>NC_056742.1:161974564-162344564 GCF_019279795.1 Protopterus annectens
TTTGTTAGCCAGAGTCCCTTAGTGTTGTCCTATACTTCAGAGAAGTAGATGCCAAACAAGAGCGGTCCCAGGACTGAACCCTGAGGTACTCCACTTATCACTTGTCTGGAGCTGGATTTGGAGTCGGCTACTTTTACAGTATGGGTTCTATCAGTAAGCCAGTTAACAACCCATTGGGTGACGTATGGATTAATGCCCAGCTTAGTAAGTTTATCTATGATTCTGGAGTGGGGGATGGTGTCAAAGGCCTTGGCAAGGTCTAGATAGGATGTGTAGACCACCCTTGTCCATGGCTCTGGAGACTGATTTGAAGAAGTCAATCAGGTTCAGGAACCCAAACTGGGTGGGGTCTAGTGTTTGAAGGTTGCCAATGTCTTTGTTTATAAGTTTCATGATAATACACTCCATGGCCTTGCAGATAAGGATCATCAGACTGACAGGACGGTAGTTTCCAGGATCCAAGGTGGATCCCCCCTTGTGGGGTGGGATAACTGTAGTTCTGCGCCACTCAGTGGGCATGAAACCTGAGGTGAAGCTATGATTAAACATGACACTTAGGTGAGGTGCCAGTTCATATTGTAGTTCATGTAGTACACAGGCCGGGATGTCATCTGGTCCCATGGATGCTGTATTCTTAGCTTTGGAGAGTGCGTTTTTTACCTGTGTGGCCATTATTACTGGAATTTGGCAATCGTCCGGTATTGAGATGGGCTATTTAGGGGGTTAGAGGTGGGTGAAGTTGGCACTGAATCGATCTGCCAGGATATTGGCAATATCCTTGGGATCAGTATATTTAATGTCATTCTGTTTTAGCTCAGAGCAGATCTGAGCATTGCCATTTAGATTCTTGACATAGTTATAGAATGCCTTCTGGTTGTCTTTGAAATCTTTGGCAAATTTATTTTTGTAACTAGCTTTGGAGGATTTTATGAGGGATCTCACTTTCTTACTGAGGCTGGTAAGGGAGCTTTTTGCATCCTGGGATGTTCCTCTTTTCTGCAACAGTTTCTTCCTTTTGTTGTAAAGTTTGTTTATGGCAGGGGACCATCAGATTGGCTTCCTTTTTGTGGATGAGAGCATCTTGGTTCTATTTGGGAAGGCACGATTCATGCATGAGTGGATGTGCTCATACAGTGCCTTAGTGTAGGATTCAGCAGTTGAACTTTCAGTTCCCGTCTGCATGGGTGTCATGAAGTTTGTCACCTCTGACTTGAGTAGCATGAAGTTGGCTTTGGAGAAGTTTTTTATGGAGGTTTCCTTACTGGGGGGTGTGGATGTTACGGGTGATTAGCTTATGGTCAGACCTGACTACGAGGGGGTGACCATAGGTGTGGAGCATCGATTTCCCATGTTGGTAATGACCAGGTCTAGGATATAGGAGCCCCTGGTGGGACTATGGATTAGTTGATCCAGGGCGTTGGAATTTATGAATTCCAAGAACTGTTGGGCAAAGGTGTTGGTACATGAGTAGTTTTCCCAGTTAATGGCAGGGTAGTTAAAATCACCCAATATTAGGGTGTTTGATTATATCTTAATATTTTCCAGTATGTTTAGAAAGGTGTTTTGAGAATCTTGGGGTATGGTGGGGTATCTGTATTAAGCTACAATTTGGATTGCAGTCTTACCTAGTGTTAGTTGCACCTGGCGAATTTCAGACGCATTGTGTTGGGCAACTAGCCTGGTGGTGTGAATATCCTTGGTGAATATTGACACTCCTCCACCTTTAGTATTTCAGTCCTGGTTTGGTGGCCGAAAAGTGTGGTAAGAGTTGTAGCCTGGTATTGCAGAGGTGCTCTCTGGAGCCTTGAACCAGGTTTCAGTTACTGCACAAATATCGATGTTCTCTATTTTTAAGAGTGCCTCGAGAGAGTGCATTTTGGGGTTTAGACTTCTAGCATTGAGTAGCATTACCTTCAGAGTTTGCATGCTTGTACCTGTTACAGTGGTGGTTTTGTCCTTTGAACTTTGCCTAAAAAAGGCACTATAGGGGTGGCAAGAGCTTTAGCCAGTAACCTGAATCCCAGGGGTGACAGGTGCAGACCATCTCTGGCAAAGCATTGTGGTCTGTCGATCATGTCGTCCCAGGCAGACAGATACTGGATCCCCTTTGAATGACACCAGAAGCTTAGCCAATTGTTGAAGTCAATCATTTTGTCCTTATATTTTGGTATCATCATGGGCGAAGGCAGGATGCTACTCAGGGCTAGGGTCATACCTGCCTGGGCCACATAATCCGAGAGCTCTTCCATGTCTCTTTTCATGTAGTCCAGGGAGGTACATCTCTAGTCATTCACTCCAACATGGACAATGACATAGTCATATTTGTACTTGTTGTGGAGTGACTTGAGTGCATGCATTATGTGGCAGATCCTGGCACCAGACAGGCAGCTGACTGTAATTTTCTCCTTGTTCAACCTGGTGAGTTGGACATCAGTGTGCCGGACTATAGAGTCACCTATGACTAAAGTGTTAGGTACGTTGTCTTGCCATAGGGGCTGTTGCTGGGTGGCACACTAGTGTTGTGAACTATGTAACACTTTGATTGTGACTGGTGTTTGCATTTCAGCTTCAGAGGTCCTTGTTGCTTGGGCAGGTTACAGTTAAGGGCCTCTGCATATGTGGATTTAATGTTGCTATATGTGGGTATTGGTGGTGTGGGTTTAGAAGGGCAATGTGTTGCTTGAGGTGTAGTGTGGGTGTTAACCTTCTCCTCTTGACTGTAGCACAATCTTGAGTGGAGAGAGCTTTGCTTCCATTTTGGCTATGTAAGTGCATCTCTCACAGGTTGTAGTGTTGGGTGGTAGGAGGAGAGGGTTGTCTGTGTACATGAGGAAATTGCTGCATTGCCCTAGTATGCCCAGATTCACTAGGTGGACAGGAGAAATCACTGGTCAGCTGACTCTTGGACATGCCTGGTTTGGTGTTTTTTTTTTTTTGTAAAGTACAGGAGCTGTTTTCCCTTACCTTTGCAAGGTACTTTGCAATTATAGGCTGTTTAGTGCCTACTATTAATTTCTCCTTATTAACAAGGAGAGTTGAGTGCTTGTATCAGTTTAAGGCGTCCTAGTGCTTTCCAGCAGGTATTAAAGCAAGTGCTAGTCACAGGGATGCTTAAAGGTAAGATGAAAAAAAAATGTTAACTGCAGTGTGTACTAGAGAAGTTAGATGTGAAAGTAGGTAACTTAAGTTTTACCTGTTTAAAAAGTTAAGGTTTAGTGGAGAGTTACTATTTTTAAAACAGCAAGATGGATTGAAAGGGGTGGTCACTTTTGTATTCTGGTACTATGGAATACAGTAGGATGGCCAATAGATTTAAATAGTTGAAGTGGAGGGATTTCAAAAATTATGATTTTGTGATTACTCACACAAGTCACTGAAAGTAGAGAGGAAATGAGATATATGGTCAGATTAACATAAGAGGCAGGTAACTGGAAAGACAGTGGTATTTAACAACTGTAACTGGGTGGGAGGGCAGAAAAGAAATTTCTGCCTGACTCAGAAGTGACAGAGCTGTGGTCTCTTTTGAAGTTTTAATATGCTGTTAAAGCAGAATGCAAGTAAAACACAAGATAAAGAAAACAAACCGCAGTATTCAAAATATAAAAAGGCAATAAAGTAATACAAAATACAAAACATAAAAGCAAACTAACCTTTACTTCACAGCAAAGTGTAGCAGAGTCTGGATGATCCTTTCTGGTAAAGCTCTGAAATGTTTTATTTTACCCCTTAAATAGAAGGTTTAGTTCCTAGCTCCACCCCCTCAGTTCACAAATGATTAACCTTAAGTGACCTCTTCTATCTTATGAATGAGTCCTTAATTGATCAGTCCTAAGATCAGTTCTCCAAAAGGGAAAAACTACTAATTTCACATCTTTGAAGGGGACAAGCCCCCCTGCACCCCCCACACCCCTGCTACTTAAATATATCAACTCCAAGATTGCACCACAGTGAAGAGAATTGTAAAGTTCCCATTCTGCACTGTACAGTGATCTCCATTGAAAAGGTTCAAGATTTCAAAACTTTGATCCTCTGTTCTTTGTTATTCAGAGGTTTGATTTTCTGAAACTTCGAGTATCCAAAGTGCACTCGTGAAAACACAAGTTAAAGGATAATACATTCAGCTCCTGTTTGGCCTGCATTGCTGAGCCTGATGTCTGTGAGACAGTGCAAACAGGCTCTCCATTGCACTGCCAAGGTTACACTTATTTTAGAATAACAACTACTGTACAGTACATACTGCACTGCTGTATGTGATTCTGCCCCTTGGGTGCTTTAGTGATACATAGTACTGTATTTGGTCAACATGTGTTACAGATGATCTTAACTTTCTATCCACTTGATAATACCAAGCTATTTGTTGATCATTTAATCTATGGTTTACAAAATATGGAAGCAGTTGTCACATTTTCATGTCTTACCATGTCAAAAATGTGTCCTTGCATTGCATGGATTAAATGAAGTTGGTTCAGCTAACGTCCTGCTGTGAATCTTTGAATGCTGATATTTTTCTGTATGCTGTGTCAGTTTATTGTTGTTTATATCACCTGATCAGACTGAATTAGTGATATTTCTGAATCAAAGCTCCTCAGCCAATTCACGGTTTTTAGATATAACAAACTGTTTAAATGGGTGACATTGTATAAAAAAAATACCTCTTCAGTCCCTGCCTTTGATTTGCTAACATCAAATGTACAAAGGAATTGAGTACATATGCATTGTGTATAGTATGGATTATGTCTGAATCCTACCCTGGGTCTTGCTATTTAACAAATCTGTACTCCTGTGTTTCTTATTGTTTGCAATGTTTCAGAAATGAGGATCTGACAATTTTATTTCTCCTCCTTCATTCACTTTCTCCTTTTACTTATTTGTGGCCTCAAAGCCTGAAACAATCTATTCAGTTTTTGCGGTCTCTCTCTCTCTCTCTTTTTAATATAAACTCTGCAGTTCATACTCTTTACTGTCTATTCAAAATTTTACAAAAGGCAATGATTTTATGTATGACAAAGTGTAATAAAATAGTAATTAAAATTAGTTAGTAATGAATGTTCACTTTAGAATCTGTTCCCCCTTTACTTTCCTGTACCCACTTATTACAAGAACACAATCATGCTAATAGGACTCTCTATGTCAGAATGTTAGTGTAGCTGCTGAGTAGTTTGTTGTGCATTACAATAAGAGATTACTTCACATTTAATTATGTGTGCACATATTCCTAGCTCTCTTGTGTATACATAGGGGAAAAGTCATAAATTACATGCTGTGCATTTCTGCCTTTTTGCCAGTTGACCCATCAGTTCAGTTTGCAAATTATTTTGAGATGTGAGATGCTAGTTGGTGGGATCATTTTTGGCAAAGCTGTAACTTTTTTTCCTACCTTAATATTAACTTGCAGATGCCCATTTCTACTGACCTTGGAGCATGTGCATTCCAAGATGTGTCGGCTGTCACAAACTACCTTACAGACACAATGACATTGCTGAATAAGAATTTTTAAGTTCATGCATTTTTTTCTGTTAGAAATCCTCTTTAAATTACAGGGTTACATTTTACTGAAGAATGAAATAATATACACCCATATGTTTTCCAAGAATCAAAAAGATATATGTATGTAATGCTTCTGGGAAAACAAGTATTTAATATAGACTCAAAGGTGTGGCTTCTAAGATCAGGACTCAAAATGTATTCAGTGTAAATTCTAGGAAATCACTGACCATATCAGGAATGAAGTTAAGTTTGTAATGTTCACTTGCAGCAGAATACTTTATTTATATATGTCCCCCAATGTGATGTTTATTCACAACATTAATATGTCATCATACTTCATTATCAAGCATTAAAATATTTAATTACACTTCCTAGAAGCTTTGAAAAAGAGAAAGCATTCAGTGTATGAGACATTTATTATGAACTGACAATGACTGTTATGTATTTCTAAATAGCACCAGAGAAAGGTAACATTTTTCTCTGTACTGATCTTTGTACATGTGGGCGGCCACGGTGGTGCAGTGGTTAGCATTGTCGCCTCACAGCAAGAGGTTCCGTGGTTCGATCCTTGGCTGAGGTGCCTTCTGTGCAGAGTCTATGTTTCCTCCAGGTGCTCCGGTTTCCTCCCACATCCCAAAGACATGCTGTAGGTGGATTGGACACTCTAAATTGGCCCTAGGTGTGAATGTGTGTGAGTGCCTTCTGTGTAAGGTTGGGTGCTGGGCTGGCAACTCGACACCATAAAACTCCACTGCCAATCATGAGCAGACAGGTGATCTGCTGTGGTAACCCCTAACAGGGAATAGCTGAAAGAAGAAAACTGATCTTTGTACATGTAATAAATCAGATAATCTTGTACTTAAGAAACATATCTATAGTTCAAACACAATTTAAATTGAAGCTACAGTTAAACTGAAGTTTTATATATATATATATATATACACACACACACACACACACACACACACACACACACACACACACACACACACACACACACACACACACACATACATATACACACCATAGTATGTTGCATGAATGAATTTATGGTACATTAGTTCTGATAGTTGTTAAAATTAGGCAAAGTAATGCAGTATAATGTTTTAACCATAATTTCATATTTATTCCTTAGTAGTCAGAGGGTATTTGGCTGCTTCACTGACAGACATAGTAAAGCTAATTTGTTAGTGATTTTATGACCAAACAGGAAAATTACCGTTGCAGAACTTAACGTGCCTGAGGATTGATAATCATGTTATATTATAGAAGGACTTGCCTGTGGTTTTGCCCTGCAAAGGTGGTGAAAGAGACCAAAGCACCCACCCACACCATAATAATAAAAAAAGAGAAAGAAATTGTTCATTTGCCCATTTTTGTTAGCAAGACTCAAACAAACAGGTTCTGGTCAGGCTGCAATAAAGCATCTAATACACCTTTCAGATTGTGATTTTAAATGTTCTGCCAAAAGATGTTATTTGCATTTTGGCATTGAAGTATGAAAGAGGGCGATACAGTTCATAATCAGTTTTGTGGAAGAGAGTGGGCCATGCCAGTCAAAATTAAATGTTTTTCTAAGTGTTGCATGCCTTACATATATGATGTGTGTCACTCATGGAACAAAGTACATCAGCACAACACGTGCTACACAAATGTGCTAAACTGCTGTGCTATAATAGCATTTATTGTTATGCACAATTAGCATTGCCTTGGATCTCATTTACAACTAATATACATGATTACTGTGAATAGTTGAACTGAGTACCATTTAGAAAGCCACACACAGACATACCTCTACAAAGACACACGCGCGTATGTGTATGCACACACACACACACACACACACACACACACACACTCACTCACACTCACCCACACACACCCACACACACATAAACACACACACACACACACACACACACACACACACACACACACACACACACACACACATACACACACACACACACACACACACACACACACACACACACACACACACACACACACACAAACACACACACATTTTCTATACTCATTGCTGCGCTTTCTTCAGATCAAGATCCTGGATGGCACAACCCTTTCTTCTGGCAATGGGTGTAAAGCAGTAGCCAGTCCTATGAATCACCAATCCATCACATTATGCACATATCCCATGCATGAAGGACCACCCTGATATTACTATTTGCTTTTCCTCATTTAAATAGAAGGGATGATTTAATGAGTAAGAAAAAATGATGAGATGTGACAAAATCATTTGATCCTCTGTCCTTCAGAAACACAGTGGTAAACCGGGCTCATAGCTGCCTTCTTGGGGTATAGAAAATGTGTTTGAGAGAGAGGGATCGGAATAAAAACTGTAAAGAAATTATTATAGCTGCAGAAGTGCATGTTGCCTCTTTGCTCAGAATTTTAATGCACTACTGTATACTCAGGAATTTATTGCCTATTTGTGGAGTTATCAGTGTTACTGTGATGTTGAAATTGGTTTACCTATGAGAAATCAAAGTATGTGACTCACCTGTTTCCTCAGAAAAGAATTTTGAAAACTGGTGAGTTGATAACCTTAAAAAATGATTTGTTTTGTTTGTTTCTTTTTTATAAATGATTTAAAATACCTTTGGGTCATCCATATCATTGCATTAATGAAGATTTGCCACTATAAAGCTACTTCTGGGCATTCCCTATAAGGAAATAGGTTTTGACAGCCCCAGTACCTCTAGCAACTATCACTAGCAGAAAAACCCTTCTTTGTAAGCCTGACCAAGGCAAGCTGACACTGATGTATCACTTTCAATGTGGTAGACTGGAGGATAGGAAAATTATTTCTTTCAAATGTAATTTTACAAGACATTTCCTTGAAACTTTGATAATTTACAGTGTCATTGATTCCCAATAAACATAAATCCATTTTGACCGTGTATCTAAATCCTCCACTTAATCCTTATAGATCAGTTTTAACTAAATTTCAAGTCTTCTTATGTTGTCTGAGTTAAGTAGGTTAAAGGACAACCAGGAGGGAAGCCATTTCCTATTTTTTAGACAGTGGGCTAGCCTAAGTAACATGGACTGAATCAGCAGACATTGCCATAGTAAAAAGTTTTGTACCCACAATGTTTTCCAACACCTTGTCAACTTTTTTGTCCGTCAATCTTTACAGAAATAAGAAAAAAATAAACTAGTATATAAGTCTCCTTGC
This sequence comes from Protopterus annectens, assembly GCF_019279795.1. NCBI lineage: Eukaryota > Metazoa > Chordata > Ceratodontiformes > Protopteridae > Protopterus > Protopterus annectens. The sequence continues at coordinate 161,983,251 of NC_056742.1, forward strand.
TACCTGAAGTCTAGCACTTCAAGCCATTCTGAAAAAGTGAATGTTCGTCTGGATGTCCTATACCATTTCTCCAACTCTCTGGTGGTGCCTGGACTTAGTTTTTGACAAGCTATGTTATCTAATATTTCCTTTTCTACTATCAAGCTACTAGGCCAGGGTATAATCTTGCTCAAAAGAACTGCAGTCCCACACATGCTAATGAGTAATAATAGAAATTAAATAAACCTAAACCACCTATCACCTTACAAATACAAAGTTTATTTGTATTAAGCCTCAGAGGTTTTCGAACCCATAAAATATCCAATGATACAGTTTGTAAAGCTTTCAAATACTACATTATTGGTAATTGCAGAAATTGCAGGATAAAGGAAAGAGCAATCTTTTACCATCTCCTATATTGGACTTTTACGTCAGATTTAAGCAAGACAGTATTAATGTCCAAAATGTTATATGAACTGATAGACAATCTTTTTGACAAATGACAGCACTATACCAATAGTCTTATTCATAGGTTACTACTAGACTAATAACCACAGAGGGCATTTTTAAGCCTAGCCATGTTTCCAAAAATAAGAATCCAACCCTGTACCTTCTTCCTGCAAGGTAGATACCTTAACCATTATGCCAACCCCCACCCTCAAACATAAGACTCTTGTAAATTCATTAAAAAAAATGCCATTTGTAGGACCACTGGACAAATAGTGATGCTTCAGGGGTGTCCTGGTAGCAATGTGTAGTTAATGACATAACAGGGAAATCAGGACTGAGGGAATCAAACCCTGTACCACAGGAACTACAGCTCACAGCTTTAAGCATCAGTGCCAACTGCCAGAATAGTATCATTAATGAGTTTGCTAATGTTAGTTTATCCAAGCAGATCTTATGTTAATGAAACAGAACCATTTTCCTACATTTAAGAACACCCCTAAAAGATCACAGAACTGATTATGGCTATACATAATATGAGACCAGTGGTTATTGGTGTGAGTAATCCATATAATGTAGGTAGATGCAAAGCAAATTAACACAAGTCAAGTGAAGTCAAATAGCATCCGAAATACACAGTTTAGGAATTTACACCTCTTCAACAAATACAACAGTTTGGAGGGAAAGGTATATTTCCCAGAGCATACTGCTGCTCCAGAACAGACTCCCCATCCTCATAAAACAAAGTTCATGCCCATCCATATTAAAGCACAACTTGGATCTATGGATGAGAAGTAGAAAATTTACCTCAGGACTGCATCCTGTTCTACTAATGGACAGAGGCAGCTCCTAAATGATATATCCCATGCATGGGTCACTTTAAATTATTTATGAAATGATCACAATTATTCTCATTAGGGGTAATATATAATTATCAACCACGGGGTGAGTAAGGGCAGTCTATAACCAAATGGGATAGTTTATTTTGAGCACAGAAAGGGAAACTGGATAGGCTTACAATGGCCCTCAAGAGCAGCTAGCCTAGTGCATAGCTATGAATCTATGAACTTATGACTGAGTATCTTATCATCTGATATGTTGATGCCTGTGTAAGCAACATTACTTCTCAAATAAGAGATGAACATTTTCATGCTAAGAAAAATAAAAGGGGTGACAGTGCTCATCATTGATATCCTTCATTATTGTGCATATTTGTGTTGTGGTAGCACTAGTGGAAAACCTGATAGGTTGGTACATAACCGACACTTTTGTATAAAAAGTAAATGCAGTCTAAAATAATGCCACCAAAGATAATTTGATTCAAACATATTGAACAATTTCTAAATCCCATTAATTTTGCAGCCATAGAAGTATCAGAATATTTGTTCAGTTTTGAATTTGTAATCAAAACCTAATTCGATCGTGACTCCTCCTCAAGTTCTCCCTTTACAAACTCTTTCTGGGGTGAAGAAATTAAATAGAATAAAACTGGTTCCTTCCTTCTAGCCAAATTCTTTGCATATATTTTTGTTTCCAAAATAATAAAAAGAACAGTCTGCAATTACCAGGACAGAGTTTATATTTACCCAGTTTTGGAAAATATACTTCTGTAGCTTTCACGGTTGATGCGGGTCTGCTCCTACAAACGAGTTATATAAGTTGGCTTCTTTCCCCACAACTAAAGATTATTTAGTTTTAATTGTTTTTTTTTTTCTTTAGATATGGAACATTCAAATGTATTCTTATCACAGGGTATTATTTCTTGTGGGTTTCCACTAGAAAACATTCCTTAATTTGCACAATTAGGATTTAATGGATTACTGAAACATTCCTGATGGTAATTTCTATTCATCATTGAACTTATGTTGTCAAGGTCTCTAACAACATTAGCTTATGAGGTTTTAATGGTTGAAATAACCATTTTCTTCTGGAATTCTAAAACCAGTTTTTTACTAACTGTATTGGGGTGTAAGCCTATTGAACCAGTGAAATAATTCCACACAGTTATATTCATCATATCATAATGTAGCATTTTAAAACTCCACTCATTTGTTTATAGCCTTTATGTTGGTTGGTAAATGCACACAAACACACTTGCAAACTCCATTCTTATATTCCTTTTCAAAATCATGTATTAGCTTATTTTACTGTCTTTATTCATTTGTATTTTGGAATATCTTTATTAAACTTTTAGGTTTGTGTTAAATAATTTATATTAAGTAAGTAAGTATACTTATTGGTTCTTACCTTTCGAAAATTGACAGTCAAGTCTCTAGTGCACTTTGACAAGACATATTCTTTAAAACTAAAGATTCAAATTTCAAGGATAGTAATCGCAGGGAAATAGCAAAAGATCAGTATTAGTGGCCACCTCTATTCATGAAATAATACATGGAAAATCTTTAACTTGTGCATGCAGTATTATGTATTATGTATATATATGCAATGTCATCCATACATTCACAATGTCAAGATCCATTATTTATTTTATTTTTAAATGATATTCCCCACTAATCTCACTTGCATGTTTAAACATTTTTAGAAACTACAGAAATCTGTAACCAGCTGCTTCATAAATCAAGAAAATTTTTTCACAGATGCCATGATTATCATCAAAACCTCTGAAGTATTAGTCTGAGGATCCTTTTCAACTACAACCTGGTCCAAGTAGGCAAAAACAAGTTTTCAGAGAAATACAACACTCATTAAGTTCATATAAACAAAGCTTAGAAGCATAAAATTGTTTGTAAATGCATTACAATATATTTATAATAAAACAAGTTGACAGGAAGAACATTTTGCATTTTTATTTACTTTGCATCTCTGAAGTACTTACATTTATTTCCTTTTGTTAGATGGCAATGTAGGGGTTTCATGAACATTTTAAGTCTATTGACTTGTTGTATAACTTCAAGCTGGGAGTCTCTACAATCAGGGACAATTTTGGTGAAGGATCTTTCACATGTAGCAACAATAAAAGCATATCTATGTAGCTGGATAGTGTCAACAGTTTTGGTAGGAATAAGAAAGATATTTGATAGGTCATTAAAAAGATATGGCCTTCATCTTTCATGCAAAAGTTAGAAAGTAGGTGTGTTTATAAGACTAGCCCTAGTGCCTACATGTTGCCCTTTACCTTTGCTTATCATGGAACATTGGTTTTCTTTGCAGCTTAAAAGGTGAATAAATCAAAATATTTGGTTTTCTGCATGTTGAAGCAGACAAATGTATTTTGAAAAATCAAAGGGTTATGACTGAAAGTCCATATCCTAGTTTGTTTACTATCACATTTGTGGCAATGGAAAGTCTGGTGTCAGAAGTTAACAGATCATAGATTTTATATGATATTATTAACTGAGCAAGTGCTTTGTGGATTTTGGGTTTAAATGTGATTTTGGAAAGTGAGATGTTTGTCCAAACATAGACCTAGAATCATGTTCATCAAAGAGTAGGCCTAGACTCATATGTTCCTTGACATGGTGAATGTCAGCACTTGAGGGTGAGGTATTAATGACAGTATTGTATATGATGAAGTTTCTGGTGATTGACAAATAAAATTTCTGAGCATTTCTGCATGCTCACAGTAAAATTATTGTCACAAAGTTAATTACATATGTCTAAGAAGTCATTCTGAAGTTCATGTCACAGCTAGGCAGGATTTTTATTGCTTGTTATTTGTAAAATGCCATCTGCATGTAGGATACAGTTAGTATGTGGGATGCTCCAGGAAGGATCATTTATGAAAAGAGAGAAGAGACATGAGTGGATTACAGACCCTTGCAGCTTTCATGTTTGTTCCTGAGATATAGGTATCACTTTGTCATAGGTAGGAAAAGGTGTGATTAGAGAGACAACCTTTAAACTGCTGAACTAGCTCAGAGAAGAAACTTAGATCACTGAGTCTCTAAAGCAATGTCAAAGGCTTTCGTAAGATCCAAGATGGTCACTTCTGTAATTTTGGAGTATATGTGATCTGTAAGAAAGTATATGGCTATGTTGGTAATGTATGAACTATGTAAACTGAGGCACAACCCATGCTTCTTATCATTCAAACTTTCATATTTTGTGATGTAGTCAAGGATAATAAATAATCTTTTGAAGAATTTTGGTGAGGGGCAATGATAAGAAATAAATTGGATGTCTTTAGCTGGGGAGGGGTTAGGGATGTTTGCTAAAGGAAGGACCAGAGCATGTTTAAAACTGTGCTGTAGCATTTGGTCATGAATGTTAAAAAGAATAGAAAATCAAGGGGCTTACTGAGCATTTTATTACCTAGCCTAAACAAACTGGAAAAAATGTATGGAAGAAAGGATGATAGGATTAATCACTATTATCAGGTATTACCTGTACTTCTTTACTGTTAATGACCTTGAAGTAGAAAGGAAGGTATTCAATGATCTTTTGTAAAGGAAGAAAAGGTGGTATTTTCATTTATTCATGTTTGTTTACTGGGTTAATACTAATATCACACTAGACCATTTGTAGGCATAGGCCAGCCTGGGTGAAAAAAATAACAAAAACAATAAATAAATAAAATAAAACTAAACCAATTCCAAACACAGAGTGATCAGAGTAGATACAAACTTCAGTAGACAAAAAACAAATGTGGATTAACTTTGGTAGTAAATATGGAGAGGTGAGCAGCAGGTGAGAAGAGAGGGTGATATAGGTTTGGGAGGAGTTAAGTGATGTGTCCAGTTGAAAAGTACATGCAGTCAGATTTTTCATGGAGGCATCTCTTGAATTGTACTCTGAGAGTGGGGAAAGATGACATTACCTTTAGGTGGTGGTGGTAGTGTAGTTGTATGGTAAGACAAGATTTATTTTGATTCATATTTTATTTTATTTTTACCACTGATTTCACTGTTTGTAGGAAGAGAGGGATAATTTGCAGACAAGATGATTTACATGAGTGTTGGTTAATAATTTATTTATCATGACTGTTAAAAAAAGGTTTGATTGTAAGTGATAGTGAACAGAAGTTACTGAGCACGTTTGCACTTAAGGTAAAGGGATTCTATCTTTTGTGTAACCTTCACAATTGGTATGGTCAGAGGAATGACTTTATCCTACTTAATTTAATATTTGATTGTAAACTGTATGTGATTTTTTTTTTCTCTTAGAGGTTAATTTAAAATCTCTGTGACTTCTGGGTAACTAATTTTGATTATCTTTTTCTTTTCGAATTCTTTATTCATTTGTAGCTGAAAATGGAGTCCTTAAATGAGTATGCCATTAATGATTTGCTAAAGCACAAGTATCTTGTATTAAATTCTATGTATATTTAAAGGTAGCATTTGAAAACAATGGTGATCTTTGTTCCTCATGTCAAAAGTTAAATGATTTACTATTATTAGTAGTAAATCCTGGCTTACTGGTGATGATTGCACTTGTGCAATTGTCACAGCTTTGAGAACTGTTGTTGCTTATATTAATGATTGGACTGAGGAAATAAATACTGTTAAGTAATGAGCAAATAGAACACTTTTAGGAAAGGAAGTGTCTGTTGTCAGTAAAGATCGCTGAACCCCTATTGAACAAGATAATACCAGAGACAATTTTGGAATTCTAGATACAATTATTCAGCAATCTGAGGATTCACAGCATATAGAAGAAAGTAAAAAAATAAAGAAAGGAGGTTCATAACAAATAAGGAAGAAAAAGAAACTGGCTAATGTCTATAAAGCAAAGAAAATATGTACTAAAAGGCTACTGCTTTGTTAATCATACACAGATTACAGGGAATGATAAAATGTTTCTACCAGGAAAACCTTCCATCTACCGAAAAAGGCATAATTTCCCAAAAAAAGGGTAGAAAAAGGTGGCAAGGGGCAGGTAAAAAGGAAGAAGTCAAAACTGACCATAGAAGGATTGATGAACATTACTGTAAGAAAAAAAGGCGAATAAGAAGTTGACAACACGGCTCTAGCTGTGGATGTACAAAGTCAGCTGGATGAGAACTGTATGCTTGCAAATGTAATAAGCAATGAAAACAGTGGGATTAATAAGACTAATGACTATGAAGATCATTCCTTTCTAGCAATTGATACAGCAGATATTAGTGAATTAGAAGTTGAAGATCGTTCAGATCTGGTCAAAGACGATATTCTTGTAATTGGAGATTCAGTTATTAGAGGAACTGAATGCAGAAGGCAGAAATGATAATGAGCATTGAATAATGTTATGCTTTCCAGGTGCTAAAACACTGAATGAGAGAAAGGACTTAGAATTTCTTAATGTAAGGAAGTACAGATCTATTTTTATTCATGATGGTACACATGATCTCATCCACAAGGACTCTCTGACTGTTAGTTGGGAACTTACAGCCCTCATAGATGGTACATCTTGTACAGGTGTTAGGATGTATTTATCACAAATCACATATGGAAAGGAGAGTCAGGTCATTGTGAATTAAAAGATTTTTTGTGTAAATACCTACATGAAAAATGTGTTCTAAAAAATGGAAATATGTTGAGCATCTGAACCTAATTTAGGGTCCATATGTTTTCAGACAGGATGACTTGCATTTGTCAAGATCAGGGAAGTGAATTTATGCAGCAGGTATTTAGCAATATTTGTGAAATAAGGCAGGATTTTTGCCAGGTTAAAAATTTAACTGTTCACAGATAGCAACTTTGATGCCTCTCTGAGGGTTATTAATGCTAGGAACATTAATAAAAATTTTTTTCTATTGAAAAAAATTGCTTAATTTCCATAGAATTGATGTTGTTCTTGTTTGTGAAAAATAGTTATTGAACGATTGCTAGAAACCTTCTGTCCAATTGTTAGGGTAAAAATGTTTTTACTTTAACAGACATTCTAACAAAAATCAGATGGAGGTGTTACAATAGGGGTTAAAGATTGTTAAGAGACCTGTGATTATTTCATATTCAGTGATAACACTGATGCTGTAGATTGTGTAACTATGACAATAAAGACAACAGTGGAACAGATAATTGTTGGAGTGTATAGACTACCAAAGTCAAGCGTTGATGACCTAGAGAAATGCATACATTTCTTGCATGAAACACAGACGGAATGAATAGTGATTGGGAACTTAAATTCACCAGTCTCAGAATGTAATAATATTGTTTCAACAACATTAGTAAGGAAATTATTTACTACCTATGTTCAAGAACAACAATTACTTCAGATTGTAAAAAAGCCTAACAGAGAATGGAACATACTAAACTTTGCTTATGTTCCTAAAGAAATTATTGTTACTTCGTGTCAAGTTTTACCACCATTGATGTTCAGCGATCATAGGGTTATAAAGTTTAATTTCTTTGCAGATAATTCTGCCAAACTGAAATCTAAACCAATGCACAATGGAAGCAAAACAGTCACTAACTGGAGTGATATGATCAGTGGAAAAACTTCAGAAGGAATCTGGAAAGTTTTGGAAGAGAACTTATTTGAATTAAAAAACTCAAAAAAGCTTAACATCAGGATCTAGGTACACAATGTCAGAAAGATATATTTCCATAAAAACAAGATACTTGACTAAGGTGAGACACAAAAATATAAAAAATGTAAAAGAGGTCTAACGATGACTTTGGAAAAAGAAATAAACAAGCTGGCTAGGGAAATTAAACAAAGTGTGGGATAAGATCAAGAAACATTTGAAGATAATTTATATAAAGATATTGAGTATAACGCAAAATCATTTTATAGATACACAGGATGTGGTAGGAATAAAAACATAAAAATGTATAAACTGTATGGAGATTCTAAAATTTATTCTCAGATACATCTGATTACAGATATGTTTACAAAATCTTACACAAAGCAGTTTGGCTCTTTCAGATGTATCTTTTTCATCTGAGGTGTTCTACAGTCTACATGTAGATTAGATGAAAATGGCCAAACTAATTACATGTGCTACACATAGGGCATGCTGCAAAAGAACTTGACTAAATTAACCATTTGGGCACAAAAGAATAATATGCTGATAAATACATCAAAAACTAAGTATATGAGAGCTGGGAGATATAAATTGAAAGGAGAATACTTAGTAATGTACACAGTGATTGAAACTGTAGATTCATTTAAGGAGGTGGGCATTTGTATTGATCCAGATATATGTTTTTCTAATCGTGTCAACTAATTGGTTAATGATAGTTGTAGAACTATAGGTTGTACAGAAAGATTTTTATGCCTAGAAAATCAGTAATATTAAAGTATTTTTTTTTAGTTATATTAGACCCAAACTTGAGTATATCATAACAATATGGAAACCTTATAATAAAGCAATCATTCATAAATTGGAAGGAGTATAGTGGAAATATCCCAAGAGCATCCATGGATGTGAAAATTCAAGTTATTATGAAAGACTAAACTATCTGAATGTATACATATGTGCCTCATGTAGATATTTAAGAGGACATCCTATTCAGGTACATCGAGCATTTAGAAACAACTTCTGGGAATGTTTGAAGTAGTAGACAACCATCAGGCAAACTATGTAGGATAGCCTATAGGAATGAGAAGTGAACTAGTTGGTTCTCTGAGTGAGTAGTTGATACATGGAACAGACTACCAAATCACATTAAAGCAAGTACCAGTTTACATATTTTTAAGAACAGCCTGGACATGTATTATGAGAACAACTTTTTTGGTATATTAGCAGTCTAGAAGGGCATTATTGCCCCTGCTTGAAATATTTGTATTTATGTATGTATGTATGTATGTATGTATGTATGTATTTATGTACGTATGTACAGAGGGAATGGGGGGGCATTAAGCTATCATTAGTTATTCGTGCAGGTGGATTGTTAATTTTATCACTTCACTTTGAGACAAGTAGGGGAGATAATCTGAGCCCTAAACTTGCAGTGAGGTGGGAGGTTTTTTTTGTATTGCCAGAGACAGGTAATACAAACATGTATTTATTGAGTCATTGACTTATCTCTGTATATGTTTATTAGTCAGTCAGTTACTTACTTGATTAAGGCAACCAACTGGAAGGTGTTCATTTACAAAGAAGGTTGAAGCAGAAAGTCTAGAAACATGCTGGATTAAACTATAGAAAATCCACAATATAAGAAATGAACAAACATAAAGGAATGCTCTGTCACTAAATAAAACAGATACATTTCAGCAGTAAGTAACCCATAGCCAAATAAATGTATAGATACAATATTTATGTAGCTGTATTTTAATCAATAGTACATCATTGATTATATATGATATAAGCAATAAACAAAAGCAGCATTGTAATAATTATTCTATATGACAACTACAGTCATGAGCTTATGAGACTGATACATACAAAGTAGGAAGAACATCAACAGGGAACTTAGGATTTTGTTTAGCAAATGCAACCTTAATGCCAATAAGCAAAACACCTCCAAAGACAACGGAAGACTCATGCAGTTCAGATATGAGTTCAAGAGATAGCAGTTTTAAATATGTTACATTTCCATGCTGGTGATTAGATGTGCTTGGCATAACTTCATATTAGCCCATATAATATCCAAAAGACCATATTAAAAAAAAACATTTAGATGAAAGGACTGATCATGAAAAGGGGAGGAGATTGGTCTAACATAAAAAGTAGGATATGACAGGAGAGGTGAGAGGTTAAGACTTATTAATATCAAGGTATATGACAAGAAGGGAGGTGATAAGAATGAGCAGATAGAAGAAAACAAGTATGTGAATTTAGAAAAGAGTCAGGATAAAGAGTTATAATATGTCAGATAGATCATATGATGTGGAGAGATTGTAGGGCTAGTAAGAATGAGTGTAGTAGTTAGACAAAAGGCTGCATGTGAGACAGAACATGAGGAGAAGAGAAAATGGAGTATAGGAGTGTGATAAGAGAGGGAAGTAGTTCAGGAAAAGACTGATATATAGACTAGAAAAGTTATGATAGAGTTGTGAAGGATTACAAACCCACAGTTATAACATCTGGTGCAAATTTTGGCATTTCCCTATTGAGCTGCAAGAAAACTCATTTGCTTCTTTTATGTGCTTTCCTTAGTATTTATAGTCACTATTTATTTTTGACTTATGTTATTGAAAATGCTTCATAAGCTTGTCTGAAATCATAAAGGCTTCAAAGGAAATGCCATAGAAAGGTCGGTGTTTTAAGTACATGACCAACTTTGCTGTTTTTGCCCAGTAACTTCCCACATTTTAATAAGTATATCCCCTCATAAAAATATTATTCAGCTCTGACACATGTAATGTAACTGTAATGAGATACCTTTTATTTTATTTATTTATTTATTTTACATTTGCTAACCAGGGGTGTCTGACTGTGCCGAAAAGGCCCTTTTTCAGCAGAGGACCGGGGAGAAAAGCTCCACAAAGAAAAATTGCAGACACATTTAGTTATTTAGACATGATCAGTATACACACAAATTACAAGAGACATGTTTTTACAGTGATATGCGGCACATCAACAGTTACAGTGGAGAGAACAAACAAAAAAATATTAATTTAAAAATAAAGGTAATTAATAGATTTGTGGTGTACAGCTGAAATTTGGAACATAGGTAGAATACATACATAGTACACAGGTACAGTACATACATTGTAGATTAGCCAGTGTTTGTGAGTAAGACTGAAAACTATTATCAAGTACTCTATATTTAGTATGTATACCTTATCCACTTTCACTAGCCTGGGGAGCAATCCTGACGCTGCCAACTTTGCTTGAGATGTTGCCTAATGAGGTCTTTAAAGGAGGCTTTGGATAATGTGTTTTGAATGCTAGTGGGGATAGAGTTCCATTTTTTAGCCACTGAACTACTATATAGCGCATCTCCGAAGCAATTGTAGCTGTTGGTGACTTCTAGTAGTAGTTTGCTTGATGGTCTAAGAGGTCTTTTTGCTGAGTGATGTTGTACTAGGTTTTTGAGGGCAAGACACTTATTGGGGAGGTAATAGATAGAATGACAGAGGCAGAGCTGATTGTAGGTTAGGAGGCTGGGCAGTTCAAGCTAGTGGAGCTGTCTCAAAGCAGTACAGTGATGAGTTCTATATGAGCAATTTGCAGCAAAGCGGGCAATTCTGTTATAGGGTTTACCCTGGGTCTCTCTTGGCACCCTGACACATTGTATTACTGCTGCTTATGTCAATGTTCTCTCTGATCACTGCCATTATATGTCTGCTGTTACAACTGTAATTTTAATCATCAAGGTTTCCTCTGAAAATCTTTCTGGTATAAGGTAGCCAATCACACATCCTTGCATGACATTGCACTATTCATGGCACACTGGACAATTATTGTTGCACTCACATAATGACAGCCATATACTGCTGAATGCATTTCCATGAGCCCATAATCACTGATTTGATACTTTTCTAGCATTTGTGCAGTAAGCATTCCATAATTAGACAGTTCTGTCACTTCGTGCTCTTCCTTTGGTGAAAAAAATATCATTTTTTCTATAGCCATGTTAATCATCTTTTTGTGGTTATCTTTTTCTTCTATTTCCTTTCTTTCCTCCTTTACAGAACACATGCTAGCCTGGCTTCAGTGTGACCAAATTTCCTTTGGTCGGTGTAAATGCCACCTCAGGTCTTCCATGAAAATAGACCATTACTCATTGGACTAACACATTAGACGAGAGTAACTAAATAATAAGGAAGAAAGATATGTTTTGAATATGTTCCTGCTGCCAGACTGTAGATGTAGTCAGGGAGTCATGGATGCTGTCTGCAACATAAGTTGCTGTAATATTGTTAGGTTCCAGTAGAATGATCCATTCATACCAGCTGTCACTGTAAGAGGTTTTGTCTTTTCTAGGTATTCCAATTAGTTATTGTATTGCAAGCAGCTGTGTAGCTACCTTTTCATTTTTGATGACTAATGTAAATCACATTATTGAGTGGCATCTTCAGGGGAGTATGATAGAACAATGTTTATGTCTTTATGCCTTTTTTTATATAGAATCAGAGGAGTACAGATTCCTTGCATGATGAGCATAGGATTTGATTTCATAACTTGGACTGTGCACAGCATTTTTTATTCTATCACTGTGTTGCCTGTCTTTCTGAAATATATTGAATACATTAAATATGGAAAGAAGTATTTACTGGTAAAGATGTAAGACCTTAACCAAATTTACTTGACAAACATTGTAACAGGATTGTAGTGCAACAGCCATCCATCCCACAGAAGCAGTTTATCACAGATATGGTGGCATTTAATATGTGTTAGTTTAATACTGGGATATTTGTATCTGGATTTGAGACTGTGCCATCTACTGGCTGGTGGTCACATGTGTAAGGCTGCACTTCAAAGGATGGTGTAACAAGTATGTATGCCTTTTGTTTATTTTTTTTTGCATTCTTTCTGGACTCCAGTGCCTGTCCTCATTCACCATGAATAACTCCTCCTCCTAGCCTGTCCCAGAATAACCCCATTAGTATGCAAACCAGAAAGGAGACTAGGCATTCTGGGTCTACCAGCATACTGCTGCTGAAGTGTTTTTCTTACCTTTATCCCACACAAGCATTCAGAACATTATACTGAACAATGGGTAGACTGCACCTTCCTGTTTCTCACTTCCCAAAGGACGTAATGTCAGCAGGCTGTCTAGTTCACCTTAGGAAGCACAGTGCAGCTATTTTCCTGACCTCAGGCAGGGAAATCTAATCTCATTGCATATCCCATGCATGCTCTCTTTCCTCCTGCATTCCCAAGATGGGCATTGTGTATCCCATGTATGGTCTTCTTCCTCCTCCAATTCCAAGGTGGGCATACCTATCCTGCCCTGTCAGCACCACAGATGCTGAAACTGCTAATCAAACTCAGGTCACCTGCATCATAGCAAAGACTTTAATGCTCTGTGCCACTGCACTGGCAATAAGTATGTATACCTTATAAAGAATTTGTACCAGATGTGAATGCAATAGTTGACCTTAATGTTAGGATGCATTAGTGTGGAAGATATCGCTTTCAGGCTGTACACTGAGTCTGAGATGGTCTGATGGCTGAAAATTTTCAGTTTTAATTGTTAAGCAGAAGTGAGTCTTTGTATATGGTAAATATTTATGTATGTATATATGGATGTATGCACTAATAGCATTGAGAAAGAGAATGTAATTTTGATAACCAAACATAAATGTTTATATATATATATATATATATATATATATATATATATATATATATATATATATATATCTGTATATATATTGATTGAGATATACATATATAATATATATATCTATACGTATGCATATATATATATATATGTGTGTGTGTGCGTGTGTGTGAGTGTGTGTGTGTGTGTGTGTGTGTGTGTGTGTGTATATATATATATATATATATATATATATACTTTTAAAGCTCATAGATGTAAAACTTTGAATTTCTTATGGTCAAGACCTTCAAACTGTTTAAATGGAGATATCAGTACAACATGGAATTGGAAATTTACTGTTTTCCTGGCTGTAGTCCAATCTTGGAGTTGGTATATTTAATTAACAGGGAGTATGGGGGTGCAGGGGGGCTTGCCCCTAGCAGGTACGTAAAAAAAAAAAATTTTTTTTCGCAGTTTTGAAGTTTCAAAACTTCGATCTTAGGGTCCTGAATATATATATATATATATATATATATATATATATATATATATATATATCTTGAGAGAGAAAGAGAGAACCCAACTGCAATAATAAGGTTAAACATTGGGGTAGTAGCTATATCCTTTGTAAAGTAACAACTTTAGCTGCTGATAGTATGGGATGATAGAATGGCATGGGCTAAGGAAAAAATGAGTTTAGAATTCTGTATATTGGTAAAGGGTGCACCATAAACAAATGTATCTGGCATGAGTAAAGATATTTTAATCAATCACTATTGTGTGCACATCAGATAATTTAACACCATGCAGCTGCATCATCAGTCCCCTAACCAAATCAAATCTCTACTGAGTGTTAGAATAAAACATAAAAAATAACAAAGATATATGCTACATGCTCAAAAATGAACATTAAAACCACACAAAAATAACAATCCGTATATAACACCACTGTTACCTAAATTAAAATGTTGACCTAAACTACTAAACATCAAAATAAAGCAAAACACTAACTAAAATCATCAAACTGGATAACAAGAATATGGCCAAAGTGGAACCTTAAACACTATTTTCTGAGCTGTTTGTTCTACTCAGGGTTTTAGCAGTAGCAAGATGGGCAGAAAAAAACAAAATCCCCTATCCTTAGCAAATCTCAAGCTCGTCCTATGATAATTAAATTCCCTATTCCAAACAAGTCTGAAGCTCATACTGTGAAAATAAAATCCCTTATCCCACGCAAGTCTCAAGCTTATCCTGTGCAAATGAAATTTTCTTTCCCAAGCAAGTCTCAATCTCATCATATAAAAAATAAATTCCCTGTCACTTGCAAGTCTAAAGCTCATACTGTGAAAATTATATTCCCTATCCCAAGCAAATTTCAAGCTCACCATGTAAAAATAAAATTTCCTCTCCCAAGCAAGTCTCAAGCACATCATGTAAAAATGAAAGTCCCCATCACATGCAAGTCTAAATTTCATCTTGTGAAAATGAAATTCCCTGTTCCAACCAAGTCTCAGGCTTATCCTGTGAACATGAAATTCCATATCCCAAGCAAGTCTCAGGCTCATACTGTAAAAATTAAATTCCCAGTCACATGCATGTCTTAAGCTCATTGTCTGAAACTTGGATCCCATTCATTGTCAGGTAAGCTAAGAGATATAATCCCTCTAACATCTCCTGAATCTGATACAGGGCCTCATCCCTTTGGGGCTGTGTTAAAACACATCCTGTTCCAGGTATCATATGTCAAAGAGCTCATTCCCTTAACTGGCAGTACAAAACATTTCATGTATCACACCCCAGAACCTTAGGAATTGTATTATTGGTAGAGATATAGATATGGATAAAGATGCATTTATTTTGTAATAAATTTTAAATATGCTTGAACATCCATCCTATACAACTGCTCTCTTTATCACATTTTTCCATATCCCCACTGAATGTAGCCATTTTGCTGGTGCTGGAAAGAGGTGAGAGCTGAGTAGTTATGGGCTATCATCCTCAATGGACTGGCTTTATACTGCTTTTATTTGTCTTGCTCCATTATCTTTTGGAAGAGCATTATTCAGTATATAGGCACATGTGGTCCCTTCCATCCCAGCTAACTGGCATCCTGCCTCCACTGATGTAAGAATCACCACCTTTTGCCATTCTTAAAAAAGGTTTTCCCCAAATTCTTTTCCTTAAAAGGTTAGCAGAAAATGGCCACTTGTCTTGTCTTGCATAGTAGCCCTTATGTTGCCCAAGTTGCTTTTAGACACTAAGTCATCAAAAGCACATATGGACTCATTCTCTGCACCAACTGGCCAACAGTTCCATACTCACCTCTCTGTGAACCTATACTTGTCTCTTAGCCTCTCAGCTTTCAAAATCATAGTAGTTAACTGCTCATAGCAGAGGGTACAAAATTATAGCACTTAAAATTTGCTTATGTCTTAGGAAGGAATGCTAGTGGTGGGGTGTAATGTTTAAATTTGTCCTCTTCGGGTGGTACTACCTGTACTATTATGACTCTTTTGCTCCTAATGAATACATTGTGTCAGAAATGCAACCTTACTTTACTGTTGCATTTTTAAATAACACAAGCAAATGTTGATATAAAACAAAAGAGCCAAGTGACCACCATGCAATCAAACATTTCCAATAAATTCAGCATAAATTTTAACCTATTCATAAAAAACATCTTACAACCCCACTACACTATCCTGTAATATAGCTACTTTCTGTTTCCCTCAACTGTCTCACCTGATACTCTCCTTCATCCTCTGTCTCCACCGACTGACCCCCGTTTTGTTAGTTCCCTCTTCCACTTCCCCTACCACCTATCTCTGCAGTGTTAGGCCATATTCCCAATAATACTGACTGCATATAGAAAAGTAACAAAGTGCATCCATACTGGTGAGAAGAAAAGATAAGCTGAAAACACAGATGCAAATTATGAGTTGCATGATATAACCTTGTTTATACCTTTGCTAACACCATTTGTGAAGATGATGTTACTAGCCTCTTTTTGTATCTAAATTACCACTTTCTTCTTTGACATTTCTTGGGTTGAACCTGAAAACAGTCCTCTGGACCAGTGCTCTTTCCAAGTTAACAAATGTAAAATGAAATAAATAAAATAGTAAACAGAATGCAGACTGTTTGTTCATGTTTGCAGTTTCAAATGAATTCACTTAACATAAATCAACATTTCATGTGCCAAATTATAGACTGCAAACTGATGATGTAGAACCCACCTCCCAGTGTATCTCCCATTCAACCCCTGAATGTGTATGTTTCTGGACAGTACACTTTTCAGTACTGACAAAAGTAACAAAAGGACAGGTTTAAAATTGGCAGCTTACCAGTGTCCTTAACATAAAAAAATATTTAAACAACATACACAAATATAATAATGATAAAAATGCCAACTTTGTAACCAAACATGTACTATACAAGTACTCTGTACTGATTCATGAAATAACAAACTGCTTCTGGCCTGCCTCACTAAATATTCAAAATGCAAATGGAATATAGTACCAGAGTACATCTTCTTTTTTAGGGCCACAGAAAACATAAGTGTAATATCTGATAAGCTAGCCAATTGAACAAATGCAGATGGACTATTAATTATTTAGCATTGGTTGGTAATAATTATATACATAGACTTGTAGATCTTCTACCAACCCACAATGGAAAACAACAAATCCACTGTTGTAATGTCTTATTAACCAGATTTGTGTAACTTTCACAATTAAAGCAGCAAATAGAAGCAAAAAAAAAAAAAAAAAAATATATATATATATATATATATATATATATATATGCCAGAAACCCCAGTGGCCCACAGTGTTCTCCATCTATACTGCATATCTCTTAACTTATTATGTGAAGAAGTAGGGACAAAGCAAAACATAATTGGGATACAAAGGCCCAAACATGGGATGATATTAACCTATTGTTCTGATTCACTTAAAATGTTCATAGAACTACACGTGTGCATCACCACTCATTTTCTGAACAATGTGTAGTATGAAATTCTAATGTCTGGCATTACTGGCTGATTGCTATCCTCAGTGATGTACCAGAAAATCAAAAAAGGGCAAAACTATTTGACAAAACCAGGGATGTCCTTCAAAACTGTGGACAGTAGAGCAGTGTCACATTGACAGACAGCCATTGGCAACAGAATGGAAGTTCAATCTTCTAGCCCTCACTTAGTCAGTTCCTTTTTCCATTCAGCTACTAATTTCAAGCAATCATGGATTGGGAGAAAAAAAAATTAAAGCAGTACACCTACTTCATCTAACCATGCTGATAGTAAAGCCAACAAATTCAATACCCACTTCACCCAAACAGTAACTTCTCTTACGGTGCACATTCCTATTCTCCCTTATTAGTCCTTAAAACACCTGAACACAAACCAGTCTCAATTTGTACAATAAAAAAACTATTGCTGTCCTTAAAACCTACCATTGTTGCCCTTGAAAACATGCCATCTGAATGCTAATGATACCCTAGGTTTTTCTGTCTCTATCCTAATCAACCACTCCATCACTGAAAGCTATGTGCCATCCTTATTTAAAAGGTATTATATTCTTCCTCTCCATAAAGGTGGAAACACAAATGAGCTCCCAAACTTTAGGCCTATAAGCATACTGTCTCCACTCTCAAAAATTCTGGAGAAACGTATCCAGTCTCAACTCATCAGCTTTCAAACCAACATCTGCCTCCTTTCTCCTGTACAGCACAGTTTACTTCCTTTTCATAGTACATATACTGCTGCCCTTAGTTTTCTAACATCTGTTAACCATAATTGAAACAATGTGAACTTAGTGTCAGTGTTTTTCCTATATTTATCCAAAGCTTTCAACTTAACATCCCAGCAGAAGCTACTTACTAGGAATACGTAAAACTTCACTATCTTGGTTCTCCAGTTACCTCTCAAATAGATAACAGGCAGTAAAATAGCAAAATGTGATTTCCTCCTTCCCTCCTACAGGACATATTTTAGGTTTCCTGTTGTTCAATATATTCATTAATGATCTCAACCTAGCTTCTAAACAAACCACTATCATACAGTGTGCAAATGATTCAACAATCATTGTTATGGTAAAAGTATAAGTAAACTAAATTAACTTATCCAAGTGGCTTTCTCCACCACAGAGCCCTGGCTGTCTGATATACAGCTGATCCTTAATGCTAAAAAAACAAAACTGATCCTATTTATCCAAAAGCATTCAAGTGACTACTAAATGCATTTCAAAGTCACTTCTTTGAACAACAACAATATAGAACTAATAAGTCAATCTAAGCTTTTAGATGTCTCTATTGATGAAAGCTTAACGTTTAAACATCACATAAAACAAGCAGTAAAATATACCCATCAAAATCTAGGTGCACTCTATGGAGTGAAACAGTACCTCACAGATAATGCTAGAAAAAGTATTGCTCAATCCCTTCCCACAATTACACTACTTTATACTGCTCCCATTTTGATGAACCTACAATCCCCTCAACTATCACTCTTGGAACAATGTTATGATAAGGTGGCAAAATTTACTACCAATCATCATTATTAAAAAATACATAAATTAATTAAAAATAAATTTAAAAATTCAGTAGTTACACCTAAGGCATTACCCAAAACTTCCTCAGCTTGTTACTTTCCATAAGGTCATGCATTATCCATACAGATGCCCTAGTTTGAAAAACATTCTCCAACTCTATAACCTAATTCCATAACAACTGAAATCCACTGAAAAAATTATTAACTGTTAAAAAAAAATAACAGTTCAGCTGGTGATTATTTGTACTCCTCTTTCCTAGCCAAAATTTGCAACTCTATTCCTCTCTTTCTAAGAAACCTAGTAAATGCCAACTCTGTTAAAGCAAAAAAAAAAAAAAAAAAAAAAACACCTAAAAGATACCTGGCTGTGCACATGCACAAATCATGGATGATGGATGATATATTGACCTACTGCTTCCTTGCTCCTGTTCTTTCCAAGCACTATAACTTTAGTTATTGGTTCAAAATCTCCTTCTCTTGGCTCTCTACATCTCCCTCTTCTTCTTTCTGCCTTTCCTAAAATATTTTTTCTCACCTGTTAATACTAATCTTCCATTTTCCTCCTTTTATCGCCTTTCCAAATATGTTTCATAGCTCTTTAGGTGCTGGTGCTAATAATTAATGATACTCTGTTTAAGTATTGTATATTTGCTGGTTACTTTTATACCTCTGTTGATTATTTCTACTCCTCTGTTTACTCTGTTGTTTATGTAATGTGTTTTCTGGAGTTTCTCCTCACAATACATTTCATAGCTCAGTACATGATGCTGCTATTAATGATACTTTGTTTAACTGTTGTATGTTTGTTCATTGCTTACATATCTCTATTTACAATGTTTTTCCTGTTTCTGGAGCTTTTCTCCCTGTACTTACACTGAGAAGGAGTACCTTTCTGCCCAGTCGGACTATCTTGGCAAACAAATGCAATCAGTCAATCAGTCAATCAATCAATAAATTAGTCAATACTGTGGTGTGAAACATCAAGAGCATCTACTATTGCTCCTTTCATAGGTTCATAGGTAAGTACTAGTGGGCCATTTTAAGCCTAGCTAATTTCCCTGTTTGTGCTTGAAATAACCTATCCCATTTCGTTATAGATTGGCTGTAACCATCTCATGGTCAATAGTTATATATTACCCTTAATGAGAATAACTGGGATCACACCATAGATAATTTGAGGCGATGCATGGGATAAAACATTTAGGAGTTGTCTCTGTCTAATAGTAGTTCAGGGGGCAGTCCTGGGGTAAATGTTCTGTTTCCCATCCATATAACTACATGCACTTGAAAATGGACAGGGATCATATCTGATTTATATGGATGGAAAGTCTGTTGCACAACAGCAGTATCCTCTGCAATACATACCTGTCCCTCCAAACAGTTCTGCTGATGTAACAGAACAGCTTTATTTCCCTAGACTGAGTATTTCTGATGCCATTTGACTTGCAGATGTGCAGTAAATCCATCAGTAATGGGTCAGATGTCACCTCATAGCAGTCTGTAGGATATTGAGTGTGGTGATAGGCCTTTGACTCAGTCCATGTAGGACATGTTGCTTTGGCCTTGTGTCCTTTTAGTAAGGTATCTCTGTGGGCATTCCAGTTGTTGTACATGCCTGGACAGATATGTGACACAGGGGGCATTATATTCAATGAGTAGCCTAATGAAGGCTGAGGAAAAGGGGACAATAACATCCCTAGACATAGACACAATCCCTTTGTTTATAAGTTGTACAGCATAGAAGGACTTTCTGACAACAATAGACACAGGTTGTTCAAAACTAAAGTTATTGTCCAAATAATTTCCCAAATCCGGATTAAGTTGGTCGACTCTTGGGGTGAATTGCCATAGTTCCCTGGGGTAGATGACTTCTTAAAGTATAAAATCCTGGGCCTTTTGGTATTTAGTTTCAGTCTGTCATTTTATTGCTAGTTATTCATTTGAGACAAACTTTCCTGCATGATAGCTAATTCATTTGGGAATCAGTAACTGCACCTAGCTTGCAGACAACTAGAGCCATTTGTTACTGTCTTTTACTTGAGAAAAGTGGATGGCAAACAGAACAGTTCCAAACACAGAACTTTGATGAATCCACTGGTGACTGATAATTTGTGGAGGTAGCATCCCCTCTTTTCATTATCTGAGTCCTATCTGTGAACCATTGGTAATCCAGCTGGTGCTATAGGGATTTATTCCAAGTTTATTTAACTTTTCTACTATGCCTGAGTGGGGAATTGTGTCAAAAGCTTTGGCCATGTCCTGATATGCAGTGTGTACTGTTTTGCCTTCATCCATCTTTTTGGTGACCTTTACAAAAAAAAAACAGCAGGCTGAGTAAGCATGATCTGTCCTTGATGAATCAAAACTGGGACAGGTGCAATGAGCCTGACAAGCTCTGGGAAACTAGTTTGTCACTGGATGTTCAATTCAGCCAATGAACAACGGAAAATCAGAATCATCTGTTGTCAAACTGGAACTGTGAAACAAACATATTTTCAGATGGCAACTGTAGAGAGCTCCACAAAACCAGGACTGGCATTTTCTGTACTAAGGACCTAGAAGGTCTTGGCTTAACTTTTATAGGTGTGTTTTAGTTGATTAAATGAAGTCAACAAAGATCTGAAATGTAATCCTGCTGTAGGCAAGGCTGAGATGCAGTGGATGTGGATAAGCCTCATGACTGTACAACCAAACTCAGTTTGATACAGTTTTCACAAACAAATGTATGCACAAGAAAGCTCTGGTACCTGCGATCACTTTTTGAAAAGCACCGCAAGAGAGATCTCTGGAATTTATGAATAATATTCCTTCACTCTGTGGTATCCAGCTCCAGCAGAATGTTATCTGTAAGTAATATAAACCTTTTAGGAAATCCAAAATACTGTTGTGTCATGTTGGCTGCTTAACTAGCAACCACTTTAAGTTAAGGGAACGCTTCCTGAAATACAGAATGTACTCTCTGACTAATTTACCCTCACAAGGATCTTTACCTTATACAAATAAGCAAAAAAGTAAAGTCAAATTGGGAAATTAAGGCTAACAATTGTATGACATTCTAACCATAAGGCACTTCCTGATTTCTTATACTTTGCTGTATAGCACAAAGCAAATCTTCACAATACAAAAATGGAGTATAAAAACATATCCCATGTGCTTGAACTGTACCATTCTTCTACTTTTGGCTCTTCCCTGTTAGGGGTCACCACAGCAGATCACCTGTCTGCTCATGATTGGCAGTGGAGTTTTACTGTGTCGAGTTGCCAGCTCAGTGCCCAAGCTTCCACAGAAAGCCCACACACTAGCACCAATTTAGTGTCCAATCCACCTACAGCATGTCTTTGGGAGGAAACTAGAGCACCCAGAGGAAACCCATGCAACCACAGGGAGGACATGCAGACTGTAAACAGAAGGATGGAATCAGAGAACCTCTTGCTGTAAGGCAGCAACACTAACTGCTGCACCGCCACAGCCGCCCCTTGTACTGGGCCATTACCAAACCTTTTTTAAAGCATGACAGCTTGTCCTAAGGTTTAAGTCTTCTCCAGGCTCACAACTGCCCTGACTGCACATAGAGAAGGGGCATCACTGGATTGTGCAGGTAAGGGCAGTTGTGATCCAGAACAAGAAATAAATGTCCCATACACTCATGGTTGAGCAAAACAAATACTGAGCAGAAATAAATAATAATAATAATAATAATTAGAAGAAAAAAAAACAATAGACAGTTAATTTGGAAAAAGACTGAAGCCCCCAGCATCATTCCTGATGCTAGCAAGGTGACTCTGTGTGAGTTGGTAAGCGACATTCTGTAAATGAGTATATGAGGAATCCCATAGTGAGTGGTTGTCTTACAGAAGCATGGTTGGTAAAACTACAAATGAGAGGCTAGTAATTAGAAAATAGTAATTGTTTAATAATGATTTCCTAGTTATAAATTAGAAATCCTTAATTTCCAATTTTTTCTTGATTTTTACTAAACTGTATAGGTAAAAATTCCTTGTTGGGTTAAAATTAGACAGAGTTCTTTTCTACATTATGGAACATGCTTTTTCTTTAGCTTGCATTGGCTGCTGTTAATGAAGGCTCCGTAACACAACTTTATTTTGTGTTTCATAAAACGTTATATTATTCTCAGATGATGTTCCACTGGAGCTGGATACCACAAAGTAAAAGAATGTGAGAGACACTTTGTTTCCTGAACTTACACCCCTTCATTCTGTGCATTCAGCATCCAGAAGAGAACTGGCACAACAGACATGGATTTTCTGGAATGCCCATTGTGATTACCCAGACCCACTGATTGTGATCTGGAAATAGAGTGACAGAGAGTCTGTTGCAGAATATAAAGCTAGGTATGGGAGAGCAGAACTGCTAAATTTTGGGTGATCTGTTTTGACTTACCAAAATGAAGGTTATGTCCCTTTAGTGTTGTAAGCTATATAAGTCTATCAATTCTTTCAATTCAGCTGACTTCATATGGGCTGATAATTGCCCTGAAAGTTTACTAAATAGAAGTAAAAGAAATGTCTTTAGATTGTGAAGAATTAGCAGTACTGTGTTGTATAAATGCTTTCATAACTAGAATCTTTAATGTCCTGGGTGATTTCTTCTGGCTTTTCCCAGTTAGGGTCACCACAGCAAATCACCTGTCTGCTCATGATTGGCAGTAGAGTTTTACGGTGTCGAGTTGCCAGCCCGGCGCCCAACCTTCCACAGAAGGCAAACACACATGCCTAGGGCCAATTTAGAGTGTCCAATCCACCTACAGCATGTCTTTGGGATGTGGGAGGAAAGCGGAGCACCTGGAGAAAACCCATGCAACCACAGGGAGGACATGCAGACTCCGCACAGAAGGCACCCCAGCCAAGGATCAAACTGGAGAACCTCTTGTTGTGAGGCAACAATGCTAAAAGCTGCACCACCGAGGCCACCAAAGAAATGGGCTATTCACAGCTGTAGGCAGCACAGGACAATCAAACTCCTGTCACACTGCAGTGACAAATAATTCTACAAAGTAGTTGAATGTAAGATAGTAGAAGAGGAGATGGGGTTCGGACAAGGATGTAGTGCAACCAGCCTGGCATTTGTAGTGAGATAGGGTATGCAGAGGGTGAAGAAGAAACTAGAGATGAAGAGACTTCATGAGTATGTATGTGCATATTTAAAAAAATACATATATACATAATAATATGTAATACAGGGACATGTATTTTTATGCTTATATACACACACACATATATATATATGGTTCTACCTGACTTCATCGACACGCCGGAACATCGACAGCGAAATCGGAAGCCGCAGAAGAGCGAAAGTGCAGAAGACCGACGCGACGGGACCCAGAAGATCGACAGTGCAGAAGACCGACCCGACGGATGAAAGCACCGACGCTGAGGATGCCGAAATGGGAAAAGGCTGTGTAAGTATGCGGTAGTGACGGACGTTAGGGTGCGAGTAAGGTAAGTGTGGATAGGGGTGGGTTAAGTGAGTTAGGGTTAGGAGCGGTCAGGTAAGTGTGCGGTAGTGAATGTGTTTGGGTTAGCGGATAAGTGAGTTAGGGTTAGGAGCGGGTCAGGTAAGTGTGCGGTAGTGATTGTGTTTGGGTTAGGGGCGGGATAAGTGAGTTAGGGTTAGGGAGCGGGTCAGGTAAGTGTGCGGTAGTGACGGACCTTAGGGTTAGGGTTTGGGTCAGGGTTGTAGGTAGTTGTGTATGTGAGGTTTAGTGTGGGTTTGCAGGGATTTTGGTGTGCTTGTGTTGTGTATGTGGTTTTTGGATGGGGAATGTGTTTTGTTTGTTGATTGTGGTGTGTGAAGTGTATCAGGTTTGGTGTTTGTGTACCGTCGGTTATTTCGTTGTCGGGTATGTGAATTTTCGTGTTTTGGTACTGTCGGTTATGTGGTTTCGGTGATTGCGTTGTCGGTGTTTTGGTGTTTCGGTGAAGTCAGGTAGAACCATATATATATATATATATATATATATATATATATATATATATATATATGGTTCTACCTGACTTCGCCGACAGCAGAAGACCGACATCGAATCGAGCTCCAGAAGATCGAAATCGAAGAAGACCGACGCAATCGCGAGTGGCAGAACATCGACAATGCAGAAGACCGACACGACGGATGACAACACCAACGCCGAGGATGCCGACATGGGGAAAGGCTGTGTGAGTATGCGGTAGTGACGGACGTTAGGGTGCGAGGCAGGTAAGTGTGGAGATTGACGGTCTGTGGGGATAGGGGTGGGTTAAGTGAGTTAGGGTTAGGAGCGATAGGGTGGGTTAAGTGAGTTAGGGTTAGGAGCGATAGGTGGGTTAAGTGAGTTAGGGTTAGGGAGCGATAGGGTGGGTTAAGTGAGTTAGGGTTAGGCGATAGGGCGGTTAAGTGAGTTAGGGTTAGGAGCGGTAGGTAAGTGCGATAGTGACGGACCTTAGGGTTAGGTAAGGTTTAGTGTGGGCTTGTAAGGATTTTGGTGTGCTTGTGTTGTGTGTGTGGTTTGTGGAATGGGGATGTGTTTTGTTTTTAATTGTTATTGTGGTGTGTGCAGTGTATGGGGTTTCGTGTTTGTGTACCGTCGGTTATTTCGTTGTCGGTTATGTGTGGTTTCATGTTTATGGACTGTCGAATATGTGGTGTCGGTGATGTGGTTGTCGGTGTTGTGTGGTTTCGACTATGTCAGGTAGAACCGTATATATATATATATATGTATTGTGTGTGTGTGTGTGTGTGTGTGTGTGTGTGTAATATATATTTCTTTTCGATGAATAACTCAGCTTGTGTTGGAGGATAGGAGGTTGAGTTTCAAGAGCCAAGATTAGTATTTTAACAAGGGATATGGTAAATATGCTGCTCGTAATATTATAACATTCTAAAGTTTCTAATCTATTGTATTTGTGTGTACATGTACAAGACCTCCTTAAATGCCAGTCAACATTTTACATAACACAATGATCATAAAGTTGCTTTTATTAGACACCAAAAGTAAGCTGCTTCTGTTAAAAGTACAGTTGTATAGTGTAATACCTACATAAGCTACACTTGAGCTTCTTATCCCCGAAATATTAATTTATTTTTTTATCTTGTTTGTAGAATAACTTTCTTGCCAATTATTGAAACATACTATATCATAAAATAAAAACATTTTTTTCTATGAAATACAAGTTATAAAGTATAAAATATAAACATAATTAGTTATCTAACATACATGCCTTATAGCTCACAACCAAGTAATATTGCACATATTCCTGGATTTGTTTTTATTTTTCCTCAGTTTAGCTGCTGTCAGATATTTGTCTCTGGTTACTGTAGCCACAAGTTGCTTTGTAAACTGGTTTTATGTTAGAATGCTACATTGTGCCACAGTATATTGGTTGGAAACTATACCATAACACATTTCTAAAAGGAAGATGAATTATGGCATGTGTTAACATATATTCCATTTTAGTGTGTGGTTTATTAATTTTCAGTTTTAAGATGTAGGCCATTTAGCATCTTGTCCTGAAACATTTTCCAGATCAAGTATTTCTTGGAAGTGAAATTTTCCACAGTAAACCCTACATTTCATTTATGAAAAATGTTTCTCTCTCTCAATATATATACATATATATAATGTCATTTCAACTCCTTAACTTTAATATAATTGAGCCTGACATTTATGAAAATAATGTGCTTGATGTCAAGAATCTTGTATTACTCATTAAGGGCTAATGTATAGAAAATATTTGGGCTTCCAGTGAAATCTTTTAAACCACAATCACAAAAAAGAATACAATGTGTCCATCATTTCAACATTGCAAATCCCTCAACATTCATTCTGTAATATGACATTTTTCTACTAACAACAAATTTGTAATTGAAATAATACATATCCAATGAGACGTACATAAGTATTATAATCTCTTATTTGGAGGTATGTTGAATTTAAGGTTCTATACCACTCTCTTAATAGGTTCAAGACTAGCTGAGCAAAAGAGAGATGCATTACACCACAGCAATGATCAATTTGTAACTGGATATTCATACCGGCTCAGCTCTGAGCCCTCTTCTTAATAGGCAGCTGAAAGTTGGCCATAGCATTACAACTCTGTGATAGCCAGAACAGAGCAGTAAGATGGAGTTTTCTGAATTTCACCTTGCCATTACAACTGTATGATAGCCATCACAGAGCAGCAAGATGAAGTTTTATGAATCTCGCCTTACCATTACAACTGTGTGATAGTCATCACAGAGCAGTAAGATAGAGTTTTTTGAATGTAACATTGCCATTACAACTGCAAGATAGCAATTACAGAGTGGCAAGATGAAGTTTTCTGAATCTCACTTTGCCATTAGAACTATACCACTTTAATATGGCCAGTCAAGCATCATTCTTTTTAAAAGAAACCATAATACTTGTAAACCTCCACAGTCAGTAACCAGAGTTCAAGACTTCACTAGAGCTCCAACATGCATGGTTCAGTCTTGAACTCTGGTCACTGACTGTGGAGATTTCCAAGTATTATGGTTTCTTTTAAAAAGAATGCTGATTGACTGGCTATATTAAAGTGTTATAGTTAACAACCGATAATTAAAGTGTCATAACAAAATTATGTGAATTGTAAGAAGTATGGGAGGTGAGATTCAGAAAACTTCATTTTACTGGTCTGTGATGGCTATCACATAGTTGTAATGACAAGGTGAGATTCGATTCAGAAAACTATCTTACTGCTCTGTGATGGCTATCACAGGATTCTAATGGCAAGGTGAGATTCAGAAAACTCCATCTTACCACCCCATGACGGCTATCACACAGTCGTAATGGTAAGGTGAGATTCAGAAAACTCAATCTTGCTGCTCTGTGATGGCTATCACACAGTTCTAATGGCAAAGTGAGATTCAGAAAACTTCATCTTACTGCTCTGTAATTGGAGGTAAGTTAATAGTAAATATTAAGTCATTGCATTCTTCTAGATTACTTGCCTATGAAATAGCAGTGTATTTGTAAACAGGGCAGATGTGCATTCACTTATTTACTTTGAACATTACTGAATTTATCTTTTTGGAACTGAATTTATCTTTTTGGAACTGGTTGTTACATGTACTAGTACTGTTGTTAAAGCTCTATTCTGTAATAGCTTATTTTGCCTTTCATGATAGCCATTTTTATTTCTTTCTACAAAATGGTAGTTTTTATTGGCTTTGTTAATGTTTATAGATATGTCAGATTAGCTGTTGTCTAGTAGCTGGAAGAAGAAAAAATGAGCTGATAGCTCTCACATGTTAATATTTCCTTGTGTGTATTGATGAAATAGCCTGTGGTTTATGAATCTTTTAAGGGCAGCACATACTGGCATAGGGGTTTTATGTTGGTTTGAATAGCATAACTCTGATAGCATTGTGAGAATTCATATATGAAAATCACACTGCTGACAATATAATATCACACAAAGTAGCACTAAGTATCTAAAGTTACAGCATGGAGGAATATGGCAATAATTTATGGTACAGTTTTAGGTTATAAAGAGGTTTACTTACATCTGGTGAAGTTTGGTCACAAGGATGAAATTTGAATTTCTAAATTCAAGAAATGAAAGTAAATGCCTGTGTTATGCCAAGGGTGAGGCATTGTTTCACTGCCATAATACCAATATCAGCTGAAATAGTAGTAGCTTCTTTTTATCTACAATGTTGTACTGCTATTGTAAATATTGATTGTTCATACCTTTATTTTAAATGTAATTTAACTTTTCTCCACATACACATAAACACACACACACACACACACACACACACACACACACACACACACACACACACACACACACACACACACACACACACACACACACACACACACACATACACATGCACACACGTACTGAGAAGTCAAAGGGTCATCAGTTTACCTACTGGAGCACCCAGTCAAAACTCGCATGGAGAAGAGGATGCCATGGAGAATTGCCACAGAAGGCACTCCATCTGGATCCAAACTGAAAAACTTAAGACTGTGAGTGTGTAGTGAGAATCAATATACCAGTGTGCTGCCTACTGCATATTTCCAATCTAATAAAGCAGAACTGATGTTAAAGCTGTAAATTATATCACTGCTGTGATATCATTATTAAGGTTATATGGAAGGGTGTAGTGCTAAATAGCAATCTGCGTTCAACATTAGCTTTGAGTATGAATAAGGCTGAGTCAGAGTTGTATGCTAGAGCTATGGCACTTATGATGAGTTCATTAAATTTACTGAAGTTTTAGAACTTCTATCATCATGTCTTACTGATCAGAACATTTGTCATATGTTTTTTCTTTGCTAAACTGTTCCAATTGTGTTGCAGTGCTTTTTCTTGACTTCAGCAATCAGTTGTATATAAATATGCTGGCTAAATCTTTCTTTTTATGTCCATAATTGGCACATTTACATCAAAATTGCGAAGTCACACAATGCAAGTTGATACACAAGACTATTGTAATTTCAAGTGTAGCCTTTTGTGCCAGCAGATGAAATTCTTCTTGTTTCTTGGTCAAAACTATTACTCTTGTTTGATTGTCCCTCAGTCAGGATGTAATAATTATTCAACCAAATATGCATATATGTATACACTTTGGAAACATTTCATAATTATGTGTTAGTTTTTATTTTTACTTTATTTTACTTCTATTTGAGCCAGATGATCTAGCTAATCTACTAGTGGATAAACATCTCAGTCTTTACTTCCCTTTCCTCCCACAGATTTTGAGATCATATATCTGCATCTATGGCCACAAATCTCCCAAGAAAATCTCCTCAATGTACTATCCAAGGCTAAGAACCACTGCTTTTATGGGGCCAGATAACATACAAGGATGCCTACTGGCTATCATAAAACAGGACCTGCCAAACCTCCTACAGAAATTATTAGATATTAGCTTCCAGGCAGGCTATGTGCTGAATATTGAGGACAGCAACATTCATCACCCTACATAAATGTGGGGTGTCAACTGACCCAGGAAATTTTAGACCCATGTGTCTGATGAGCCTCATTTATACTTTTGGAAAGAATCATTATGGAATTAATAAACAAGTATTTAGGTAAAGTACAAACACATGACCCAAGCCAGTTCAGTTTTGTCATCGGCAGATTTCGCCAATTCAGCCTAGTAGTTTCTTCAAGCAAGTTACTGAAGAAATAGATGAGGGAATAATCGATACACTCCACATATCTAGAACTTACTAAGGCATTAATTACTATTATACTAAATATCAATTTCTTTGTAACTCTGTCAATAATAAATCGGCTCACCAATAGAATCATGAATGTTAGGGTAGGTGGCTCCATCTCCTTCAAAAAAACTGTCAGCAGCAGTGTGCCTAAAGGCTCTGCCCTTTAGATATTCCTCTTTGACATTTACTTTTCAGAGGTCAAAGCCAATGGTAAGGTCTTATGGCTGATTAAGTTTAATGCTAATTGTAAACTAAATGCCATTATTATCTTTCATAACAACACCATGATCCTCCAAGAGGATGTTTACCAAACAAATAGCTGGTGTCAAAACCATACACTAAAACTGTATCCAAAAAAATGTATGATAGTATAATTCAGCAAGCACGACATCCCCTGCAGCAATCACCTTGATAATATACTTCTGAAAACTGATCCAATAGACAGGTACCTGGAAGCCTATGTAGACAGCAAATTGTCCTTTGATCACCATTTATCCACTGTTGCAAGAGACTCTACTTTCATTGTGTAAAATCTTAGTAAGGGTATGGTGTCCAGGTCCAGGCATGTCATAATTCCACTGTTTTCAGCACTTATTAGACCAGACATGGAGTATAATGCCCCCTTTGACATGTACCTGTCCTAACACTTGACACAAATAGAATGTCCACAGCATTGTCTCTCAAAGAAAATCAAGGACCTAAATCATAGGAAGTACACTGGTCATGTCAATGCCATCTCCTAATTCTTGGTATTATACAGGCTGCTGAGGGACAAACTCTACAGATCCTATTCCTTCAGACCTCATGCACATCTACAAGTCCAATGGTGGCATAAACACCAAGTCAAGGTCTTCTGCAACAGAAACAGAAGATGTTGGATGGACAAATATATATCTCAGAGAATTCCACTTCTTTGGAATTGTCTTACTCTCTACATAAATAAATGACTTCTCTTACCCTGTTCAAACGTAATCTGGAAGAATGGATGGGAAACCATGATTTCATCCCTGGAGTAACATTCCTACCCCTTGTAGAAAAGAGTAACATGAAAATGTTCAACTGATCTGGGTTATTTTGTATTTAAATTACAAGGGCAAAAAAAAAACTCATGGAAATGCATGACTAGGCTACTAAAGATGCTTTAGGATCAACAGCCTAATAAGACCCTATGAACCTATTGACTAACCAGAGTGGAGTATTAATCACCATTGACCATTTTCAGGCTCCGTCTAAAGCAAGGATAATAATTCTGAAAATTTCAGTAAGAAAATAAGAAAAAAAAAATATGTATTGGAAAATAATACAGAATAACATCAAATACATAAGTTGAAAAGAGTTTGCATGCAATAGGTACAGGAAGAGGGTTTACTATCATATTTCCGAATCAAAATCCATCAACTGCACTTTTGTCGAACACGGAAATTCGAAAATGGTAATGTCGAACACCAAAAGCCAACCTAGGAATGGTTTTAACATGGGTCGAGATAGGTGTTCACTGTTATTGCCAGACTACAAACCTCTCCCCTATCTCAAACCATGTTAAAACCTGTTTCTAAGTTGGCTTTTGGTGTTCAACCTTATCGTTTTCGAATTTCCGTGTTCGACAAAAGTGCAGTCGACGGAGTTTGATTTGGAAATATGATAGTAAACCAGGAAGAGTGTGAGGTAAAACAAAAATGTAAAGAAAGTTAAAGGAAAAACACTATGTAATAGTTATCAGGAGACATTTTTATATAAAACATTTACAAAGTTCTGGGGCGAGAGGAAGGAGGATGGGGAGAGAAGAATACTAAGAAGGTGGAGAGCAATAAGTCAAAGCAAATTATGTAAGAGGATATATAAATGATACACTCAGGTGGTAATGATTTGAGTAACATTTCCCGATAGGATTTAAATACTTTTGTACAAAGTGCTGAATTGTTGAATTACAACTGCATGTGAAAGCAAAATATTCAAGAATATTTAATAACGGCTACCTACCTATTTGTGATTCAAAGATAAGATGCTCCGTGTCAGGTTCTACAGCATTGTGGTATTCTCATCCAAAGGACAATCAGTTCATAACAGATACAGCATAGAGCACAAGTGGTAAACTACTGTATCTTTTCAAATCATGTGGTGAAAAACAAGTAGGATTAATGTCATGAAAAATACCACATGGGAAGTCAAGTTCCTGATTCAAAGATCCTAAAAATATATGTCATCAGATTGGCATAGAAGTTTTAAGATTCTGTAGTATTCCAAAGTGACCATTAATAATATGAATTGTGTAGCATTTCTTGTGGCTGGATTGGCTGTCTTGTATTATAGTAATAATTATAATATTTTTATGGATGCTAGTGTTTCTTTTTTCACCATGCCGTAATATGTCCTACAGAAGGTAATGTTCTGTCATACTCTGAAGCAAGGAATTCCTTCTCTGGTACAGAGTTGAAAGTGCTTCTTTCTACAGTATCAGTAACATATCACACAAATCTGACTTACTCAGGGCAGCATACAATGTCTATCCTTCAAGCAACTGAGGTGTGCACAGTCCTCTATTTCCTGATCATATAAGCATTTCAGCAACCTACACATCCTTATGTATGTATCTACTGGTGAATGGCAGGCAATATACTGCATATTCTGCATAAAAGGCACTCAATGACACATAAGAAAGTGCATATTCCTGTGCATAGCCCCGTAGGCAAGGCACACATATTCTCCATAAAAGGCACTCAGTGACACATAAGAAAGTGCATATTCCTGTGCATAGCCCTGTAGGCAAGGGACACAGCCATACTTTCAGTTCAAAGGGAAATAGTTTTATGTTGTTGCTATACATAAAGAACTACCTTCATGTTAGCATCAATGCAGTGCATTGACCAAACAGGATGTTATGTGTCAGCAGAGAGGACAGTGCAACCAATAATTGCCATTTTTTGTGCACTAAGGCAAAAATCATGAATATCTGAATTGGGATATACAAGGACTGCACATTTTATATATATTTGGTGAGGGACAGTCTAATTCAGGCATTTTTGCAGTGGTTAATACCACAGGGCCAAGTGTGTGTGTGTGTGTGTGTGTGTGTGTGTGTGTGTGTGTGTGTGTGTGTGTGTGTGTGTGTGTGTGTGTGTGCAGAATATCACTATATAGATGAAGTTGTACAAGTCATGCATATACTGTATAAATATCCTTTCTGCAATTCATGTTACCTAACCTTTACTGTCATAGGTAGTTGTTCTGATTCACTCACCCTATATATCTGGACCAAAAACAAGTAAAGCAGAACTTTCTGCCAACCTTAGGTGATAGTAGAGTAAATGTTTGTACTGAATGAGCATTGCAGATGTCCATACATATGTCACAGTGACCTACATAAAGCCTTGACTAGGCCACTACAGAATTGATTGCATGTGCTATCTTGCATATTGTATTGGTGTTCACACATCTAGCAACAAGGTAGTGGAGATAGTCAATATCTAACATCAATGCAAAAGCTGTGACCAATAAAGATGATGCTAAGGATATAGAAATACACATGAACATGTTGCACAGCATGATTAGGCTGTGACATGTAGACAACCTCTCTGGTTCCTTTAAGCAACATATAAAGTGTCATCTACATATACAATGCATTTATGATCCCTGCTTCTAGATGTCTGTCTACTGAATATATCTAAAACTGATGTACTACAAAACAGCTCTTAAGACACTGTGAAGGTGAATCATGAGTGTGTACCATGCATAGTACACTTAACAGAGGTAATATACTCACAATGGTCATCCAACGACTCAGCACACCTGTACAATACATACATTACAAACACAAAATCATTGGACCAAATGATTATATAGATGGAGTCAAACATGTAGAACATCCCGTGTACTTCAACACGAGATAAAAGAGTCGATAAGATGATTGTGCATTTTTTATTTTTTATATTTTTTCCCCTAACAGATTTGTTCGTTTTTCAATTGAATTGTACAGGTTATAGGTCACATTAAAGGTGGGAAAAGTTTTGAAATGATTTATTGTGGTCTCATTTTTTTATATCACAAAAACCTGGCATTTTAATAGGGCTGTGTAAACTTTTTATATCCACTGTAGATACACCACTTTTTCCTTACTTTAATGACTTTAGTAACTTCTTCTAGTAAAAATTTTCTATGGATTTGCATAATAATACTAATAGTAATAATAGTAATAATCATGTTTCATTCTATATAATTTTTTATTTCATTTACATATTGTTTTTCTTTCTTTCCTATTCTCATCATGTTCCAGAAAGTTTTGTACTTATATTTAAACATTTTTACTACTAATTTCACATTCTGTTCCTTTACCCACTTTAATACTCTATACATGTTTAAAGAAGCAGAACCACAGTCTCACATTCATCTTTACTCATATACAACACAGCTCTTTTCACTGGGTTTAATCTTGAATGCCATAAGAAAGAAAACTCCAGTTGTACAATTTTCTTTTCATACTTTTTGGGATCATATAAATGTTTGACATATATGTTATTCTTACCATTAGTGCAGAATTGACTCTTTCCTGAATGCTAATCTATACCTCATTCACAGAAGATATTTTTATTTTGTTTCTTTTATCGAGCCTTCAAGTTGCATCATAACTACATAATTTTCCCAGATCTTAGACACTTTAATCACTGAAAAATGCACAGTCCCAATTTTTAGCACATCACCCAAACCCTTACATTTATCTTTATTCAAGATCATTCAAATTTCCTTTAAAAAATGATTTCAGACAAGTCAAAACTTCCCTCAGACATATTTTGTTCATAACACCTACAAGCTTATTGCCTGTGCATGTCAAATTACTGGAGCCAACTCCTTTTGTATCACATATCTAGAATTGTTCATTTTATAAGCAAATAGTCAAGCCATTCATTTCTTGTACATTCCAAACCCTGTACAATTTGGACCTGATACTGAATTAATATTTACATTCCTAAGTACTTTGTCCAGTTAACTAACAGTAGTTTCTTTTTCATATTCTTCCTTAACTCATTCTGATTTTTTTACTTTCCATTCTCTCTTATTTTCTTTCTTTTTTTCTCATATTCATATTTCCCACATGCTGTACTACAATATTCAAAATTTGCTTGTGTTTTATTTACTGCATTATACTAATATTCTACTTTACTATTTTACCTAAGTAAGTAGACGACTCCTCTTTTCTGCTTTGTGAACAACATCTCTACTTAAACAGTCATGTCTTAAATTTTTTTCTCAATTTTTTATATATTTCTTTTGTCAATATCACAATACCCTATCGTATTATTCTCTAAATTCTCAAATGCATTTCTGTAAATGTTCCCTCTTCTTTTGTTGCATCGTCCTGGTATTGAAGAAAAGAAATCACTTGTGATACTTCTTTTTAAATTTAGTCCACTATTTAGACTAGGTTTTATATAAGGCTTTCATGGTTATGTGATCATTCCAAAACTATAACCAACCCCACTCTCTAACTTCATCCCATAATCTCCCAGTTATTATTTTCATTCTCTTTCCTATTTAATATAATCTATTTCTCCCATAAATGCCATCTATATTGCTAAATGGTCTGAAAAACCTGCTGCAACTGTATCACTGCTAACCACAAGCCTTCTGATAATATTGGATCATAGGATCATAGGCAGTTACTAGGCATTGGGCAACCTTTGGGCAAGTAAGTTAGAACATGTATACTTTACCCAGTCTATGGATGGGTAATTAAAGTCACCCAAAACCAGAGTGTTTGACTGTATCATGACTGACTCAAGTAGATCCAAGAAGGTGGAGTGCATGTCCTGATTCATCGATGGGGTCGTATAGCAGGCAATGACTTGTAGAGGAGTCTTATCTACAGTTAATTGTACCTGAAGTAATTCAAGGGAATCGTGATGTTTAACCGATCTAGAGGTGTATTTATCTTTAATGAATATTGATATACCACCTCCTTTAGTTCTCACACCTTCAGTTTGCCGCCTGAAAGTGTGGAAGGAAATCTAACCTGATATAGCTGGGGTGCTTAAACCAGGTCTCAGTGACTGCACAAATGTCAGCATCTTCCAGAGTGAGAACTGCTTTCATTGAGTGCAGTTTCTGGTTTAAACTCCTAGCATTTAGCAGCATAACCTTGAGGTTGTTTTTAGAGGGTATTTTTATGTCTGGAATTTTGTTCTTGTGACATTGCCTAAAAAAGGCACTATGGGGATGGCAAGAGCCTTAGCCAGTAATTGAAGTCCCAGGGGTGTCAGATGAAGACCATCTCTGGCAAAGCATCAAGGTCTGCAGAACCTGTCATCCCAGGCTGAGAGCTACTGGATCCCCTTTGAATGCTACCAGAAACTAAGCCAATTGTTAAAGTCAGTCACTTTTGTTTGTATTGAGATATCATCCTAGGTAAAGGTAAAATGCTGCTTAAGGCTAGGGACATACCTGCCTGAGACACATAATCAGAGAACACAGTCATGTCTTTCTTCATATATTCCAGTAAGGTACATCACAAGTAGTTTACACCAACATGGATAATGATGGAGTAATAGCACCTGCTGTTGAAAGACTTGAGTATGTGTGTGATGTGGTGGATCCTGGGACCTAACAGATGACCGTGACCTTTTCCTTATCCAACCTGGTGAGAGGGACATCTATGTATCTCACAACTGAGTCACCTATAACTGCTTACATTGTATCTTGTCACAATTGTTAATTAAATGAGAAAAGTATCCATAAAAGAAAAAGAATTTAGGCTAGTCAGAATATCTTTAGGTCCATCTTTGACCAACCATGAAAATAACACTTGGCAAGTGTTTCACAGTGTTTTTTTTTACATTTCAAAATAGCTTCCATCTTCCACCATGTATTCCATAAGTTTCTCTCATCTCTAACTTTCATAATATTATCAACAGTTTCACGGATAACCTGCATGCATTTTTTACATCATCTTCCAGTTCATCAGTTCTAAATTGCAAATTAACATTTTTTAACATATATATTACTACTAGAAAACAAATTAATTGCTTCATGAATACAATTCTTTCTTTTTGTTACACATTTCTAGAAGTTTCAAATGTTAAATCTCAAAAAAGTTTAATTCCCAGTATGTGTAAAAGACTAAATTCCTTGAGCTATAAAGCTGAGAACAGTTACCAAATGTTCCCATATATAATCTTAATATCACAATATATATGCCTGTTATAGACAAATTGAGTAACAGAGCTGATGAAATTGGAGCTCAGTGGTTAATCTTAAAGTAGAACAGTTCTTCTTTGGATACTATTTGTCCAAGTAGATCAATGGGGGGGGGGGGTATTTCCCTGTTCAACTATGGACAAAGACCTTGTAGTATGTTTAATTAAAAAGTTCAGGCAGCATAACCCCGTGTATGTGATGGTGAATGGGATGCTTTTCCCCACACCACAGTTTTTATCCCTTTAGGTTTGATGAAAGAAGTTATGTATTCAGCAAAGTTTATCCAATTTTTCCTCTAGATGTCTGCTTTTTACTTTCAGCAGCATGTGTTGTATGAAGTCACACTTATTGACATGATTCTAATTTCTTCATATGCAGCCATTTAAGTCAAGAGTCAGGTAACTGCAATATGTATGCATGTTGACTTATTCATTTTTAAAATAAGTAGTCACTTTATAATGAAAATGCATTTACTAGGTTGTTATTCTAATCTCAATGACTTTGCTTACCCATATTAGAGAGAAGTACTATAAAGTACAGAAGGTACAGCCCATTGTCACAGCGGTCAGTTTTTCCTGGTTCAGAATACTTGGTCCCCCAGTTCAGTTCCCAGGTGGGGTGCCACCAGAGCAGAGTCTGAATGTCTCCCATGTATCTTTTTGGAATTCCACTAAATACTTCACTTTTCTTCTACACTGGAAGACAATGTAAGTATTTTCTCCAGCCTGTCCACAAATGTAAATGAAGTGTCTAAAGAAATGCATGTAAAAATTTTGTGATTGATTTGGCATCCTGCCCACACTTAATTTTTCTCACTTTTTCAATTCAAGTGACAAAATATGTTCTGGCTCTGCCATAATTCTAATCTGGTTTTAGAAAGTAATTTGAGAATTAATGAAGAAATTGACTGAAACGTTTTATGAATGACAGAATTAGATATGTAATGGTTCCAGTAACTACAGGCAGTTGACAATTAATGGTAACTTGTGTATTGGGGAATTTGCTGTGCAATACTGGTTTATAATCGTTCATCAAAATACATATTCATTAAATACATTTTCAAAGAAGGCTAAACAGCTAAATTCATTACAGCTAAGCACAAAATATTTCCCAGGGTTAGGAACCACTCACCCTCTAGCACTCCAGAATACACACTGTACTAAATCAAACCCACCCAAGTGTGGGAGCTTCTGCCCCACGCCCTCCCAACTAGATATACCAACTCCCAGATTGCACTTCAGTGGGAAAAGGGCAACGTTCTGCTGATGGCACAGTGGTTCTTAACCTCGAGAAAAAGTCCATGCTTTGCTGTAATGATTTTCACTGGTTTGGCCATTGATGAATACGTTTTTGACAAATATACATTTTGATGAACTAATATAGACCCATGCAGTACACTTAAGTTTAGAGCAGTTAAAAGCAAAGACTTAGAGATTCTAATCTTTGAAAACAAAAGCTGTATACTTTTAGTGGAAAACAGAAACCTTTTAGCTCCATACAGTTTATTAAAAAAATACATAGATTGGTACTTCTAAAATATCTCAAGGTTTTTACTTTAAGGATTAGAATGGAAAGTTATTCCATATTACAGATTCTAATCCAGTCTTTTTTTCTCTCAGATGAGTCCTTTCTCAGAATGCTGATATCCAGAACTTAATAGACTTAATCTATCAACAGTAGCATAAACAGGGTAGAGAAAAGGGGGCAACTGCCCAGGCACAAAGTGTTAGAGGTGCAACCAGCAGTCTTATCCAGATTACTCTTTAGTGCATATTGGCTTTTAAAAGCCAATATTTCATTTGTGGTTATACCCAAGTGCTGTAGCATTCCCTGTGTGGCCTAAACTGTAACATTTGCTACAGACTATTGATTATCTGTTTTTTTTTTTTTGAGTGGTTAATTTAAATCTAATTCTGCTAATTTTCACATTTGCAATTATACAACATTTGAAAGCTAGCTAGGTGAACTGTAGCAATCAGATAATTATATGCATTTTATTCAACTCTGATTATACTGAAAAGGTGACAGCTTGTCAGCCTTACATGTATCACTATTTCTGTGAGTTTCCAGGAGTACAAAAGACAAGGCCAGCATTAAAAATAGTTTAAGCTCAGTGGCGGCTGGTGACTTCAAATCAAAGGGGGGCTGCAGGAGACAGCCGAATGGGTGGGGTCAATGGGAATGGGTGTGACAAACTAGAAAGGGGAGGAGCTATGCTCAAAACCACAAAAACTTTAATTAAATATGCTGCCCTGGGTGCCAAACCATCATTATGGGAGTCCAATCAAGACAAAATGAAGTGTAGAAGAAAAAAAATATTTCAATCCATTGGCTGCATGATAGCTTACTTAATATCTAGATGGAAACAAAAAGGATGTGAGGCATGAAAAAATAAATTACTTTTTAAATACATTACTGAAATGCCAGTCAAAATCAAGTATAAGAAAAACAAGCAGCACTTAACTCAAATCACTTCTCCTTGGACTCCAGTTCTAATTATAATTTATATTCAGCTTTATTAAAGTACCAAGTAACATGCTGAAAGTAGCAATCTCTGTGATACCCTCATTTGTAAAAATGTTTCTTATCCAAAAAAGATGTGCTGCCTGACAACTATCTACTTGTTTCATGGGGAAAACATGATTAAAATAAAAAATGAAAATCAAACAAGAAACAAGCTCAACATATATTGCTTAAAGGATTACTGCACAGGATATGGACCACACATGATAGATTGGCATTCTGTTTAGTTTCCAGGTAAAGCCTGTAATGAGCTTAATATAATCTAATCCTGGCCTTTATTGCAAATACTGTCATATGCATTTCAATACCCAAGGCTTATACATTATCTAGTTATGTAAGTATTCTCTGCATGGCAACAACAGAAAGGCTTTCAATGTTGGCAATACTGCTTATAAAAACTTACTTGCATCTTACAATATCAGACAAGCTTACCTGATGGTCATTAAAGCACTGCTACTTAAACACAGAGCAAAGGGCACTTTCTGAATAATAATAAGCATATATCAACAGTATAAACATGACAGAAACCAGAACATTCTGCAAAATCAATGACAGATGAAAAGCCACTGTAGTGCTTGTGTTTATCTTGGATGGGGGGGATAGTCTGCACATTTACACTGCATAACTGCTCCTTGCCTTGCTTGGACACATCCAGAGTCACTACATGGGGGAGTGGGGTGCAACAAGTTTGTCACAATTTGAAATGTCTCTGGCTGACTGCGATGGCCCTGACATATTTCTCATACCTCTCAACCTCAGAGCAAGAAATCTGGACAAAGCCATACATAGAAGTGGGACAAAGGCCCAAAAATAAGGACAATTTTTAAATATTGCTCTTATAAACTTAGAAAGATAATAGAATAGTAGGTCTTGTATTAGTATGAATTTTCTGAAAGGTACGAAATCTGAAACTCAAATGTCTTTCATTATTTTCTAACTTCA
Organism: Protopterus annectens; assembly: GCF_019279795.1. Taxonomy (NCBI): domain Eukaryota; kingdom Metazoa; phylum Chordata; order Ceratodontiformes; family Protopteridae; genus Protopterus; species Protopterus annectens. The sequence goes on from NC_056742.1 coordinate 162,024,106, forward strand.
GTCTTTAATGATTTACCACTAATTGCCAAAAAAAAACACAATTTTATGAAAAATGGACCAAAAATGTGATGCAAAAATATAAAATAGCCACACAATACAGCTGGGAACCTGTCATAGAAGGGACACTTTTAATATTAGTACTGCTATCTTGAGCTGCTGACAAAATAAAAGAATCTACATGCATTTCTGAAATAAAAGTAATCTATAACTGATTATTACAGTTATTTATTAATTGTAAACCCTCCATGTTTTCTTCCACAATTGCCATTTTGCAGAGGGATTATTAGTGGAACAGCAACATTTTGAGCCAAAATCGGGGACAGTTGAGAGGTTTGGATATGCCTAATTCTATAAAGCAATTTTATTTGCATGTACCTCTCAGCCTGTTAATGCAGGAAATCTGGACAAGGCCAAATATATTGGGGGAACATACAAACACTAATAAAAATTGCTCTTGTATAAACTTAAGACAGTTGATAGAATAACAGGTCTTGCTTTAGCATGCATTTTTCTGAAGGTTATGACATAAAACTCAATGTCTGTCATTTAGTGACTTCATTCCTAAATGATTTGCCAGAAAACCACACATTTTATGAGGAACAAATAAAAAATAAGAAGCAAATATCTATTCATTCTGCAAAAATATGGACAGCTGAGAGGTATAGTTCAACCAGGGCTGTCTGAGTTTGCTGCCCTCCCCCTCTCAAAATCATGGTTGATTGGAGCCTCCCCCTTGCAACCATTCCAGTGTCCCATTTCTTGGTTATTTTGCCCCATTTACCATGAACACTGTAATGTGCATACTGCTTTACTTCTGTGATGATTTGGATTTCATTTGAAAGTTTTATTTTGCATTTTACAGCACAAACCCCAATAGATATCTACTAAACATAGCAATGCAGTCTCACAATGAAAACGGACTTAGCATTAAAACTTATCTGCCCTTGAAACTCACATGCATTGAATCAGCATTGAAACCCACATTCAAACAAAATACATTTTTGCCAGTGGCAGATAAAGATTAACTTTGGGCTGTTTTCAAATCATAGGCCCCTTGAACATGAAACATACACATGCTCTTTGATACACCTTCCCAATTGTATTAAATTGTATTCCTTGTACAATACAGTACAGTTGTTAGAGGGCATTTTAAATTTATTGTTTTGAACATTAGTAAACAATTAAACAAAATGCATGCACCAATGACAAAACTTCCCAATTCAGAACATTTCCATCATAAAAGTCTACTCAACCTTCTACACTCCACCAGTATCAGTAAATATGCACAATCTCTGAAGTGTGAAAGTCATCTAAATAATTCCACATTAAAGAAATCTGTAACAATGAAGAGGTTGCTGCTAGCAAACAACTTTATATGTCATTGTTTAATCATCTACAAATAAAGTGCCTGTTGCCCTTGAGGAATACATTGCCTATGTTGCATGCATTACAAAAAATGATAAGCTAGTAATATCGCAATAGGGACTGTATGGCAAACTGATAACAGGTTCATAGTTACTACTCTAGGTATCTTTGCCAAAAAGGACTGTGGCATCCACCCACTTTACAACACAGTACAGTATTAGCAATGCATCTATCTACTGTGGGAGTAGAACCCACAACCTTCTGAATCAAAAGCAAGTACACTACCTGTGGTGCTATTAACAATGCAAGCAGACTCAGAATAAGCATCACTAAAGTTTTTTTCCCCTGCAGCTCTCAGCTCCATGTAAAAGCTACTCGACACACAGTCGTATCTCTGAACTTTGCAGCACAAGATATCTTGAAAAAGCCGAAATTTATTGGGGGGGGGACAAAAGCCCAAAAACCAGGGACACATTTTAAACATTACTTGTACAATGTTGGAAAGTTGCTAGAGTAAAATGCTGTGTTACCACCATACATTTCACTGCTACGTCTTTAACCCAGGGGACCCTGTGCAAAACACTCAGAGAAACATACCACTATGCCAAATCAGCTGTTTTGTGAAAGAGAGGAAGACAAACTTAAATGGCTACCATTTAGTGAATTCAGTTCTCACCATAGCTGTCAACCTCTTGGTACAAAACACCTGAACAAAGCCAATAATGGGGGAATACAGCCCCCAAACATTCAATGAATTCAGTTCTCACCATAGATAGCTCTCAACCTTAGCACAAAATATGTGGACAAAGCCAATAATGGGGGAATACAGTCCCAAAAATAGGGACAAATTTCAAATATCCATGTTATAAACTTAGACATCTGCTAGAATAAACAGTTGTGTGTTACCATGTACTTTCTGAAGAATATGAAGTGTAAAATTCAAATGCCTGTTATTTTTAAACATTTAACCAGGAAATTAGTCTGACTTGGAACAAAAGACAATTTTCACCAGAGCAGGGAGAAACTCCAGACACATCTTTATAAGATGGGAGGACATGCAGACTCCACACAGAAGGCACCCCAGCCAAGAATCAAACCAGAGAACCTGTAGCTGTCAGGCAGCAATGCTACCAGTGCACCACTGCACTACAGACTTTGCAAGCCAAGGAAAAATGTAGATACAGAAACCACAGATTTTATGAGGAACAGAACAAATATGAGCCAAAAATCTGCAATTTTTTTTAGAAATGGTGGTGGATAGGAAATTCAGGTCCTTGCCACCTGCATCCAAGGCACAGGGTTCAAGCCTGAGTATCTCTACCCACCACCATTTGTTCTCTCTAGCCACCAGTATATAGCAACTGAGGCATTACACACACACACATACACACACACACACCAGTCTTTACCTACCTGTTTCATGTACAGAACATATCACCAGCGACCGACCAACAGAACATGTCCGAAGCCACAGAATCCATCTGCACGATGCCCATCCAGCCAGCAGCGACCAACAGAATCCATCTGCATGATGCATGCGCAGAGAGAGCTTACTCCTCATTGGCCCTGAGCTCTCAGCTCACTCCTCATTGGCCCTGTCTGCAAGGGAAGCAGTCCGGAGCTCCTCTGTTCTGTGCTGTCATCGACCACACAGATTCCTGGGTATCCTACAGCACAGGTTGCTGGGTGCCTCTTTTTCTGCATCTGGACTGCTGATAAAGGCAGTCTGAGTGGATTTTTTGTTTCACAGATTTTTTTTCTTTGTTTTTCTAGATGGGAGGGCTGCAGACCAGCAGTCTGATAGCACAAGCCACCCCTGCTTAAGCTACATTATTGCATAATGAGCATTTCATCTTTTTTTTTTTTTATTTTAATCATAAATTCTAGAGGAAGACTTTTGATCCTTTATACAATATGTGTTGATAATATTCTAGTACAACATTATATCAAAAAACACATCTTCCACAACACATTGGTCAGGGGTGGAAGGTGACTAGCATTAGGTCTAACCTTAAAATATCTGGGATGGTCTAATAATAAGACATACTATAACTATATGTAAATAAAGATACTACCCAAAAGAAAGACATCTGTTTTATACTTCACCTCAGTACCCATGAACAAGACTGCTGAAGATGTAAATCCACATCCTTACATTTTAGACAGAAAATGAAGCACATCCCTAAAGTTAAACAGTCCAGTTCTCCTTAAACAAACACATCTTTCATCAAACTGATTAAAACAAAACACAATATGCCATGAAATACTGACCTGTGTTTGAATATGACTGGTTAGAACATCAGATACACACACCATATGCTTTTTAGTCTCCATTTTTGTGTATTCAACAAGCATAATCTCTGTTTGCAATGACAGTATGTCAGAGTGTAACATAAGGATCACATCTTGTTTATGCTCATTCACAAACTTGGTTAGCCATAGATCATCACTTGAAATATGAGAAGTAGATGCCAAATAGCAGAGGTCCCATTACAGAGGCATGAAGGTCTCCACTGGTCTCCTTCATACTCTAAGAGCATCTAATGTACCTCTCACCCTTACTGTGTGGGTTTTGTCAGTCAAGAAATCTACTAGCTGTCTTACCATTTATGGGTCAAGTTTTGTCTTGACTAGCTTACATACTATGCCAGCATGTGGCATGGTATTGAATGTTTTCACTACATCAGGGTACCTTGTACAAATAGAATGTCCATTCTTTACAGCTTGCATTACCCCTTCAAAGAAGTTTACTCGATTCATTAGTCAGGATCTACCCTTTATAAAGTAAAACTGTCGAGGGTCAAGTTTAATAAAATTTTTGATATTATAATTAATAATGTGTATTATAATGGATTCAATAGCTTTATAGATGACAGTCATTAAACTAATAGGTCTGTAGTTAGGTAACCATTTGAAATGTCATCACCCGGTAGAGTGAATCCCAAAATGAGGAGACTGAATGGTGGAAAGATCATACTTACATATATTAAGTCTGAGATGCCATTTCTCAAAATATCCCCTATTCTTGGAATTGGTATATATATGTCTGGGGGGCATGGGAACAGAAGGGAGGCTTGCCCTCCCACAAAAAGAAATGTAAAGGAGAAGAGCAATTTTTGAGATTCACACTTCTGTGTTTTCTTTTTTCTCATCTTGTCAGCATTTGGCATTTAAATTGCTGGCATTTCAACAGGGAGCCCTGTAGCTTCCCAGGTCAGTGTTTAGACCACAGCATTGCAACAGATTTGGTCTAGAAATCTGAGACATAGTTGGTGGCTAGGATCAGGTTGAATAGATTAAGTAGTTGCTCTGCCAAAGCCTGTTTTGTGCTATTCATCAAACACCCAGATATATTCCCATAGAAGATGCATTTTTTTATTTACAGAGTACATCAAGAAAATGTACTTTAGTGATGATTGGTGGGGTGAATATCCTTAGAGATATATGGACTTTGTATAGTGGTCCAGTGGTAAAGTTAACACTAAATGTATTAACTGGTATATTTGCAATATCCACAGGACCAGTACAGGTAGTTCCAAAGTTCTGAATACTGTTGAGATTTATTCCTTGTTTTTCTGTCTTTGCAATTATCTTTTGACTTCTGATGCTAGTCTGTGTTTGTGGGATGCCTTGATTTTCCAGATGACATTTTTCAAGTTTTTTGATAATGTCTTTAGTTTTGCTAAATACTCTAAGGAGTTATTTATTTATTTTTTTATTGTTTAGCTTGTTCATGCCTGTGAACCACCAGGTTAGTTTAGTCTTTAACTTCCCATTTTATTTTGACCTAGTGGAACAGTCACATTAAAACACTTATCCAGATGAGCATAGAATTTGTTCCTATAATTCCCTGCACAGTTTCATCTCGGGCTGTTGTGCTATACTTCAATTTAGAGACTTCATCACTGAATTTTAGAAGATTTGCATGTCTGAAGTCCTTATTCTCTGATGTTTGGAGATTTTGAAAGTAAAAGTTACCAATCTGTGATCAGACTTAATAAGAGGTGGGGATGCAAAGGGTAGAGTACAGACAGATGCTATATTTGGAAGGACTGGGTCAAGAATATTTTTATTTCTAGTGTATTCTTTGACCACTTTGTCTAAATGAGTTTTTGTTTATGAAGTCCGGGAATTTGGGGTATAACCTATATTTGAGGTGTTGGTATTCCAGTTCATTGATGGGTAAATAATGTTACCCAGAATGATGGAATTTGTGTTTATAGGAAGTTCTTACAGTATATTTAGGACTGTAATGTGGTTATCTGGAGTCATACAGGAGGTCCTGTGAAATGTTAGGATCTGATAGCTGGTCTTATTAAGTGTGATATGTATCTCAGTAGGTTCTGCCTGTGGGTATCTAGGCATCAGTTAGATATAATGTAGTCTGTAACAGATATGGAGAGACCACCACAGTTTCCATTGGGTCTAAAGGCATGATAGGAGGAAAAAAACTTGAGTATAGCGGGAATGCCTTCTTGACTTCTAAACCAAGTTTTTGCAATTATATATAAATTAAACTGCTCCAGAGGGAAGAGTGCCTCAAGGTTTGTCAGTTTGGTGATAGGACTTCTCTAGTGGTCAAACCCATACCTATCAGATGCAATAAATTAAAACATTGCACAGTTTTGCCTCACACTCTTAGGGACTGAAGATATAAACATAAAACATAGACTTCTAGGGATTAAAACATACCCACTAAGGTGTGGCATCATTATGGCCCCACAGAAAGTCATGTGCATTCCAAAACTTGTTCACATGTACTCACACTGGGTCATTAGGCTGAGGCTCGAACACAGTCTAGGCATATGCATGAGAGCTTTGTAGCATATTCACAGCAGGAGTAACTGAGCTATGCCAGTGAAAGCACTTACACATATGTGCTTTGATGCAGCTTATAGAACTAAGTGTGGCTATGATAAATTTGAGTAAAAACTTCTTTAAATTGGGCCAAACATTTTTGCAGTTTACCATTATGACAGCAGCTAGGGTCAGGGTTTATATGAAGATCAATGGAAAGTGCAAATTAATAAAAAAAACTTTTAAACAAGGCTCTGTTAACTTCCCTTTCTCAATAACATCAAAGCTGTAGAAAGGGAAGGAAAACCCAAAAATCACAAGCAATGGTTCACCTTTTTTCTTTCCTTTTTATTGCACTCACACAGTGTAAAAATCTGAAATTATTTGCAAACCTGTATTTTCAGGTTAAAAAAATATTTCTGCATTAGGGACTAAGAGACAGCAGAGACAAGTTCAGACTTCTGGAAAACCACATCCATATGCACAGAGCATATGGAAAAATCTCTTGTTGAAAAAATTGAGACAAAACAGTATAGTATACTCAGATGTGGAATCAAGTAGTGGTTGGCATAAATACTGTAGGGGGAAGAACTGCACAGTTTAGGAAAAGAGCTAATGACCAGGTGGAACATGCTAGGACAATGGTTGGGCAGAATGCAATTGCCAAAAGCTGCACTGCTGGTGGATCTTCCACCGCCCAACCTTCAACATCAGATAAAGAATATTAGACGTCTTTAAGCAGTAATGCAGAAAAGATGGTGTAGGAATCATTCAAGGTTGTGTTGACACCAGTACATTCAGATACCTTCAGCAGCCATATACACCTGGTGGAAAAGGTTAGTGATTTGCTAGCTTTGCTAATTTCAGGCTAGATAAACGTAGCAGGGTATATGTATACATGTAACATTTAAAAGTTTCCTTATCAGTCACTCCACCAACATTAGTTGTAATCCAAACTCCACAGATACTACATGGTATGGTTGGACATCACACCTTTAATACATAGTCCTATAACTGTCACAGGTCACAATAACACATCACTTCATAATTATCCACAAGATCAAAGGCAGAAACAATCACATGCTGACATTAGTTGCAAAATGTCTGATTGTGATCGCATTACTCTCATTCTCAAAACACAACTTTAACACAGTGGTACACAGTCACAAAGAGGGCACCACTTAGCTTAGCACCCATTTCTGTACACAGCCTGAAAGTCTTAATGAATAGACAACCCTTTTGGAGGTAGTGTTATGTCTGTACAAAGGAGTACCAGGTGAAGACATATTTTACAGTTAGCACTTGACACACAAAAGGCCTTGTCTGCACATCAACAGATGTATCTTGACATAGATCATACCAAGGTTGCTGCCAATGGTAGTTAGGACCAGATTCAAAAAGACTTGTTCCCAGTATAAATGTTTTGCTAGGTGTAAGCCTATCCTGGTTCCACATGACTTGCTCATAGATGAAGTGATTTATTCCCATGTAATGTCTGTCTATAAATCTGGCTTACACAACAGAAAATCCCTTACACAGAGGGCAAGTCCTTTACAGTGCTAAGGGGTAAAGATGAGGAAATTCATCAGTTAACAGGAATAGTGGTGGCCAGGGATGATTTCACGATGACCTTCATGTACAGTATGTACACATGGCATCCATGTCAGCCTGTACATACACACTTAAAAAGACTTACCAGGCACACACTGGAGTCACACAGCTAAACGTGGATGAAGGACTGTCCGTATATATGGTGGATGAGTAGCTTGTATACTACATGCATCCCAAGAATGTCTGCAAGCATTCATGTGGATTCTCAAAAAGAATAAGGCAGGCAGGCTCTTCAGACTTCAACAACACATGGTAAAACCTCCCAGTTAAGATCTATACCCCACATTGCTGCTACAGCAGTATCAAGCAATTCCCCTGTATCTATCAGACCCCGACGATGAAGCAATTCGGAATTGATCTCACCCTGAAAACTTCACCAACACTATATTTGAGGAAACTTGTGTATGAAACCTTCCAAATGTAAGTGAAATATTGAACATCAGTAATATAGAACTTACTCACCATGAAGTCACTTCACACGCCTGAGGTATATAAATTCACATGACGTATGCTTCACAGGACAAATGCTGCGCAATTCTTTGTATCTGAAAGAAAGGAAATAGACCACAACAGTGAAAAAAGAAAACAAAATGTAAAACATTAAGCATGCAAGTAAGTGAATAAATGAACAAAACAGAGAGTAATAAATCCATGTTGCCTATGCCGCTATATAGATACAGAAATAACTAGAATTAGCCAAATTGCAATAGTTTGCTAATGCCAATTAGTTGATCATAAAGAATCCTACCATGCAGAAAGAGCTGATACAGTGAGCTTGTGTGCCAATAATTTTATAAAGATGTTGTTGAAAAAAAAATGTAAGAATCATAACTAGCCAGGATACTAGTCTAATACATTGGTGATGTTGCCTCCCCCATGCATCACACACTATGTGGCACTTGCCCACTGATAAAATATTAACCTTGTATCTTCAGGTACTGCTCATCCCTGTGGTCCAAATGGGGTTCTTATAATAAAATGGATGCAATGTATCACTCCAAGCACCTCAGGAAAGCATGTCATTATGTAGAAGGCATGCACGGTACTGGATCATTCTTGTGGTGATACTGGGAAGACATGCATGATATTGGCTTGCTCCTATGGTGATACTGGGAAATAGATATGCTTATCAATGTGTGTCAAAAGTTTACTGAGGAAATACTATTGTAGCCTCATGGCAGAAATATGAGATTCCATATGTGTTCCCAGATTCAATGAAATGTCCATAAGATAACAACAGTGCGGGCTATACGTACCTTGGTATCCCAGGTGTATGAAGACCATGCATTTCCCAGGTCTTGTGTTTCTGAGATGTACAAGCTCAAAGCCTTTATTATACCACTGTCTACTCTAAACCAATCCAATAACTCTGTCCCCTGAGTCCCAGGAAGTTGAAGTGAGTTATCCTTTGTCTGTGTTTTCTTCTCATATGCTAATGAGCAGCATTTCATGCACTAGGTTTCTATTTATACAAGCTCAAAGCCTTTATTATACCTCTGTCTACTCTAAACTAATCCAATAACGCTGTCCCCTGTGTCCCAGCAAAGTTGAAGTGAGTTATCCTTTGTCTGTGCTTTCTTCTTACAGGCTAATCAGCGGCATTTCATGTACCAGGTTTCTATGAAATCAAAAAACAGCCTGCAAAACTGGGCATCTTCATGGAATGCAAAGCAGATTGAAAAGGTGGGGATTACATTTTTATATAACCAATTTGCTCATGGCAAAGACATGCATCAAAACGTGACTATGAATCAAAAAATGGGGAAGAGACACTCATTTGCAAAAAGTCTCCAATTTTTCATACGCTTCTACTCATTTGCAATAAATTATTCCCCAATTTACATAATACTTTCTCAGTCATGCTCTAATTGATTTACTTTGGCACAACTTGTGTCTCTGAATCATGTCTTAGCTGCGCCCTTGTGCATGAGCCATGCAAATACCAGCTGCTGCACTTAATCTTAACTACAAATACCACCCTTGGTTTTCCGTGCTAAGAGTAAATATAATAGGTTTAGGAAACTTTTAGTTGGATTGATTATGACTCATGAATGTAGATAAATACTTAAGTATACACACTTGGTTATTGTGCCAAATATGTCCTTTACCATACATTTTGTCTTGGGTTAACTATTAAAATATAATATATAAATTAGGTCAAGAAGATATATATTTATTTATTATTATCTTTTGTATATCATCACCCATCTCTGTGTATTATTAACCACTCAAACAGTATCTCCCCAAAAAACTGTGCATAGTCACACTTGAACAAAAAAAGAAACAAAAATCCCACACTGAAAAAAAAATAATAATAAATGCATTCAAACCCTAAGGAGCACCCTCACCTGATTAACCAGAGCCTTAGAGGCAAAGATTTAAAGACCAGAACTAAAAAGTTAAAAGGAAAAATCTCAATGGCAATGGATCAGTAAGAACCCACCCCCCCCCCGGTAATTATATATACCAACTCCGAGATCGCACTACAGTGAGAAAAGGGCAAATTTTTCAATCTTCACTGTACTGTGATCTCAGGATGAGCAGTTCAACGAATGGCATTTTTGATATAAGCACACCGAAAATGCTGTCTGATGAACTGAATTTTCAGTGGTCTAATATAGACCCATTACTGCAATACTAAACTAATATTAGAGAAGAAACTGTCACTGAAAAAAGTAAAAAGCTTCAACTGCACCCCCGAAAACAATACAACATATCCCATTCATAATTAAAAGCATTCTTCAAATGCGAAATATAACTTGGTGAGTCTTTGCCGAAACAGTGCCAAAAAAGACAATATATTTTTGGCACTGCTGTACTACTAAGCTACTAAACAAAATGGACAAAATTAAACGTATAATTGCACACATATGACCTGAATACTGTCTTTCTCTGTACATCATTGCAGCAGAAAATAGATATGGTTTATCTACTTAGTTTTGTTTCTAAGGACCAAAGCAGAATATACTGATAACGACCTTTTTCTTCTTTTGGCTTTTTCCCGGTTATGGGTTGCCACAGTGGATTACCTGTCTGCTCATGATTGGCAGTAGAGTTTTACGGTGTTGAGTTGCCAGCCTGGTGCCCAACCTTCCACGGAAGGCACACACACACACACACACACACACACACACACACACACACACACACACACACACGCGCACCTAAGGCCAATTTAGAGTGTCCAATCCACCTACAGCAAGTCTTATGTGGGAGGAAACCGGAGCACCCCGAGGAAACTCACGTGACCTCAGGGAGGACATGCAGACTCCACACAGAAGGCACCCCAGCCAAGGATCGAACCGGAGAACCTCTTGCTGTGAGGTGGCAATGTTAACCACTGCACCACCGTGGCCGCCCATACTGATAACTACCATAGTAACAAAAATGTTACAAAGTTAAGTATTGAACTAGAAACACTAAGTCAAGGTTAGCTGAATAGACCATTAAGGACAATATTACTTTTAGATAGTATAGATGGTATAAGCCTTTTACATTAAATGAGTTAATTACTCTTCTTAGCACACTAACGTTTATTAGAAAAGTTTAACCATGCGGCTTCATTACATAGTAAAATACTAAACAGTAGGAAGTAAAAATAAAGTAAAGTAAAAACAATAGTGTTGTAATAAACAGAAAGTACTGCAGACTGATATGTAGAATTGCCCAGCCTGTGCAACAAAGTATCATTAAAAAGGTTTGCAGGAGGATAGTAGGCGACAGTTACATTGGAGCCCCATATGTAGTGGTGTGGGTACTGTATTCCCCCCTCCCTCCCAAATGCCTGCCATCTTGATGGAGTAGATAATTTCTTAAAGAAGTGAATGATTTCCTATGAAATACATGCATTGTTATGCTGTTCATGTTTTTTGGGGCCACTAAGACTCTAGAAATCTCACCTCAAGCATATGTAGAGAAACCCACTTGTGTGCTTTGACTAGAGTACCCCTACATTCCTTTTTCTGCTTGTAACACCCCTCCTCCAAGTCTCTATGATTTGTACCTTCCTACCAGCTGCTTTGTCTGTTCTCAGTCCCTCCCTTAGGGTTGTCAAGTATGCATTAGTCACTTATTTCCTTAATTTACTGGTGGACCTTGCATTTATGTGGGTGTAGTAGTCAAACTTGGTTGCAAAACCAAGTAGCAGTCATCTTAATTTACTTTCAATATATCCGATTCTTATCATTTTTAGTGCTTCTCAAAACATTCATATATATGTATATATTGCATGACTGCTGGTAGGTAACTTTCTTTTTTCTCTTAACTCTTTGGGGACCACAGTTCTGAGATCCTGACTGGTTTGAATTTGGACATTTGATAATTTAGGGTATAGTATTATTAGTCCTGTTTACTAACCTCCACATTTTAACAGATATGAATGTTTCTTTTGTATATTTGCCCACATAGAAATGTGGTAGTTAGTCCTAGTTATTTGTAATGTGCATATCATCAAACAAAACAAAAGAAAACTGAATTCACTGAAAAACCCTATACCATTCTTTTATGAATGGAAGAGGGTAAATTTCCAGACTCTGTTTTCAATGGTAAAGACTCCTATATTACTGCCTTTGAAATTAAATTGTTTTAGATGCTATTTTGGCCACAGTGCTCTCTGCCTATCTGGTATCACACTGTTGAATGCTCAGCTGGGGACGCCAGCCATTAAAGACTCTCAATACCCTCACGTAACAGTTGTTCTAGTTTGCACCTTGTGCAAGTAATGTGTGCATACTCAGTAAATTATCTCCTGCCCTGGTCTAATTTTAACATTTCATACCGAAGAAATTTGCCCCATTTCTGCTGATTTGTTGATTTTTTTTTTTTTGGCTTACCTCCTTGTCTTCGATCCCAGGGCCGGGCTCAACCTGCTCTGTTCACCCTCACTTTGCTCGGGCTCACTCCGCTCCCCTACACTACCCCCATTCTCACCCACCCCCTCTACCATTACATTTATACTTAGCCAGACACCTCCCCTTCCTGCATCCCATCTCCCTCCTTCACTTCCATTACTTCACTTCCTGTCAAACAACTCCTCCTTCCAGTCTCACCCACCATGAATCCTATATTCAATCAAACATTACTTCTACTCTCAACCTCCATTCTTCTTCTAACTCCTACATTTACCACAGACTTTTCAGAAATCCTCCAGCCTACTATAAACTCTCCAACCCACATCTACCACTCCACTCAACTCATATTCTGAAATAAGCCATAGCCTATATTAGACTAGCCCCATTCTCCTCACTAAACTATACATATTCCATTCCATAGAAATGCCTTACCTCCCTCACCCGCCTAACTACAACTTAACTCACTATCTCACTACCAAGATCTCTTACCTTACACAACATCTCTCCCATACCCTATCCCTTCTTTCTCACTCCGGTGACATGCACCCTAACCCCGGTCCAGCTTCTTCCCACACCCCCAATAATACCAGAACCCTCCACCTAACTAATGTTAATTTTCAGAGTATCTGTAATAAAACTACTGAATTACATGCATGGCTGGCACACAATAACACAAGTATCCTCGCAGCCACAGAAACTTGGCTTAAAGCATCCATCCCAGACTCTGAGATTCTCCCTCCCAATTATAACATAATCAGGTCAGACAGATAACATAAAAAGGGTGGGGGGGCATAGCCATCATCTACCCCAGCACATTGAGCCTAACCCAATTTAAAGGTCAAATTCCCAAATTCCATAATGTTGAGATTTTAATCTCCTTTCTTGATATCAACCACTCTAAAAAGCTCTTTATATCAATCATCTTTATTCCTGCTGGGAATAATATTCCCATTCTAGAAGAGTTTCTCTCATGGATATCTAATGCCACAAAGAACAAAACAATAATCCTAGGTGACATGAAAATTGACTAGGCCCATATCTCCTGTAAACATTCTTCCTCTAGCATTAATCTGTTTCATTTCACACAACTTATTACCACCAGCACTAGATATAGCAAAAGCAATGAAGGAACTATCTTAGACTGGATATTAGTCTCTGACCCCACCAAGTATATATCCTCAGGCACTTTGCCCAGCTCCTTTAGTGATCATCTACCTGTCTTTACCATTCACTCCTGCCCACATTTGCAAACAAACCCATACCTTCAAACTAGTCCAAAACCTGTCCACATTTAACCCCATCACCCTTAATACCACCCTAAAAAGCATCAGTTGGAACTGTCTTAAATCTCTACCCTTAGATGATGCTCTGCAGTTCTTCAACAACACTTTTTTTAGAAATTCTAAGCAAAATAGCTCCCACCAGAACCAAAAGGATCAAATCCAATAATGCCCCCGTGGCTATCAAAAACCACCAAAGATATCATGCATACTAGGGACAGAGCCAAGAAACTCTGACAGAAATCTAGAAACACTACTGACCTCATTTAATACAAGCAGCTCCGTAACCAAGTTAAAAAACTTGTGACCAAAGATAAACAGTCATACTTCTGGACCCAACAATCATATAAAACAAGGGACCCCAAGCCCTTCTGGTCCTCTATCAACAACATACTAACACCTGGCACTAATCCCAACCCTTGCCCACATCCTGACATGCAAACAGAACAAATAAGCAGTCTCTTTAATTCATATTTCATAGACACCATAGCTAAAATTACAGCGACTTTCTCCAGTCCACTCCTAAACAGTTCTACATCCTGACCATCCCATCCACCACAAAAGTGCACCCCTTTACCCTGGTCCACCCCTCCCAACACATTCTCTCTTCAAGCAAATAGCACACAACAAACCTTTCACCCTTGATTTCATCTGTCACCCATCTCTACCTCTTTGATAAAAAACTACTGCTAAGACTAAAACCATGCTCAAACTCAGCAGATAACATTCCTGCTAAATTTCTAAAACTTGCTGCCGATTCAGTGGCATACCCTATAACCATCCTAATAAATAGATTCCTTCAGGAAGCCTATGTCCCCAGTTTAAGGAAAAAAGCCATCATCTTACCACTTTACAAAGGTGGCCCATCCACTGATATCTCCAATTTTTGTCCCATTGCTATACTGTCCCCATCTCCAAAATTCTTGAAAAAATGTGTACAAAAACAACTCTTAGAATATCTACTGAAAAACAACATCCTTTCCTCTACATAACATGGGTTCTGCCCCGGCCATAGCACATCCACTGCAATTATATCCTTCCTTGACAAAATCACCAAAGCTCGTGATTCAGGTAATGTAGTGTCAGCCATTTTTCTGGACTTATCAAAAACATTCAACACCATCTCCCACCCTGTCCTCCTCTCCCACCTATCTGCTATAGGCCTAACTCCCCAGTCTGTTAACTGGTTCAAGAGCTATCTCACAAATTGAGCTCATGCAATCAAATGGCATAACTCAATCTCCCCACTTCTGCACAATCCAACAGGGTACCACAGGGCTCTGTCCTAGGTCCTCTCTTGTTTAATATCTTCATTAATAACCTGAACCATATTATACAGCATGGGTCCCTAATCCAGTACGCAGATAACTCTACTATAGTCTGCTGTGCTAAAACCCATGGATAGCCTACAAAAATCCACCCAAGCATCATTTACCGCAGTTGAAAAATGGCTTAACAAAAACCATCTCTCCTTTAATCCAAAAAAATCCAAACTGATGATATTCCCTCCCAAGAAAAATACCCCTACCAGCAATGCTAACCTTGAAATTTACTCAATTGACTCTACCAAGATTGAGTTAGTAACCCATACTAAATTACTGGGAGTAATAATCGATGAAAACCTCAGATTTGACCTTCACATTCAGAACTGTATAAGTAAAACCCACAAAAAAACTTGGACTTCTCTACCGGCATAGTAAATTCCTCTCTCTCCCAACCAAACAAACTTTAGCCTCATCATACCTCTTACCCTCGCTAACCTATAGGTTCATAGGTTGGTACTAGGCTATCGGCCCTAAGGCCTATGCAAGCCAAGCCATAACAATTCCCTGGAAATTTTTTCCCACAATATTTACTTCTCTGGGCCCCTGTCTAGCAGGGTGACTGACATGATCCCCGAGGTGAATTTCCTTTCTCCCATCCAATCCAACACTACAACCTGTGAGAGATGCACTTACATAGCCAAAATGGAAGCAAAGCTCTCTCCACCCAAGATTGTGCTAAACAGTCAAGAGGAGAAGGTTAACACCCACACTACATCTCAAGCAACACATAGCCCTTCTAAACCCGCACCACCAACACCCACATATAGCAACACTAAATCCACATATGCAGAGGCCCTTAACTGTAACCTGCCCAAGCAACAAAGACCTCTGAAGCTGAAACGCAAACAAACACCAATCACAACCAATGTGTCACATAATTCACAACACCAGTGTGCCACCCAGCAACAGCCCCTAAGGCAAGACAATGTACCTAACACTTTAGCCATAGGTGACTCTATAGTCCGGCGCACTGATGTCCCTCTCACCAGGTTGAATAAGGAGAAAATTACAGTCAGCTGCCTGTCGGGTGCCAGGATCCGCCACATAATGCATGCACTCAAGTCACTCCACAACAAGTACAAATATGACTCTGTCATTGTCCATGTTGGAGTGAATGACTTGAGACGTACCTCCCTGGACTACATGAAAAGAGACATGGAAGAGCTCTCGGATCATGTGGCCCAGGCAGGTATGACCCTAGCACTGAGTAGCATCCTGCCTTCACCCAGAATGATACCACAATATAAGGATAAAATGATTGACTTCAACAATTGGCTAAGCTTATGGTGTCATTCAAAGGGGATCCAGTATCTGTCTGCCTGGGATGACATGATTGATAGACCACGATGCTTTGCCAGAGATGGTCTGCACCTGTCACCCCTGGGATTCAGGTTACTGGCTAAGGCTCTTGCCACCCCTATAGTGCCTTTTTAGGCAAACTTCAAAGGACAAAACCACCACCGTAACAGGTACAAGCATGCAAAATCTGAAGGTAATGCTACTCAATGCTAGAAGTCTAAACCTCAAAATGCACTCTCTCGAGGCACTCCTAAAATGGAGAACATCGATATCTGTGCAGTAACTGAGACCTGGTTCAAGGCTCCAGAGAGCACCCCTGCAATACCAGGCTACAACTCTTACCACACTTTTCGGCCACCAAACCAGGACCGAAACACTAAAGGTGGAGGAGTGTCAATATTCACCAAGGATATACACACCACCAGGCTAGTTGGCCAACACAATGTGTCTGAAATTCTCCAAGTGCAACTAACACTAGGTAAGACTGCAATCCAAATTGTAGCTTGCTACAGATCCCCCACCATACCCCAAGATTCTCACTACACCTTTCAAAACATACTGGAACATATTAAGATAGAACCAAGCACCCTAATACTGGGTGATTTTAACTACCCTGCCATTAACTGGGAAAACTATTCATGTCCCAAAACCTTTGCGCAACGGTTCTTGGAATTCATAAATTCCAACGCCCTGGATCAACTAATCCATAGTCCCACCAGGGGCTCCAATATCCTAGACCTGGTCATTACCAACATGGGAAATCAATGCTCCATACCTATGGTCACCCCCTCGTTAGTCAGGTCTGACCATAAGCTAATCACTCTTAACATCCACATCCCACCCCCACCCCCCAGTAAAGAAACCACCATAAAAAACTTCTTCAAAGCCAACTTCATGCTACTCAAGTCAGAAGTGACAAACCTCATGACACCCATGCAGACGGGAACTGAAAGTTCAACTGCTGAATCCTACACTAAGGCACTGTACGAGCACATCCACTCATGCATGAATCGTGCCATCCCAAATAGAACCAAAATGCTCTCATCCAAAATGGAAGCCAATCTGGTGGTCCCCTGCCATAAACAAACTTTACAACAAAAGGAAGAAACTTTTGCAGAAAAGAGGAAACTCCCAGGATGCAAAAAACTCCCTTACTCACCTCAGTAAGAAACTGAGATGCCTCATAAAATCCTCCAAAGCTAGTTACGAAAATAAAATTGCCAAAGATTCCAAAGACAACCACAAAGCATTCTATAACTATGTCAAGAATCTAAATGGCAATGCTCAGATCTGCTCTGAGCTAAAACAGAATGGCATTAAATATACTGATCCGAAGGATATTGCCAATATCCTGGCAGATCGATTCAGTGCCAACTTCACCCCCTCTCACCCCCTAAATGGCCCATCTCAATACCAGAAGATTGCCAAATTCCAGTAATAACGGCCACACAGGTACAAAACGCACTCTCTAAAGCCAAGAATACAGCATCCATGGGACCAGATGACATCCCGGGCTGTGTACTACATGAACTACAATATGAACTGACACCTCACCTAAGTGTCATGTTTAATCATAGCCTCACCTCAGGTTTCGTGCCTACTGAGTGGCGCAGAGCTACAGTTATCCCAATCCACAAGGGGGGATCCACCTTGGATCCCGGAAACTACCATCCCATCAGTCTGACAAGCCTTATCTGCAAGGCCATGGAGCGTATTATCATGGAACTTATAAACAAAGACATTGGCAACCTTCAAACACTGGACCCCACCCAGTTTGGGTTTGTGAAGGGCCGATCTTGTCTCCTGAACCTGATTGACTTCTTTGAATCAGTCTCCAGAGCCATAGATAAGGTAAGGTGGTCCACACAGCCTATCTAGACCTTGCCAAGGCCTTTGACACCATCCCCCACTCTGGAATCATAGATAAATTTACTAAGTTGGGCATTAATCCCTATGTCACCCAATGGGTTGCTAAATGGCTTACTGATAGAACCCACACTGTAAAAGTAGCCGACTTCAAATCCAGCTCCAGACAAGTGACATGTGGAGTATCTCAGGGTTCAGTCCTGGGGCCGCTCTTGTTTGGCATCTACTTCTCTGAAGTACAGTTCAACACTAAGGGACTCTGGCTAACAAAGTTTGCAGATGACTGCAAACTGGGAGCCATTATTGAATCCCCAAATGATGTGGATACTCTACAAAAGGGCCTTTCAGAAACAGATGCTTGGTGCCAGAGCCATGGGCTCAAGCTCAATGCCAAGAAATGTATTGTTATCCCCTTTGGGAAAAAACATGTATCCATGAATTACCATATAGGTGGCAGTACACTAAACACAGAAAGTGTGATAAGAGACTTAGGGACACAGGTGGACAGTGTTCTCACCTTCAATAACCACATCGCCACAACAGTCAGGAAATCCTTCTATGTGGCACACCTCATCACGAAGGGCTTTTCATCCAGAAAAAAGGAGGTCATTGTCCCACTGTACTCATCCCTCATTAGACCCATTATAGAATACAACGCCCCATTTGGTATGTACCTCTCAAGACATCTGCAACAACTGGAAAGGCCTCAGAAATACCTCACTAAAAGAATCACAGGCCTAAAACAAATTCCCTACGCTGACCGCCTTAAAAAACTCCAGCTATACTCTGTTGCATATCTTCTACTCAGAGGCGATCTCTGCTTAACATACAAGGCCATGTCAAACCCAGAGCTGTTGGACATGCTACACTTAAAGAAATCCCAATCCCTCAGAGCTACACGCTCCAGGGATCTAAACCTTGTCATCACAATAAACAAAACATTCTGGAGGGATAGGTTCCTGACCCAGAGACTCCCCAGACTCTGGAATAGATTGCCCATACATGTCAAGCAGAGTGCCTCTTTGGACCTCTTCAAGAGGAACCTTGACGACTGGATGGGAGAAAGGAAATTCACCTCAGGGATCACGTCAGTCGCCCTGCTAGACACGGGTCCAGGAAAGTAAATAATGTGGGAAGAAATAGCCAGGGAATTGTTATGGCTAGGCTTGTATAGGCCCTAGGGCTGATAGCCTAGTACCAACCTATGAACCTATGAACCTATGAATCATCAAGGTTCCTTTTGAAGAGGGTCAATGATGCTCTCTGCTTGACATGTATGGGCAGTCTATTCCAAAGTATAGGGAGTCACTGGGTCAGGAACCTATCCCTCCAGCATGTTTTGTTCTAGATCCCTGGAGCGTGTGGCTCTGAGGGATTGGGATTTCTGTAAGTGGAGCATGTCCAACAACTCAGGGTTTGACATGGCCTTGTATGTTAAGCAGAGATCACCTCTGAGTAGACGATATGCCACAGAGTATAGCTGGAGTTTTTTTAGACGGTCAGCATAGGGCATCTGCTTTAGGCCTGTGATTCTTTTAGTGAGGTATTTCTGTGGCCTTTCCAGCTGTTGCAGATGTCTTGTGAGGTACATACCAAATGGGGCATTATACTCTATAATGGGTCTAATGAGAAATGAGTACAGTGGGACAATGACCTCCTTTTTTCTGGATGAAAAGCCCTTAGTGATGAGGTGTGCCATATAGAAGGATTTCCTGACTGTTGTGGTGATGTGGTTATTGAAAGTGAGACCATTGTCCATTTGTGTCCCTAAGTCTCTCATCACACTTTCGATGTTTAGTGTCCTGCCACCTATGTGGTAGTTCATGGGTACATGTTTTTTTCCAAAGGGGATAACTATACATTTCTTGGCATTAAATTTGAGCCCATGGCTCTGGCACCAGGCATCTGTTTATGTAAGGCCCTTTTGTAGAATATCCACATCATTTGGAGATTCAATAATGTCTCCCAGTTTGCAGTCATCTGAAAACTTTGTTAGCCAGAGTCCCTTAGTGTTGGCCTGTACTTCAGAGAAGTAGATGCCAAACAAGAGGTGTCCCAGGACTGAACCCTGAGGTACTCCACTTGTCACTTGTCTGGAGCTGGATTTGGAGTCGGCTACTTTTACAGTCTGGGATCTGTCAGTAAGCCAGTTGGCAACCCATCAAGTGACGTAGGGATTTATGCCCAGCTTAGTAAGTTTATCTATGATTCCAGAGTGGGGGATGGTGTCGAAGGCCTTGGCGTGGTCCAGATAGGCTGTGTGGACTGCCTTACCATCGTCCACAGCTCTGGAGACTGATTCAAAGAAGTCAATCAGATTCAGGAGACAAGATCGGCCCTTCACAAACCCAAACTGGGTGGGGTCCAGTGTCTGGAGGTTGCCAATGTTTTTGTTTATAAGTTCCATGATAATGCTTTCTATGCCCTTGCAGATCAGGCTTGTCAGACTGATGGGGCGGTAGTTCCCGGGATCCAAGGCAGATCCTCCCTTGTGGAGCGGGATAACTGTAGTTGTGCGCCACTCAGTGGGCATGAAGCCTGAGGTGAGGCTATGATTAAACATGACACTTAGGTGGGGTGCCAGTTCATTTTGTAGTTCATGTAGTACAATGCCTGGGATGTCATCTGGTCCCATGGATGCTGTATTCTTAGCTTTGGAGAGTGCCGTTTCTACCTGTGTGGCTGTGATTATTGGAATTTGGCAATCTTTTGGTATTGAGATGGGCCATTTAGGGGGTGAGAGGGGAGTGAAGTTGGCACTAAATCGATCTGCCAGGATATTGGCAATATTCTTGGGATCAGTATATTTAATGCCATTCTGTTGTAGCTCAGAGCAGATCTGAGCATTGCTATTTAGATTCTTGACATGACTATAGAATGCCTTATGGTTGTCTTTGGAATCTTTGGCAATTTTATTTTCGTAACTAGCTTTTGAGGATTTTATGAGGGATCTCAGCTTCTTACTGAGGCTGGTGAGTTAGTTTTTTGCATCCTGGGATTTTCCTCTTTTCTGCAACAGTTTCTTCCTTCTGTTGTATAGTTTGTTTATAGCAGGGGACCACCAGATTGGCTTCCTTTTTTTGGAGAAGAGCATCTTGGTTCTATTTGGGATGGCACGATTCATACATGAGTGGATGCGCTCGTACAGTGCCTTAGTGTAGGATTCTGCAGCCGAACTTCCAGATCCGTCTGTGTGGGTGCTGTGAAGTTTGTCACTTCTGACTTCAGTAGCATGAAGTTGGCTTTGGAGAAGTTTTTTAAGGAGGTTTCTTTACTGTGGGGTGGGGGTGGGATGTGGATGTCAAGGGTGATTTGCTTATGGTCAGACCTGACCAATGAGGGGGTGACCACAGGTGTGGAGCATCTATCTCCCATGTTGGTAATGACCAGGTCTAGGATATTGGAGCCCCTGGTGGGACAATGGATTAGTTGATCCAGGGCGTTGGAATTTATGAATTCCAAGAACCATTGGGAAAATGAGTTGGTACCCGAGTAGTTTTCCCAATTAATGACAGGGTAGTTGAAATCACCCAGTAATAGGGTGTTTGGTTGTATCTTAATATTTTCCACTATGTTTAGGAAGGTGTAGTGAGAATCTTGGGGTATGGTGGGGGATCTGTAGCAAGCTACAATTTGGATTGCAGTCTTACCTAGTGTTAGTTGCACTTGGAGAATTTCAGATGCATTGTGTTGGGAACTAGGCTGGAGGTGTGAATATCCTTCGTGAATATGGACACTCCTCCACCTTTAGTGTTTCAGTCTTGGTTTTGTGGCCGAAAAGTGTGGTAAGACTTGTAGCCTGGTATTGCAGAGGTGCTCTCTGGAACCTTGAACCAGGTCTCAGTCACTGCATAGATATCGATGTTCTCCATTTTTAGGAGTGCCTTGAGAGAGTGCATTTTGAGGTTTAGACTTCTAGCATTGAGTAGCATTACCTTCAGATTTTGCATGCTTGTATCTGTTACGGTGGTAGTTTTATCCTTTGAACCTTGCCTAAAAAAGGCACTATAGGGGTGGCAAGAGCTTTAGCCAGTAACCTGAATCCCAGGGGTGACAAGTGCAGACCATCTCTGGCAAAGCATCATGGTTTGTCGATCATGTCTTCCCAGGCAGGCAAATACTGGATCCCCTTTGAATGACATCAGAAGCTTAGCCAATTGTTGAAGTCAATCATTTTGTCCTTAAACTGTGGTATCATTCTGGGTGAAGGCAGGATGCTACTCAGGGCTAGGGTGACATCTGCCTGGGTCACATGATCCAAGAGCTCTTCCATGTCTCTTTCCATGTAGTCCAGGGAGGTATGTCTCAAGTCATTTACTCCAGAATGGACAATGAAAGAGTTGTATTTCTACTTGTTGTGGAGTGACTTGAGTGCATGCGTTATGTGGCGGATCCTGGCACCCGACAGGCAGCTGACTGTAATTTTCTCCTTGTTCAGCCTGGTGAGTGGGACATCAGTGTGCCTGACTAAAGAGTCACCTATGACTAAAGTGTTGGGCACATTGTCTTGCCTTAGGGGCTGTTGTTGGGTGGCACACTGGTGTTGTGAGCTATGTGTCACTTTGCTTGTGACTGGTGTTTGTTTGCGTTTCAGCTTCAAAGGTCCTTGTTGCTTGGGCAGGTTAATGTTAAGGGCCTCCGCATATGTGGGTTTAGTGCTGCTATGTGTGGGAGTTGATGGTGTAGGTTTTGAAGGGCTATGAGGTGCTAGAGGTGTAATGCAGGTATTAGCCTTCTCCTCTTGACTGTCTAGCACAGTCTTGACTGGAGAGAGCTTTGCTTCCAGTTTAGCTGTGTAAGTGCATCTCTCACAGGTTGTAGTGTTGGGTGGTAGGAGGAGAGGATTGTCTGTGTACATGAGGCAGTTGCCACATTGCCCCAGTATGCCCAGATTCACCAGGTGGACAGGAGAAATTACCAGAAGCTGACCCTTGGACATGTCTGTTTAGGTGCTTTTTTGTAAGGTTTAAAAACTGTTTTCCCTTACCTTTGCAAGGTACTTTGCAATTGTAGGCTGTTTAGTGCCTATGATTAATTTCTCCTTATTGACAAGGAGAGCTGAGTGCTTGTATCAGTTTCAGGCTTCCTAGTGCTTTCCAGCAGGTTCTAGAGCAAGTGCTAGTCAAAGGGGCTCATATTTTAGTGCTACTACTGAGAAACCAGCTAGTTTTAAGGGAACATTTGAAGAGCAGACTTTCTGGCACCTGGAATAGTTTAACTGTAGCCTCGTAGTGCTGCACGATGTGAAAAATGTGCAAACACATGCGTTTTAAGCCAGAAAGTTGAAAGGGGTAGAAATCAGCCCAAAAAGGCTAATACAATTACAATTTCAGAGCTGGAAACCAGTCCTCTAGTGTTAGATAGGCAGTACAATGCTCACCAGTCCCACTGGTAGGCAGTAGGACTTCCCTCTGCCACAGCAAGTTCTGGGTAGCTCTGAGCACAGAAAATAAAGTCCTGAGACAAACAAGGCCTGGGATATGGACTGGCTAGAAAAGGTGGGAAATGAGCAAACAAGATAATATATATATATATATTTTTTTTTTTTGTTGTTGAAACAGGCTAAACAATGCAATAATACAGTAAATAAACACAGAAAAGGCTAACACACTTGAGTGTGTAGTCCTAAACAGTAAATGCAATTAAAACTCTACAAAATTAGCAATTTAAAACTTTTTAAATGAAGCAAGGCAAGTGCACAACTGAAAAACGCTTTAAGTGGCAGTAATACAGCAGAATAAGTAGCTAGTCTACATATACAGAGAAGTCTATATATACAGAAAAGCAGCTAAAACACACAAACACTTCAGATGCAGTGCAACCTAGAGCACTTGAGTTGTAGCAATATTAAGGCAATTAGTTATAATAAATGCTCTAAAATATACTCTATATTTCCAAAATGTTTGAGAAGCACAGTCAGCACATAAGGAAATTCATGCAAATTTTTTTTTTTTTTGAAAGGGAAAAAGGAGAAACAGAAGGCCTTATCAAATGTTCTCCCTGTATTAGGAAGAATGAGCTAATGACACTATGGCACCCCATTACTACTAAATCTACAGTCCTCACTACTCACAAAATTAGAATCTTGCTATAACAAGATAGCAAAATTCGCTACCAACCATCACCATTCTGCACACCACTGTCTAGCCCTCAGACAATTGCAATGGTTGAAACTCCCCCACTACCCACTTCTCCTACACCTTACAGGTACACACAAACTAATATTCAGGCCCCAGGACTGCCCTGCTCTGAACTCTCTAATTCCCCTCTATAACCCTACTAGGCCCCTACGATCTGAAAACAAATTCCTCATCCAAGTTCAAAAACTCAAGTTACCAGTAGGACAAGTACTATACTCTTGGATAATAGCCAAAGCCTGGAACAACCTTCCTCCCTCTATCCACTCTCAACAATGCCATTCTACTTTTAAAAAGGAATTACACCTTCATTTTCTATCCAAATGGATATGCAACTATTCCACTACTGACTCTGCCATAACCTAATTCTCCCAAGTATTCAGATATATATACTCTAGCCTATTCTAACACTGCAAACTTCTAACTCCAACCTCCTCTAACTTCCCCCAAAACTACCTATCCATATCGCTACAAAACACTTCCCTGACACACTCTCCCTGGCACTTAAGTCTCCCCTTCCTCACCCATTTCCCCCCTCATCAATGTGTTCTCCCCTCTCTCTCCTTTCCCATCCTATTTCTCTTCCAAAAATTCTATCTTCTTGTAAATATTGTAAATACTACATCTTCTTGTATTTGTCACAACCAAAGCACAATTGTTCTATGTAATTAATCTTTAACATTCAACACTCTCATGTTTCTTTGTTATTCCTGTATTGTTACAATCAGAAAACTTTAACCCGTGTATTCACATTGTAACATCCACTTGTAATTTTCTATTATTACATTTCTCTTGTTATTCTCAAATTTGATAAATGTTATGTCTATAATTAACTGTATGGAGCTTTCCTCCCAGGTCCTCCACCAAAAATGGGCTTCCAAGCCCAGTGGACATTCCCGGTAAACAAAAGACAATAAATAAATAAATATATATACCTTCACTTTATTTGTGAGATCAGAATATCACAAGGCAAGAACAAGTCCATTAAAGTCAATAATTATGTAAACAATGTGCATTTAAAACTGCAATAACCAGTCAGGGCTACCATTGTTTATGATCTGTAGAGAGCATAAGAAACAAATTGACCATCAAATATAAAACTTGCTACCATTTTAAGACAAAGAATCACCAATTAGTTTCTTCATTTCCTACTTAAAGGAAAACATCACATTTTAGAGAAGTATCTGCATATTACCACAGTGTTTTCACTGTTACTCCAGAGTAAGTCTTGCTTTTAATTAACTAATCAACAGTACTGAAAAGAACATTACCTCACTTTTTTTTCTGTTTCTCCACATTTACATTTCATCTACAACATTGACACTTGTTTGTCAACATATTCTTCCAGGACAAATCACCCTGTCAGACCTGTATAGCCTAGGGGATGGAATATTCCCTATCATATGTACTTGAGTAGTTGTGCAGAGTTGTCATTGTATGCTTTTATGGGGGATCTGCATTTACGGCAGGACCAGTGCTCACTGAATCTTCACATGTCACAGTATTCCTTGGCTATGTGGGATTTTTTTTGATTACTTTAATAAGGCACCGTTTTGTGTTGCTTACTCATGCCTGTTTTTTGTTGCATGTTGAATAATTTTACAAAACTCTTTTTGCAAATTACTACACTCAGTCAGAGATCCATTGGTTATACAATAGTAGACCAAAAACATGAAATGTCATATTTAATGGCATATGCATCAATTAATATTTGTGGAATTCTGACAATTTCAGCCCATAAATATGAAAGGCACTTCTGTGTCTTATAGTATGTAATAAAATATGAGTTGCATTAATGACAAGATTTCTAGCACCACATATACATCTGTAACTGTTCTCTCATGTGTCATCATTAAAGCTGTATAATTTTGTAGTTTGGTAAAATATCCTGCTTATGTATTTCCCATGAAATCTAAACCCCAATGTTTTTACCAGTTCTATTTATCCTGCTGCCTCATTCTGTTTTACAGACCTTTTATTTCAATCTTTGGGTCTTGTTCGCTCTTCCTTTGACATTCTATCTATTTGTGTTTTTTAGTTATGCCCATTATTAGGTGGCCATGGTGGTGCAGCAGTTAGCATTGTCACCTCACAGCAAGAGGTTCTCTGGTTCGATCCTCGGCTGGGATACCTTCTGTGTGGAGTCTGCATGTGTCCTCCCTGTGGTTGCGTGGGTTTCCTCCGGGTGCTCTGGTTTCCTCCCACATCCCAAAGACATGCTGTAGGTGGATTGGACACTCTAAATTGGCCCTAGGCATGAGTGTGTGCATGTATGTGCCTTCCGTGGAAGGTTGGGCACTGGGCTGGCAACTCAACACCATAAAACTCTACTGACAATCATGAGCAGACAGGTGATCCTCTGTGCCGACCCCTAACTGGGAAAAGAAGAAGAAGTTATGCCCGTTATTGTGTCTTTCCATATTTATATGGATACACGCATATGCAAGATAAATTTAGTGGCAAATAAAATGTACTCTTACAAATAATACCACTTTATTTATAAGAGATGGTTTTGACTCATCTGAAATATGTAAGAGTTATAAAGTTAATCATCAGGTTCAGAAATTACATACTTCATACCTGGGTCTGAAGATGTCTTATGATTTTATAATGATTATTACACAACACTTTCTATCCTAGCTTGAAAATTAATTTTTCAAACCCTGTCCTGATATATAGTCTTCTTATTTTATTGCAATATTATATGAATGCATGTTTGTTTTAGTGCAAGGATTTTGAATGCTAACTAGTTTGATGGCAACTCAAATATGGTTATATATTTCAAGTATACTGCAATTCAAAAGTATATAACTGTTCATTTGCTGAGGTTAGATATTTTGTATTAAATGTGCCTTTAAAAATGACAACAATCAAAATTTCAATATATATATATATATATATATATATATATATATATATATATATATATATATATATATATATATATATATATATATATATATATATATATATATGTATATATATGTATATATATATGTATATATATATATATATATATATATATATATATATATATATATATACAGAGAGAGAGAGAGAGAGAGAGAGAGAGAGAGAGAGAATAAATTATGCTCATTTGTTCAGTTCATGCCAGGTGCAGATGGCACCATATGTAGCAGCCCTGAACGTGCAAGTCAGTTAAGGAAAGTGAAGAGAGGAAAACAAAGAAAATTGGTCACTGGTGCTATATATTTCAAACAGCCCACATAAACTCTGTCTTGTCCATATAAGAGCTTGAATCTTTATCTTCTACTTTTTTCCTGCTGTAAGTAGCAAAAGAAAAGGGATGTTATCAGAAAGGGTTTGGCAGTGAGAGAAAGCAGCCAGAAAAAAAAACAATTTGTGTTTGCCGTTTGCTCACTGTCTTATATATGATAAAATCTGACTGAACTGTCCACAATTGGCAGTTTTAGTTGACCAGACACAAAAGAAAAAGCTGATCACAATTGCAAAGGCAGTAAACTGTTGACATCGATACTTGTCTTGAGAGAGATGTTGGTCCTTGAACTATATTTTTAATTCTTTTTTTGCTTGTTTATCACACATAAATTCTTATTTAAATCAGTTTGATTAATACTTAGTATCTAGTAGTAGAATGAAACATGAGTAAGGAACCTGACTTTGTCAATACAGAACAAAACTGTCTTTTTTCAGTCTAGTACACCATACCATGTTAACCTCTGTTTTATATCAGATGCTAAGAGTTAATGTACTTAGTCATACTTTGTGTCCCAAGTGTACACACATAGTGACAATACACATGGTTGCCCTTCACTGTTGACAACTTCTTTATTCTTTAAAAAGCGGTTTTATTAATTTTGATTATAATGAAAACAATCACATAGACATATATAAGATAATTTACATTATAAATTTACAAATTGATATGTATTTATAGCATTTAAATATGAATATACAAATAACAAAGCAAACAAACTAAAGTATGTACATAGACAGCCAGTATTTATACATTAACATACACTATAACCTTCCTTTTGTAACTTGTTCTCATGAATGACAAGGAAAGTCAATAACCTTTATGCAAAATGATAATTTTTTCCAACATATTTTGTAAGTTAACCCATAAATGATGTTCATATGTCTTTCTAGATGTTCTAGAGGTTATGGTTCTTATCTGTAAATGACTAACTTCTTTTAATAAATTAGTAAACTCAGAGAATGTAGGAGGATGTTTTGAATCCAATTTATTGTTATGATCTTAATAGCCACTGCCAATATAGTCCATAGTAATGAGTATTTGGTTTTCCTAACATATTGTGGAACAGGTGTATTAAATATGATTAATGATTTATTCAATATGAAGTTGTCTGAAAAAAGTGCTTGTAAAAAGTAATTTACTTTATTCCAAAAGATATTTAAGGTTGGACAGTCAAAAAACATATGTGTCCAGTTAATATCTACATTAGAGTTGCATCTATTACAGATGTTCTGTTTTTTATTAATTTTGTCCATTATTTGTGGTGTATAAAAGGATCTATTCATGAATCTCCATGTGTAAATCTTCCATTTCAGAGAAAATGATGTTTTCCCAGCTGATTGTAGCATACTAACCTTATCTTGCTCACTTGGGGAATTATGAGTAATTAAGCTATAATAACTCCAGTAGTTATCTGTGCAAGAAAATGTTTCTTCTCTTAAAAGTCTATAAATAAAGGAGAGACTACCTGGATATGTATGCTGGTGTAATAATGTTGATTGAAGAAATTGTAATAATATCTTGGTGTCATGTTTGCTAGTTGGTGATGTTAGTTTCAGCTTATTATCAAGATATAGTATACGTGTTTGTATATCTAACCATGAGGAATTATTAAGTTTATATTCCTGTATAATATAATCCATTGAACTAGTCTTGGATTCATAAGTTAGCTGGAACCAGTAGTTGAGTTCATTGTTTTTCAGTTGAGAAATGTTGTTAATATCTGAGGTAACAAAAGTCTTTTGTGTATATGCTATAGGAAATAACAAAAAAAGTAGTCTTTTTATTTAGCATGTTTATATATAAAGTTTCTAAAGTTAATTTTAATATTATGTATGTAACTGGCAGTATGATTAAGATTAGTATGTGTGGCAAAATATTCTTTTAAGATCCATATAAAAGGTGTGTTTATGAATTCTAGCTAATATGTTGTTGGTCTCGTTATAAGTTCCATGGCAGATACTTCCCATAAAGATTTCCATTTAGCTAAATAGGTTATATCTAAGAGCTGAGGAATTGATCTGATTATAGTGGAAATCGAATAGAGATTTAGATCTGGGAAAGCTATTCCACCATTCTTCCAGCTGTTAGTATGTTGTTTAATAGTAATTCTAGGTTTTTTTTGTGACCAAAAGAATCTTAGTATTAAAGTGTTTAGTTTATTTATAAACCTTTTTGAGGGTAGAATTTGAATGTTTTGTATTATGTATAAGATTTTAGATATAATTATCATTTTTATAAATGTAGTAAATATTATTGTATTCCATTTTGAAAATAAATCTTGGATATTTTGTAAACATTTGTTATAGTTTAATTGAATTATTGATTTAATGTCATTGGCAAGAATTATTCCAGGATATGTGATTTGATCTGCGTTAGCAATGTGATATGTATTATTTCCTAGCATCCTTTTTTTATTTTTTTATTATTAGGAAATATGGTTAGAATTTTTGTTTTATTGTCATTGAATGATAGAACGGACATCATTTGAAACGTTTTAATTGATTCATATAATGACATGAATGAGGAGTCATTTCCCTTTGTGGTGATAAGAACATCATCTGCAAACAGTTGGATTTTGGCTATATTGTCTTTATCCATTTCCAAACCATCTATTTCTTTATTGTTTCTTATTTCATTTGCCCAGGGTTCCATGATCAAGGTAAATAGTAGAGGAGAGAGAGGACATCCTTGTTTGGTGCCTTTTGTAATAGATATTTTATTGGAAATATATGGCCCTATTTTGATATATGCATAGGTTTCTTCATATAAATGTTTTAGAAGATTAATAAAATCATGTGAAAAATGTAAGCATTCCAAAAGAGTAAATAGATAGATCCAGTTAATAGAATCAAAGGCCACATTAATATCAAGAATAATTAATAAGTCTCTTTTCTTCCTTTGTGAGAAGTCTATAACAGCTAGGGTTCGTTTTATATTATCAAAAGTACTTCTGTTAGATATAAATCCTGTCTGGTCTTCGTCTATTAAGTGGGTAAGAATTTCTTCAGTCTTTCTGAGAGTATATTCATAAACATCTTATAATCGATATTCAGTAAAGATATTGATCTGTATGAGGAATAGAATTTTGGGTCTTTATTTGATTTTAAAATAGGGGATATAAATGTATATTTCCAGGATGGGGGGTGTAATATTATCATTTTGGGCCGATTTATATACTTTGTGTAGTAAGGAAATAGCCATTTTGGGCATTATCTTATATATTTCAGGAATAATTCCATCGTTACCTGGAGCTTTGTTTAGTTTAAGCTTACTTACTTGACTTTGTATATCTGATAAAGTAATTTGTTTATTAATAACTTCTATTTCTTGTTTGTTTAGTTTATTTTATATATATATATATATATATATATATATATATATATATATATATATATATATATATTTGTTAACATAATCTCATATGTTATCTTGTGTTTGAATGTGTTGTGTGGATTGGTTAATTTCATGAAAGTGACATCTAAAATCTTCTAATATATCTTGTATACTATGTACTTCTTTTTTCTTTTTTGCAGAATGTATTTATTTAATATAATTATATTTATTTAATCTTTTGGTCTTATTCTTAAGGTGTGATAGATGTTTAGGATTTACGGAATAAGCAAGAAACCTATATTTTTCTAGTGTTATCTTTGTTTTATGATGTAGGATAGATCTATATTCCTCATTTAGTTTATATATCTCATCCCTTACATTCTTTGAAGACAGGTTGTCTTTATTATTTGTGCATAGTGAGTCCCCGTTTATCCTGTATTATTCTTATATCTTTATTCAATATTTTCATCTTATTATGAAACCATTTGTGTATTTGTCCATATAAATATGCTTTTAGGGCATCCCAAATAAATATATCATGTGTGTCTGATGCTGAGTTTATATTAATGAAGTTTTGTGTCTCTTCTGTTATGAATAATTGAAAATCCTTAAGTTGTGTGAGATATGCTAGAATCCTTTTAATTTGGACACTATGGGTGTTATTAATATTAAGTTCAAATATGATAGTATTATGATCCGAGACTGGCAGGATATAATTTTGCTATTGGTCAGGCTATTCATTATCTGTGTGGAAAGAAATATTCTATCAATTCTAGAATATGTTTTGTATCTATTAGAATAGAACGTGTGTTGTAATGAGTTATGATCCTCAAAATGATATATGTCTTTGAGTAGGTATAAGTCTATGAAATGTATAAGTTGTTTAGCTTGTGCTGTAATTTTTCTTTTTCCTGAAGTGGTTGTATCTTTAGGATCTAAGATGCAGTTGTAGTCACCTGCCATAATGATATGTCCCTCAGATAGTGAAACTATTTGATTCAATGTGTGTCTAATAGTATTAGTACCAATACCAGGTAACCAATAGTTGTTTATTAATGTATATAGTTTCTTACCCATCTCAATTATAGCCAAGCAAAGCAAACCTTTATTGTCTTGGTATGTTTTGATTATTCTGGGTAATGGTAATGTTTTGTTCCACAATATTGCTACACCTCTTTTTTTCATACACTCTGAGCATACCATATTTGTGTATTTATTTGTATCTAGAAATTTAATAGTATCTTTTGTTAAATGTGTTTCTTGTAAGAATACTATATTAGGTTTATGAAAAGCTAGATATTTAAATAAATTACTTCTTTTATACAGATTGTTCAAACCATTTATTTTAAGTGACATACCTTTCAACATAGTCATATTATGTAATTGCACCTTAAAGATGTGTTAGTAACATATCAATATCATATGTATAATGTAAAAATTTCCACAAAAAAGTGAATTTGTTCCTAGTAAAAATATTAAAACTCATGTCTTTAGGAAAAAAATGCATTCCTTCAGCTTTATTCTCTATATTTTCTGTAAATAAGCTACTCTGGATGTCAAAAAACTTTTTTTTAAAAAAAAAAAATATTACATGCACTTGATAAAAACAAACACCCCAGTGCTCCCCACCTGGAGTTATAACCTCCTAATCCCAATGACATCTGTCACTGAGATCAATCCCTAAACTGTAACAACAGAGTGCAAACTCCACTAATAACATACTTTATATACTTTAAGTTAGAAACATTAATATAACCAAATTTTAATGAAATAATTAATTGTCCTAATATAGTGTTATCTGGAAGGTTTATACGTTCATAAATATCATATCTAATAAGAAACCTATGTAACCTAATAGATTCAAAACATGATTTACATTCCAAAATACGGCAAATGTCTAACAGATTATTTAAAAGGACTAAGTAATTTAGCCTGCTGTCTTACTATTAATATAGATAACAGAGGTTGTGTGTATAAACAACATTTCTATTAGGTTATCA
Source organism: Protopterus annectens (assembly GCF_019279795.1). Classification (NCBI taxonomy): domain Eukaryota; kingdom Metazoa; phylum Chordata; order Ceratodontiformes; family Protopteridae; genus Protopterus; species Protopterus annectens. The sequence continues at coordinate 162,057,210 of NC_056742.1, forward strand.
GATATAATATGTTATCCAGGACATGATGTTATTGCTCAAACCATGGTTTGTTTAAAAGTAATTCTATTTTATATTAACATGTTTGTAACTCTCGTTATAGCTCTTCCCTTTATTTAACTTATATACATGAACACGAGAGGGAAGAGAGAGAGAAAAGAGAGAGAGAGAAAAAAAGGAAAACAAGGCTAATATGTAGTTAGGATCCCTTGTAAATAGTTATATTTAGAATGACTATTTAGAAGACGTAAGTGTAATTATAAACAGTATGTCATTTAAATAAACATTGTATCATCCCCAAATGGAATGTAGTCACTATACACAGATGTATATACAGCCACTTTCACTAGTGGCAGAATAAGATATCTATTTGCAAAGTTCTTTTTAGTATACCATTTTTGTTATTCAATTCTTTGCAATGCAAACAAACATTAACCTGATGAAGCGCACGTTTGATGTGCGTGAAAGCGCTCGTTCTTTTTACTAATTAAATCAGTTGCTGTTTTATTTCGTGGTGGTTCCAGTGTTTTTCTTATTTATGCAAACAAACATTCTGAAATGATATGCATAACCTTACTTATGACACTTAAATATAAAGATTGCGCAAATTTGTGAAGATATTAACTTTGAGTATGGTAACCATAATCATAGCATGCAGTGATACTTCAAAGAAAGATGAGGGAGAGAAAAAATATTTTATATATATATATATATATATATATATACATACATACATACATATATATATATATATATATATATATATATATATATATATATATATATATATATATATACGCATATACATATACACACACACACACACACATATATATATATATATATAAATATACATATATACACACATACATACATACATACAAAAATGAATGTTGCCATCAGTATTTACACTTGTAGCGTCTAAGAATAAAGCACATAGATTTTTACATTTTAATACTCACACAGTTCTCTCATAACCATCTCCTCTCTCACCTCTTTTCTTTTTACATGTTCTTCCTTTATCTGTTCTGTAATCCTTTCTTCAAGTCACAAAAGATGAAGATATTATGTTATTGTAATATGTAATCTTGTCATCGACCATATAAATGATCATTTTAAGTAAATAACAGTTGATTTTAAAACAAAAAAGACTGTTAAACCAAGTTACAGTCAAAATACAGTTCTGCACTTCCTGGAAATGTACGTCGCACAGTGATGATGTCATCCAGCTGCTTCACATCGTCGAGGGAGTCCAGAGAGAGAAGAGATGATTCCACAAACTGTAGAAAGTTTTCCAAATGAATAATTAGCTCGTGAGAGCACTGCACGAGGTAAGGAGAATGTTTAAAGTTGTCGCCCTTATTTTTTCGGTGGGAAACAGCCTAGCTTCAGTAAAAAAAAAAAACGTTTTTATACATGTGAATCAGCATATATCTGTTTCCCATACTAGAAACTGCAAAACTGTAATAAAAAAAAAAAAAGTTTTCAAACAAAGCATGAAAGTAATGTAACTTTTCTTGCTGCTCTATTTTGTCATTTAAAAGCACTATGTTTATTTTTAACTATATATATTCCCTAGAATTTAGATTAATATATAAATAATAAGCCTTGTAATAGAAACACATATAACATGTCCCAGCTTCTCAGAGCTAATGTTTGCACTGGCATTTAAACCCACAGATACTATGCTACCTTCCCAACATTTACCTATCCTTTACAAATGTATATCATGTACATATTTAATAATTACATTGTGAATTCTTGTTCTACTCTGAGGCTGTAACACAGTTTATGCTCAGTGCTGACCAGTACTGTATGATTAGAAGTGAGTTGGAAACTGTTATAAGAATATGTTATTCTCTATGACTTAAATAAAGTGCAATTAGAAGAGAGAAGAAGGCTTTGAATATGTTATGCATTATTACTTTGAGTTTAGAGAGACTTATGTATAATATGCTATCTATACAGGAAATTATATATATATATATATATATATATATATGTGTGTGTGTGTGTGTGAGAAAAAACTTTTTTTCTTCCCCGCCTCCCCTACCCTCCATTTTTCTTTACGTTATATTTTCCAATGTATCCCTTCATTTTATCTTACATAGAATATTAAATATTTATAACTGTATATATTATAGCTGTGTGAAATTAAAGTGTAATATACAGATAAGTAGTATCCAATACTATGAAGCAGATACTGAGGTAATGCATTTTTATATGGTATGCTTACTTATATAAAATGAATACTTAAAGCGTTAATTATAAATTTTAGTAGACAGCAAAATAAAAAACTAACCACCAAGGGATAAATGCTCCAAAGCCAGTCACAAAGCAAAAAGTAAAATAGATAAATAAATACGCTTAGGAGCAACCCAGCATGAAACAAAGTCTCCAGCATGGAATAAAATCTCCAGCATCAATTGAATAGCAATCCAGTAATAAAATTATAATAGTATGCAAGAACGACTCGTTCCAAATAGAACAGGATATCTTTAATTCAGGCACATATAAAAGGTTAGGTAAGCGATTTCGCCAAAAGGCTTTCTCAAACCATTAGCAAACAAATAGTAAAACCATTAGCTGTCTTATATATAAAAAACAATTAATTGAATAATTAGTTTCAATGACATCACCACAAATCTTAAAGTCATAAGCTAGGTGAGATAGGCGTATACTAGGACATATTAGATACAAAGATATTGCCATCTATGTTAAGTCAAGCTTTAAAATAGCACTCACATAAAATTCAAATAAAACATATATACATGGTTATATAAAAATCATTAATATAATGATTAAGAATGCACTCTGAACATCAGATATATAAAAAATATACTAACTCTATTTAACCAATAATTTTCTGTTTTTCAAAACAGGCTTTAATGGAATTTTATCATTCAAGCCTGGACTAACATGTGCTTTGAATTTGATAATCCATTTAATTTCTATTCTTTCCATATAATTTCTGATATCTCCTCCCCTAGTACTAGGATTGTCCACCTGGAGAACCATGAATTGAAATGTATATGCTGGAGACTTTATTCAACTCATGCTGGAGATTTTATTCCATGCTGGAGACTTTGTTTTGTGCTGGGTTGCTCCTAAGCATATTTATTTATCTATGTTAATTATAAATATATTGATGGTAGGTTAAGTATGTTATATTACATCAAATTAAGTTATGAATGAAACATTATATATATATATATATATATATATATATATATATATATATATATATATATATGCAACATATAAAAAGCAGTGTAGATCTTACCTTTTATTTATAGCATATCAAAACAGACTTGTTAATAAAAGCATAGCCCACAATAATAGTTTGTTTTATAGTCTATATTTCTCATTTATTCTTTAGTCTCTTTTGTTTTTTAGTAGATTTCTATGTAGTTTTAGGAGCCATTCTTTTAAGAGAGGGGTTAGCCCACTCCATCTCTTCTATTTTTTCCAATAATTTGTGGTTTTTAACATATGTCACAGCAGAATCAAGATCTTCAAACAATGAAGGTCCATCAGGAAGAAAAATCTTCAGCCTTGCTGGAAACAAGAGGTGAGTCTTAATCTGTACCTTTTTAAGTTCTTTAATTAGAGGTAAAACAAAACTTTCTTTTGGTAATTACCATTGTTGAATAGTCATTATCGAAGCAAATGATCGAGTCATTGTATTTTAAAGGTGATTTTGACCAGGCTATTTTTAGAATTATGTCTTTATCTGAAGATGATAGGAATTTTACTATGACAGATCTAGGTTGTTTCCTGTTGGTACTGTTTCTTGATGTGAGAGACCGATGTGCTCTCTCTATACCAAAAGATAAAGCCTCTGGTAAATTTAGAAATTTTGTCAGCCATGAGTTAATGAAACTTGACATATTTTTTCCTTCTATATTTTCCTGAAGACCAAAAATCCTTATATTATTCTGGCGTGATCTATTCTCTAGATCATCTAGTTTATGTTGTAATGAAGTATTTTGTTTAAGCAAAAATTCTATGTTGTTTTCATTTTCTAGCAAACTTCCATCAAAGTCTGTTAATGATTCCTCAAACTAGTAATTTGAATTTTTTGCTGTTTTAGATCCTCATGAAGCATATCCATCTGCTTGGTAGCCTTTTTTTAAAGTTGTCTATTTTGCAGTCAATTATATCAATCTTAGTTGTGAGGTCTTGAATAGTTGTTATTAAAGTCTGTAGTTCCTTTTTTATACTGGAGTCCTGGTTGTTTGCCTTAGTATAACTCATGTTGAAAATCTCCCAGAAGTGAAGTATTTGTTCAGATGAAGGTTTTGACTGGAAATTATAACCAATTTCAATTTATAAGTAGATATTCCTGAAGAGAATGTTGGATACTATCAAATTCTGCAAAAATAAATCCATTTTTTCTTGATATGAAACACAATTCCAGTGAAGATATATTTTCCTTAGTGGAACTTGTGAAATCTGCTGCTAGACCATGACCATGCTAGCCACGCCCCCTCACCACCAGCCATGACTTCTTTATTGAGTAACAGCATCACCAAACACTTGAGTCCTGTGCATTCATGGCAGACTGTGATAGCATGTTAACACTTGTGATGGGGTTTTTAAAACAACTGATTTTGGCTATATTTTCTGGATCACAGATACAGTCATGTGCCTTAAACTAGAATAACTAGTATAACTAATTATGACTCAGTTAAATACTTTAAAACATACACAAACAAATACAGACAAGGCCAATAATCAAAGTAGGCAAGTGTTTTTTAAAATCCAGTTAACAAATTATCTTACTGAGAAAGAAAAAGTCAAACAATGTAACAGTTCCAAAACAGCTGAAGAAACCTTTATTGTAATGCCACAAATACTGCTGTCATCTACTGTGGCACTGCAATAAGTAAAAGCATTTACTATTATAATGCCACAAATACTGCTGTTGTTTACTGTGGCACTGCAATTAGTAAAAGCATTTACTATTGTACTGCCACAAATACTGCTGTCATCTACTGTGGCACTGCAATAAGGAAAAACATTTACTATTGTAATGCCACAAATACTGCTGTCATCTACTGTGACACTGCAATAAGTAAAAGCATTAACTATAGCATTTTAATAATGGTTTCTTTGATTGATTTAGATTCATTGCATAGCTTATTTCTTTATGTCTTGGTTACTACTACAAGGTATTACACTTTGCTTGAATCTGCTGCTTGTTTATGACATGTTAGTTTTTAGATTTCATTTGGCATTTATAGTTAGTAATGCAAATACGGTGATTTCAAATGTGCTTATGCAAATGTGTAAATAATGAGATGGAAATGAGAAATGTCATAAATATTCATATGCAGGTGAAGTATGTTTTACCCCATTTGCGAATACAGGTAAAGTCTAATTGTCTTCTTTCTTTTAATTACAGCTGAGAAGGAAATAGAATACAATCCCCAGAAGCAAAAAAGAAGAGTAGAAAGGCTGTTTGAATCTTCTGGTAAGTATAACTGAAGTCCAAGAGAATTCTGTGTTACTAGTTTGTTATATGTATAAGATGCATAATAAATAATTTGAAATCATTATATTATTGTAAAAACTAGAGAGAGATAGTGAGAGAAATGTGTTTGTATGCAACTGTTGTACTCTGCTGTCGTCTGTACTGGTCATAATGAAAATATTTTTTGTAAATTTTCTGATGAAAGAAATGCAACTGAAACTATTACCATTCAAGTTAATGTTTCAAATATGCAAATATAAATGGCATTACTCTTTCACTGATTGCTTCTTATAACTACAAAGGGTATGTTCATTACTCTATTGAATGAACTGAATGTACAAAACTTGAGAGTTGCACACTCCCCTTCAAGTAGTCACAAGTACCTGCCATATGAATTCATAAGTACTATTCATATCATTCTTCCTACGTACATAAGCACATCCCAAATGACTACTCCCATTGTATGCAAAAGCACTTCTTGTAAAAGTTTTACTTCAATAAAGATTTTACTGCAATATTTCAGTAATATATGAAATGGCATGTAAACACAATGAGTGGATCTAGTGTGCATTTTCTATTTTGTCTCTCCCCACCTTTTTTTCCTTTGTTTTTATTTGTTATTTTCATTATGCATTCCTTTCTGCTTTATTGTTATGTTTCTCTCCCATTTATTTTCCTTTTTTTTACAGGCTCAAATCCCTCAGGAGCAGGCCAGCCATATACCTCCCAGGCTAGGGAATGATCACCCTCTGCCCTCCTTGGGACATCCTCACAGGGTCGGGTAGAGGCATCAGTCCTACAGGCTGCTTGGCAGATTGCAGCATGGCAAGCCTCTCCAAAATGGGAATTCAGAGCTTGGTAGAGAGGATACTGGTTTAAAAATGGTGCCCAACTAATCACATGATAAAAACATCCAATCCCTTTTCCCCAGCTTTTAAAGTAACATGTCCAGACAAATCAAATTAACAAATCAAACTAGTGAATCTAAAACATAAACTTGTAGTTTTCCATAATATTATTAAAATTATCTGTGCTAGTAAAAAGCATTTTATGTTGACAGTTTCATTTAAACCAGGATTTTTATTCAAATTCAGTTTGATTTGCCATTCTGACTGTTGGCATTCTAAAAGCATGTTATAGTTGTCAGAGAAGTCATTCATGTCAACAGAATCTCGCACAAAGAACTGGAACTTTTTATAATGGTCACACTGTAAAGTAAGTCTTACTAGAGCATTACTTGTGTCCACTTTTCTTATTGCTAATGAATGTTCATAAATTCTATAGGACAGCTTCCTAATTGTCTTTCCAACATAAAAGCAGATGCATGAATCACAGTGAGCTAAGTAAACAACCCCCTTTGAACCATAATTGTACCTTTGAAATGGAAAAATATTCATATTTAAATGACTAATGAAAATACTCATCATATTTAAGATAAAGCAGTATTGTTTAAATTTAAATGTCCCAAAGGTATCCTCTCTGATTCTTTTTGGTCCATTCTGTTTTTTCTAGACTGGATCTGATAGAATTCACCCTTTTGTAGTTGACAATTGGATGTTCTCCTAAAATTCTTGCAGCATCCCCATTGCCTAAAATTATTTTCCAGCTATTCTGGAGGATATCTCTGAAGATAGTCATGTCAATGGTGATGGGGAGTGGAAAGGCACCCCTATAGCCAATTGGAAGACTAGATTTTGGGATCTGTATCTCCTCAGTGGCCAACAAATGACTGTTCTGGTCTTTTCCAAGAATTGGTTTAGTTTTTCCTGTACATAATAAATGCTTTTCACCAATGATGGTGGCTAGCCAATCAAAATCTTAGCCTCTGGTGATGAAGAAATGCTTTAATGTTTCTATTTCTTCCCTGAAAAATGTATCACTGCTCGTTTATCTGCTGAGCCATATAAATTGTCCCCTTGGGTGGCACGATGTCAGGGTTATCTTATGGGCTAGGCTTGTAAAGGCTCCAGGGCCATTAGCCTATTACACACCTGTGAACCTATGAACCACTCCCATCTTCATGTGATGTGGGTGCTGACTGTGTCTATGAAAAGAGTTGTTCACAAATGTTTCCCTGATGTAGATCTTACTTTCAATTTGACTATCACATACATTGAAAGTCAAATTGATGTCCAAAAAATTAATGGGTATCCGAAAACCACAGGCATTAAAAAGGGTCTGGAGAACTTAAACAATGGGTGCTTGAATTAAAAATTTGAAGTAGTTTGTTGAATTCATCTTCAGACTCTTTCCACATGATAAACAGGTCATCAATAAATCTCTTATAGGAAGCTACCATCTGATACAATTGGTGAGGTTAAAAGTATTCCTGTTCCCACCATGACATGACAATGTTAGCAAAACAGTGACTTCTCTGACCCCATTTCCACACCAGACTTTTGTTGGTAATGTTTTCCTACAAAAGTAAAAAAGTTATTGTCCACGAAATTTCCAGAAAAAAACAGACAGTGTTGATCAAGGTGTTGTCGAAATCGGTGAACCTTGTTAAGTACGTCTGATTGAGCTCAGTACTTGTCTCCTGATAAATGCTACTATAAAGAGAGTCAACATACATTGATACAAACATAAATTCATTTGTAGGTGTCTGGATCTCCTTCAGTAGCTCCAGTAGATCTCATGAGTCCCTGATATAAAATTCAGATTTTTGCACAATAGGGTTGAGAATATGGTAGAGGTAAATGGAAACTGGTTCAGTTTTATAATTGTTAGCTGCAACTACTGGTCGAAATGGAGGATTTAAATGATCTTTGTGTAATTTAGTTATTCCAAAAATCCTGATCATTTTAGGTAGCTCAACTCGCAGAAAATGAAAATCTCATAATCAGTATTGCTCTGGGTAAATAAATCATTGAGACACCCATCTATAGTGGAAAAGCATTTTTTGATATTGCCCACCATGGTTTCTTTGTAAACCATATCATCCTGCAATATATTGACAATAGCTGAGTGGTACTTGTAACTATCCATGACCACAGCCATACTCCCCCTTGTCAGCATTCTCACATCCTTGTTTTTGGATAATTTCTGGATAGCCATTCTTTCTTTGAATGGAAGGTTGTATTTCCTTCATAATTTCCTTAATTTATTCTTATGTTCTTCATCACAGGAATCATGGAAAACTTGCAAGGTACCATGTAAAGATGGATTATAGGTACTTTTCTTTGTTAAATGATTCTTCTTGTCAGTGAACTGAGAGATGTCATGTAAGATGTAATGTAAGTTCAGCTTTCTTACATACAACTTAAAGTCAACAAGTACTCTAGTGAAATTTGCTGGCAATGGTATGAAAGAGAACCCTTTTGATTAGTACTGAAATATGTTGTTCATTAAGGGGTGTTTTACTCAAAGTCAGCAACTCAGTTCCATTGACTAATTTCTCCTCCAATTTTTGTCTTTTGCCCTCCCAGCTTTCTTCCCCTTGTTCTATTTCAGACTTTCACTGGTGTAGGCACTAAAAAAAGATCTGGAGATAGGATACGGGGCAAGTTGGTTATTATCTGGATTTGGAGGGTTATCCACTGAAGTGTGGAAATTTATGACTTCAGCTCCTCCAGTAGGTGATGTCAAATTATTTCTTCATAGGTTAACCACTTGTCTGTTACCTTTAAAGCTTCGCAAAGGGTAAGCAGTTCCAGTTTTGTATGCATTTAAACATCTACTGATTTTCTTTTGTTTCCAATTTATAATAGCTGATATTAACCTGTTAAATTTGGCTGACATGCCTGTGTACAGGTTAACAAACTTGGAAAAGTGGTTGTGTTTTTTTTATGTTTTCATCCTGTTGGCAAATGTCTGTTTCAGGGTTGCTTAGTTTATTCTGATTGTCACCAACCAGTAATTTAAGCAGTGATAAACCACAGTCATTGAATAGTTTCACTAAATCCCGGAACAATTTATAATTGTTAGATAGGAAATTTAAACACTCTCAAACCAAAAGGTACTATGTTGAGGCAAATAAACTCCTCTAACTAGAGAATTTCATATTGCCATCTTTTATATTTAGTGATTAATTCTTCCAGTCGATAAAACTGTCTTTCACTGTGTTACAGTTAAAATAACTAACCACAGTGCTAATGTTTCCCTGCAGTGTGTTGTCTCCCTTTAGGCTTGAAAAGGGATTTTTAACTTTTTTAAAGTGACATGTCAATACAAATCAAAATAACAAATCAAACTAGTGAATGTAAAACATGAACTTGTAGATTTACACAATCACATTTAAATTCTTTGTGCTAGTACAAAGCATTTTATGTTGACAGTTTCATTTAAACCAGAATATTTATCCGAATTCAGACTAATTTGCCATTCTGACTCTCGGCATTCTAAAAGCACATTATAGTTGCCAGACAAGTCATTCATATCAACAGAATCTAGCGCAAAGAACTGGATTTTTTTATAATTATCACACTGCAAAGCATGTCTCAGTAGGGCATTACTAATGTCTCCTCTTCTTATTGCTAATGAATGTTCATAAATTCTACAAGACTGCTTCCTAATCATTTTTCCAACATAGAAGTAGGTGTAGGAATCTGGCTGAGCTAAGTAAACAATTCCCTTTGAACCACAATTGTACCTTTGGCATGCAGAAATATTCATATTTAAATGACTAATTAAAAATATTGTCATAATCGAGATAAAGCAACATTGCTTGCATTTGCTCCATTTAAAAGTCCCAAAGGTACCCTCTCCGATTCTTTTTGGTCCATTCTGTTTTCTGAGTAGAACGTATTTCTAGTGAAAAGTGTAATATACTTCAGTTCACATATTTAATAATAGTAGAAGAGGGTCACTTTTAGAGGCCCAAGCATCCTGAAGTCTGAAATAAGTAAAAAGCAGCTTTTGGTCCACATGCAAGTTATTCATTTCACATAAGTTATGGAGGTCACTATCAATTTAAATTTCAGGAAGGCAAATAGGGATCAGGTCTGATTTTAACTTCCTGTGAATGGAAATAGTGAAAAATATTTCTTAAATGGCATTAACTTATTATTATAAAGGCAAATATAAAGTATAAAATGAAAAAAACAGGAAACATACTGTCTAGTAATTGATTTAAAACTAAAGTTTCAGTTTTATTATTATTATATTTCAGCAGAGATACTTCATGATTCTTTTCAATTTCCTCATCTATTTTTTGAAAAATTAAAATCTCCTATAGTTAGTAAAGTATCATCTGCAAAATGTTATATTTTAGATTGGCAATCTCTTTTAATTGAGAATCCATCAGTTTTTTCATTGTTTCTTATACTGTTAGTTAAGGGTTTGATAACTAATGGAAATAGTAGAGGGGACAAGGGCTACCCATGTTTTTTGCCTTTGTTTAAAGTGAATCCTTGAGAAATGTAAGATCTGATTTTGACATAACCTTTAGAGTCTCTATGCAGTTTTTTTTTTTTTAATATTCCAATAAACTGTTCTGGAAAAGCAAGCACTTCTAAAGTTTTAAACAAGTTGTTACAATCTACAGAATCAAAAGCTCTTTCAATATGTAAGTTAATTAGGGCCAATTTCTTGTTCATTCCTTTTGCTAAATCTAAGATAGTTACTATCTTTTTATATTATCATATGTTAATCTATTGACTATAAATTCTGTTTGATCTTTATTAATCTACTATAACTCTTAATCTTGTTGTGAAAATAGAAGTACATATTCTATAGTCTACATTTAATAATAAAATAGGTCTGTATGAGGAAACTAATTTATTAACCTTTCCTTTTTTAAGTATGGGTGAGATTACAGAAAATGTCCAACAGGGAGGAATTATTTTGTTTTTTGAATTATCCTGAAAATGTCACTTAGTAATTCTAAAATATTTAACGTGAACATACTATATAATTCCATACTTAAACTGTCTAACCCTGCAGCTTTAATTATTTTCCCTTTGTTTTAGAGGCCCAAGCATCCTGAAGTCTTCTTTAACTTCTATCAGGGTACTAGGCTAATTCAACAGAGATATTTGTTGGTCATTAAGTTTATTAGTAATATTTTTCTTTCAATAATTGTCAATGTTATAATCATTAGGATTATTATTTTTATCTTTATTAAGATCCACATAGATTTTAAAGAAATATTAAGCATTTCCTCTACATCTGAAGTAAACTTATGAGTGCAAGGATTTTGGATATTGATTTGCACCTTTTTGCTTAACATCTTACTTCTATTAGCTAATCTATGTAGATTTTTTGAAGTCATCACATAACTGTGCAGTTCCATTTTTTTCTAAAGCTATCTCCACTTTATCCATTAAATGCTTTTGATATTTTATCATTAATTTTAATGACTTTAGTATTAACTATTTTTTTGTTTTTTGTTCAGACCTCACTTTGTGTATTTCATCTTATATATCTAACAACTCTTTATCCCACTGCTTCATTTTATTACTAGCCCATATTCCCATTCTTTCTTTAACATGCATTTTTATGGAGTCCCATAGTATGATGTTACTAACTTATTATCATTCAAAGATAAAAAGTTCTTGAGTTGTCTCTTAAGGTAATGCTTATTTTTTTTATTTCATCATGTATACTGAAATTCCATAAATAATCTGAAATTTCCTTATATCCATTACTATATTAATACTTAGTGCATTATGATCAGATAAAGGACAAGGGATAGTTTTAAAATAATTCACTTTATTAAGTAAATCTACAGAGGCAAAATCCTATAAAGTTTTGTTTGCATCCCATGCACAAGAGAATAATGAGTGAAGAACAATGACTTCTATTGTGCTTTTACTAGTAAATCAACTAAATTATTATTAATAATCTATCTGTTTACAGCTTTAGCTGATGTCAGTAGTTTAGCTTTCTTCTGTTTGCTTGTATTGTCTGTACTAGATATGCAGTTAAAATCCCCTGCTAAAATTAAGTTACCATTCCAATGACTTTGTAGTAAGTTCAAGTGATCTTTAGCCACTTTTGCACCTACTCCAGAGATCTAGTAGAAATTAGCTAGTATATAGAGTTTGCCATTATTTTAATTATTACAAACGTATACATTCCTTTGGGATCATTAATGGATTCCATGACCTTAGGTATTACAGCAGATTTTCTCCAAAGTATAACAATTCCCCACCTATTTCTGTTAAAAGAAACAGATGATAACATTTCCTAACCTAAGTTATTTAAATATCATATCTTTATCTATCAAGTTAGTCTCTTACAAGAGTATAATGTCTCCTATATTTAATTTTAAATATCTTGTTAATGATTTCCTTTTGTTGGCATTATTTAATCCAACAATAACAATGGCAAGGACACACCTACTATCTACATTACTCTATGCCTCCCCTGTGCTCACTAACTTTCGCAAAACTGATCTAAACAAACTTGAATCATGCTACAATAAGATAGCAAGATTTGCTACAGGCTCATCCTATAGAACTCATCACTGTGAGTGTCTCATCAAACTGGTTAGAGCTCCCACTAATACTTCAAAGCAATCAGCTCTCACTAGTGTACAAAATATTAAACCAATCAGACAAAATCCCAGCTCTACAACATCTAATTCACCCTCACACGACTACTAGAACCTTAATATCTAGCACCCAAAATCAACTACAGGTCACCAAATTTGACAATGAGGCAGGAAAATCCGTCTACAGCCACTCGATCTCTAAACTCTGGAACTCCCTTCCTGCCCGCTTATCATCCAACAACTCCATAACTCAATTTAAGAAACTCCTTAAAACTCACTTCATGAACAACAGGCTTTGCTCCTGTCTCACCCCTGGATAACACTCTAGTATATAGCTAATCTCTCTGCACCACACTAAAATATGCTACATTCTCAGCCTACCCATAGTCCTAATATTACTACAGGATAGGAAATGTTTTCTGGCATGTTAAGAAAACATTACTAACTGCTCATCCATTTGTCTAGTAGCTACTATAATGAATTCCATGTATTGCTCCTCATAATTATGAAATTGTTTACACTGTCTTACCTGTTGTTCTCATAGTTACACAGAGTGTACACAATATGTGTCACTTACTTTCACAATGTTCGTCTGCATGTAATGAATGTCACAAGTAATGGCTTTTAATGTTAAAAATTAATGTAATTGGAGCTTTTCTCCCTGGGCCTCCTCTGAAAATGGATATGTATCCAGTCGGACTCTCTTTGTTAACAAATCTAAAATAAATAAAATAAATTTACATTAAATAGATAATATATTAAAACTATCCATGCTGTATATTTAAAAAGATTTATTTTAAATGGTATTATGACACATTTATCCACTGTATTAATTTAACTATATATACAACTAATGCATACCTCCAGCATTCCTTTAACATTCCACATTTTTCTGAATTCTTCCTTTCTACAAACAAAAGTACTAAAACTCATAAATACCAAAACAAAGACAAGTCTACAACTATAACTGTATATATTGCTAATTAAACACAACCTACAATGGATACCAAAGTTCCCAGTTTGCATATTGAATAGACAAACTACTATACTATCGCTCTACCTAACAACACCTAAAAAATCATCAAAAAGCTATCCAACACTAAAGTGAGTTACAAATAATATATTATTATATATAGGTCAAAAATAATAAGAGACTATTAATTAAATTATATATTTTGCCATTAAAAATATCCTCCCCATATGACTATATAAAAGTTTAATAATCCTTTTATATTAATCACAAATATTAAATAATCCAACAAATATTATGTTATATACCAATTTACATAATAGTAATATAAATTACCCATTAAATATTCCTAAATCAGTCACTCGTTCAACATTATTATAACTAGATCTCTAAATAAATATGTATAGCAGAGTGGGACATAAAGAGATAAAGACATCTGAAAACTTACAAGTGATGGGTAATCTTATCATACTAAACTATAATACCAAAGGGAAATCAATGCATATATATATATATATATATATATATATATATATATATATATATATATATATTTATCATGCTAAAAGACATGTGCTTACTTTATATATCTAACAAAAGCTCTAAATTATTTTTTAAAGTACAACAGTCTATATCTCAAAATTGAGTCATTCTCTCAACATGACAAATATCAAAATATCTAAAAATGCTTTAGCTTATTAAACTACTTCATAAAAATATGTACATTACTGAGGTCAAAGAGAATGTCTTGATATTTAGTTGGAGTAAAAAAGTATTTGCATTCTATTTTGGTTTCAGACGTTACAATGCATTCAATTCAAATTCCATTCTTCCTTTCTGGATGCAAACATATTGAAAAATCTGCTTTACTTTCTATCAAAATGGATGTACTGATTCAGCAATAAAACATCCAAATTTCAGCTTTGTCTTACGAATTGAGTTATTTCAGATAGTCTTAGTGAATCTAATAACATACAACATGTAAAAAAGCTTCAAAGTTCACATGACCAAGCTTCAAATGTCAGCTTTCAAATTATTTTTAAATATTTTATATATGCTTGTCTATGTAAATTATATGAGATCTTGTACATTCCCATTTCTGCAATTGTTCTTAAAAGCAGTTTATTTAAATATATTTCTGTCTTATTTTCCCACTAGTATTCTACCTTATTCTATGTATACCTCATGTTTCTAAAATCTCCAATAAAAGAGTTATTTAATCATCAGATTTCTATTAAAGATGATTGCATTTGTACACATTTATTAATTTACTAATACTGCTGTTTTATTAACTTTACATTTTAAGTATGTCATTCCTTGTGCTAAGCTTCACATAATGACATCAGAATTTGCAGTATGTGAAAATGACAACTCACATCACACATCAGCTGTTAATTTCCTCTGTAAGTTTCTCATTCCTCTTAGTTCTTTTAAGCTCTTCTATTCAGTAGCAAACATTTAACTTTACTTCTTTTAATAATATGTGTAGTTAGAGTTAAGTCTAGAACATAAGCTATTAACATGGGAAATGTAAGGAAATTATATGTTAGCAATATCTCAATGTAAAACACTAATATAGCTTTTGTCTTACCAATTTTTCAATTCTAAGAAAAGAAAAGGTGTTTTTGAGTAGATTTATCACATATATACTTGAAAAACTTTCTTTTTTCAATAACATCAGTGATGAACTTTGACCTAGATTTTCTTCTGGACAGGTCAAGGTGGGAAGAAATGGAACATTCTTTTATTCTCACGATTTCTTTAAGTTTTACTTGCTTCCTAAATTACCTTTTATGTAAAGGGAAAATCTATTGTGTCATAAAATAAAAGTCCTGCAATCAGAGAATGAAAGTCACTTGTTTTAGGCTTTTTTAATTTTGGAAACAGTTTTACAGGAATTTACCTTACTCTGTCTCTTCAGGGATATACTGTTCCACTCCATTTCTTCCATATTATTAAGGATTGTATTGCTGTTAACAAAAGTGGATACCTCTTCCAGCATGTTAAATGTTTTGGTTTCTTCAGAAACAAATAATTTAATCTTTGCAGGAAGCACCAAAGTGACTTTAATGTTGCTCTTTTAAGCTCCTTGATAAGTGGTAAACAGAATATTCTGACTACATGTTCACCTATTTGAATAGGTGGGATGGACTATGCTGCTTTTAATATTTGATCTTTTTCCATGATAGAAATGATTAACTATAATTGAACATGGTGTTGAATTTTTCTTTGAATGTGCTCTCAGGGTCTATGTACCCTTTCAATTCCAAAAGATAAAGTTTCAGATAGATTTAATGTTATATGTTGCCAGGTAGTTAAGAATTTTATTATATTGTCTCCCTCATACTTTTCAGTTATATCATAAATTCTAATGTGATTTCATCTCAGTCCATTTTCTAACTCTTCAAGTTTTTCTCCTGCAGTTATGGGGAGAAAGGAAGAGGAGTTGTTTTGCCACTCTGCAGTTTGTTGTCTGTTTGAGAGGTAACAAATCTAAATAGGGACAGTTTATCAAGGTCTAGAGAAGAAATCTTGCACAGTAATTTTTGTTGTGACATTGGCGGCTTTGAGCAAATCAAAGAATATGGAAGTGACAAGGTTTTTGTTATTTGATTTTACAGCTGTATCAAAGCATAGTAGTGCAGTGGTAGTGCTTTGATGTGGCTGTAAACCATTCTATATAGAGGAAAGCAGTGAATTTTCAGTAATGTAGGTAAGAGCTTGGGAGTGAATACACTTTCCATGCATTTTAAACAGGCAAGAATGGGCCTGTAATTGGACAATACAGTGGAATTTCCACCATTATATAGTGGAAATATGTTGGATTTTTTCACAGAGTGGGAACATAAATTTCCTCACAGACCATTTTATAAGATGGACACAGGATATGCCAGAGCATCTGCAGCTATTTTGTTGTATTCATCTGGTACATAGTCTGGGTTATTAAAGATGGTGTATTTTAATGTTTTAAATAGTTTTGTTATAGTGGAGGTTGGGATGGGCTGAAATTTAATAGCATGGGAATGAGCTTGCAGTCTGGAAGTATTATACTACAGTTGAAGACTGTGGATTTAAGACAGAGGCAACATAATTTACAAAATGTAAGTTAAATTTGTTAGCAATACAATCTCATGATGCATCTTTTTTGGGGCTAATTTGGGTCATGTGAGTTGGATGTAGGAGTTGATGACAGGCATATTTCTTAAAGTTGTACTGATTTACTGTTTGTAATTTTATATAGTATTTTTTTAGATTGTATTTTATTTTTAGTAGGATTTCTACACTGATTGCATTTTTGTTTGTTGGCATTGGTAATGGATTTCTTCCAGGTTCTCCATGTTTTCTTCTTGATTTTCATGAGATGTAGAGTTTTTTTGTTAGCCAGGGAACAAAGTTTGATTTAATTCTTTTGATTGTTATGGATGCTGCCTCATTTGGTATTTTTTAGCATTTTTATGTTTAATAAGGCTACAGCTTTATCTAAGTTGACTTAACTTAGCACTCCTCAGTTTAAGTTTAACTTTGTAGTGAAAGTGGCTTTGTTAAAGGTAGAAATATAGTGAGCAATGATTTTACTGAAAATTGCTTTGTTAAAGGTAGAAATATAGTGAGCAACTTTACAGTGATGATTTTGTTATGAATGTACTCTCTTGTTGCAAAAATAGATAACTGGTAAGCAAGGGTGTGGGGAATCATATTGGCATAGTTTATTTTATCTGGTTTATTTATAAGGATTCAATCTAAGATGGAATTCCTTTTGGTGGATTTCTTGTATCTAGTATCAATAGCAGTAGAAATGAGGTAGGTAAAGCCATTTAAGCTTTTGGAATGTGTAGGGTTTTCATTATCTTGAGAGATATTGGTTGATGTCCAGTAGAAAAATTCTTCAGCAATGTTTTTTATTATCGGGAGTAGGTGTGTAGACCCCTATTTTGCATAGGTTTTTGTGGATGTTGATTTTGAGACAGAATACAGCTATGTTGGCATTATGGCATGGAGGAGAGTTAAGTGAGTAGGCTGCCCTGCCTCTTTTTTTTTTAGTTCTGATTATCTTTAGACTTAGGAGATATGATTTCATTATCTTTTATATCTTGTATGAGTCAGGATTCAATAATGACTGGTATATCTGGATTGCAATATGGTTCCCAGGCATGTAATTCTGGTATTTTTTTTTTTTTTTTAATACTTATGAGGATACTTACATAGAGGTGAAGGTCAGAGAGCTGTTTTTTTCTATTGGTAGTATTTCACCAGAGTTATTTTGGAGTATAGTGGAATTAGTTTTTTTAGAATAGTTATTTTGGCTTGGGTTATGATGGATATTGTCCCGTGATTTTTGATACATTAAAAAGAAGGTGCAAGAGTAAGATTGTCTTTTCAGCTTAGGTTTGATGCTTAGTTTGTACAGGAAGGAGTTGCAGTGTAAGTACCTGTTAGGATATTAGATATTGTTATCTGTTCTAGCATGACTGGCTGAAGTTTTGTAAATAATTGTAAATTACCCTGTGTTACATGTGCCAGCATGCCTGACTATGGTTTTGTAAATGAGTTTGTGTCTTTTGATTATCACTCTGATTTATGCAAGATACTTAAATGTCAAACAATGTTCCTCTGGCCGACCAAATGTACATTTTTAAGAGAATTCTGAATGTATGTTATACAAGAGTCAGCTGACATTGATGTGATGTTATTGTGTGCCAGTGATGGGAGAATAGAATTTACTGCAGTTGTTTGTTTACTTTTCAAAGTCTGATATGAGAGAGTAAAATTCTCATAGCAGCTTCCTGTTACTTTTAAAAAATCTGATATAAAAGCAGGTTCTGAGTCAGTTGTTCAGTTTGTTTTTGCAGTGCTGTTCAGGAGTAATAGTTCAATTGTTTCCAGAGTAGTTGTTCCAGTCACTGAGGACAGACAACAGTCTGGAGTGTGGGAATAATTCCTCATCTTACCTTGCAGAAGAAAAAGTATAATCTTACCTGCTGAGTTATTTAGATTAGATAGGGACATTTAATCTTCAGATAGTCAGGGAACTACAACTAGTTAGTTAGAGGTTTTCTAAAATCAATGTGAAATGTATCCGGCAGTGTTGTATTCATATTTCCTATGTATGAAACTCTCTTTATTGGAATCAGTTATTCAGTATTTGCATGTTTTAAATCTCTTTATTATTAAATATGGTGGCTGGTTATTTAGTGAATACTTTTAATAACTTGAGAGTGTTTATCATGTACCAGTGCCACTCTGAAAAGTCTTACTGCTTAGATTACATGCTACCATTTTTATCAATACTATTTTATCCAATATAATTGAACACCCCTTTTGAAGGGTATTGTGTTTTCTGACTGGTGGCAGCCAATACCTTGTAATTTGGGCAAAGGAACACAGCAGGTAAATGTGTACCAGTCTTTCCCAAGAGGATGTGTATATGTGTATGTGTGAATATCAGACATTTAGTGTGTCAGATACCTACAAATGGGATGCAGTGCTCTCCAGTGGTTAGTGTGGAGATTCAGTTGGGGGCTTGGAGTGAAGCATATTGTCCAGTCCCAGGTTTGGAGCCTGTTCCCTGTGTATTCTCGGGGAAATTGTGTATTTCTATCCCTGCTTATAGAGGCACTCCCTTACCTTACCAGAGACAATGCTGAGGATTGAGGCTTCTTAGTTACTGCTCTTGGGTAAAGAGGGCTTGTCATATATTGGTGGCAGTGTAGTGGGATATTTCAATTGAACTTTAGTAGCCAGTGGATAGTTGTCACTGAGGTGTGCACTCTCAACAGCCACAAGGTAAACATACAGAATTTCATTATCACAACAGTTTTATTCATTTTTAGTCAGTTTAGTCAGGGATAGCAGGCAAAGATGTCAGCAGAGGATTATAGCAAGTTGACAAGAAACCAGTTGGCCAAGGTCTGCAAAGCCAAAGGAGTGGTGCATGACAACCTGACTAAAGAAGCAATGATCTCAGGCATAGTCCTAGCTGCAGAGCAGACCAGCAGCTCAGAGGATATCTAGTTTTGTGTTGGGGATATGCAGCATTCTGAGACAAGATAGTTCATCTTTTCCTCAGCAGACTTACAAATTAATTTGGAGTTAAAGAGACTTGAATTGGAAACTGAAGAGAGACTGTCACCTTTGAAGTCTAAAGAGATGGAGAAGCAGTGTCAGCATGAAAAGGAACTGGAGCCCAAGTGTTTGGAGATGGTAGCTGAAGAAAATGAGAGGCAAAGAAGCATAAATAGTAGCTTCTAACCCTTCATAGGGGGTCATAGAGGTAAAGGGGAGGGGAATGACTAAAACCCAGAAGCCATAAAGGTTAGCAAACTTTTTCCTCAGTACAGGGAGGGAGATGACTTTGATACTTTTATTTATATATTTGAGAGGGTATATAAACAGTATAATGTTGACCAAGGGGCCTGGGTACAGTTCCTGACCCCTTACTCCATGGTAGAGCTGTTAATGCAATTGTTAAACTGTCTGATATTGATTGTTTCAATTATGATAGTGTAAAACACTGTTTACTTGATTGTTTCAAATTAACCCCTGGAATGTATAGAAAAATAATTGTGAACATAGATGCAAAGCAGATAAAAGTGTATGTGATTACATTGCTGATTTAAGTACTTACCTTTACTGGTGGGTGAGTGGGTATCAGGTTACCACTTTTGAAGGACTGGCAGACTTTTTGGTGAGGGAACAAGCTCTCAACACTTTGCATGAAAATATGAGGATCTGGTTGGCAGGCCAAGAGTGTAACTCTGAAAATGAGTTGGGGAGAAAAGGGGATCACTACTTGGCAAGCAAGGCACCACTACATAAGAAAGGGATACCCAGTGCTGCACATGAAGATAAGGGAACACATGGGGGCAGCCTAAACCACTCCAACATAGTTCACCAGTAAAAGGGGAAGCCAGTAGTTCAAGCACACAGTCAGGATCAGGGATTAGATGTTTCAAATGTAATCAGAGGGGCCATGTAGCATACAAATGTCAATTGAAGCAAGGGGAGAAACAAAATGTGAGGGAGTCAGCAAGTGGGAATGCCAGAATGCCAGTGTAAGTTGTCCGGAAACAAAAGAGGTGCAAAACTATCACCAAAATTTGTATCCTATCTTAGTGGATGGAAGACAGGCCACTGGTAAGAGAGACATAGCTTCTGATATACCCATTGTGAGGACTGCAGTGGTTAAGCAAGAGAAGTACTTGCATGGGCAGTCCACACCAAAAAGTGCTTTGGGGTGGGACCCCATTCCAAATACCTCTGGCCAATGTTCATTTTAATTGGGAGAGTGGAAAAAGGAACAAGCAAGACTGTGTGTTTTAGGATATCCTTGTAGATGTTTTAATAAGGAATGATTTTGATACTATAGTATCTTGTGTGCATGCAGTTACATGCAGTCAAACATGGAGACAGGCATCTAGGTCTAGTAGCCAGGGGAAGACCCAGACAGATCCTGTGTCTGAAGCTGGGGCTGGTGATGTGGTTATTTCAGGGAGGAAACTACCTTGTAGCAGTGAGCCTGTAGGTGAACCACAGCTGCTGGTAGGTACTGGTGTTCAAGTGGACATGGTGACTGCAAGGACAGAGGTGAGTGCTAGAACCCAGGTTGACAGTGAGGCACCACTATCAGATGATACTAGGCTTCCTGTGAAAAGGGAGCTGGCAGATGTTACAAAGATTGAGTTGAAACAAGCTCAGCTTTCAGATCCTACTTTATGAGGTTTGAGACAGGTAGCTAAGGAGGTACCTGATGCTCAAGGAAAAGGAAAGTCTTTATATACTGGAACAAAGGGTTGCTGTATAGAGAGATGACCCCTGAGGGAGGGCTACAGGGTGAGGTAATATGGCAGTTGGTAGAGTACAGAGCCTACTGTCTGGTACCTCTAGCCATAGCCCATGACATTTTTTCTGCAGATAAAGACTAGTATACAGAGAGTGGACCCATGAGGGAGGGCTAGAGGGTGAGGTAATACGGCAGTTGGGACTGCCCAGAGCCTACTGTCGGGCACCTATAGCCATAGGCCATCATATTCCTTTTACATGTCATATGGGCATAAAGTGTACCAAGAGATGCATTATGTGGAAATTTTATTGGTCTGGGATTGCAAAGAATGTAACAGGGTACTGCACGACCTTTGGGCAGTGAGAAAGGGTAGGCAAGATAGGGGACGAGGTAAAAGCTCCATTGATGCCTTTTTTACTGTGATTGAGGAGCCATTTCAGAGGATAGCTAAGGATATTGTAGGCCCTCTGAGTACTCTAAGTTCCACAGGGAAGAAGAATATCCTGGTGGTTGTAGATTATGCTACCAGATACTCTGGGGCTGTGGCTTTGTTGTGTACTGAGGCAGAGAAAGTGGCAAATGCTTTAACAGAAAAATTCAGCAGATAGGTTTTCCAAGGGAGATACTGACTGAATGAGGTATCAGCTTTATGTCAGACCTGCTGGCTTGTCTGTGGAAGTGTTGTGAGGTGAAGCATCTAAAATATTTCCCCTACCATCCCCAAACTAATGGTCTTGTGGAGAGGTTAAACTCTACATTAAAGACCATACTACAGACATTTGCAGACTAGTTTAAAAGGGATTGGGACAAATATTTGCCCCATTTACTATTTACATATGGAGAGGTACCCAGGAATCCACACATTTTTCACCCTTTGAGTTACTATATGGACACAGGGTGAAGAGGCCTTTAAATTTGATTTGTGATGAGTGGGAGGGTGTGTGTGAATCCCACAAGGAGTCTGTTGTGACATATGACCTAAACTTCAGGACAAGGCTTAGGGAACTCATGGGTTTGCTTGGCCCAGCAGAATCTGGCAGTAGCCCAACATCAGAAAAAGGTCTGGTATGGCAGGGATGCTAGAGCCTGAAAGTATGCTGTAGGTATGCAGGTTATGGTGCTCATTCCTGTCAGACACAACAAGCTGCAGGCAGCTTGGGGGGGACCCTTCAAAGTGGTAAGGAAGGTCAGTGATGTCAATTACATGGTAAACCTGTTAGGCAGGAGGCAGGGAGACAAATTGTACTATGTTAACATAATGAGGCCTCAGCATGTCAGAGAAGTTCTGGGTAGGCTGCAAAGGGCAGGGTTGACCATTAAGCCTAGTAAGTGCCAAATATCAAAAATGCTAGAACAGGGAATGCAGATACAAAAATTAGTGTGGACAACCCCCCCCTTCTCATTTAGTTGCTCAAGTAACTTCACTGCAAGCCTTAGAAAACTAAGCGTGTAGAACAGATGTGTACAAAGGCACTCCATGAAGATGTCTGTGCATGAGATTGTAGATGCATCCAAAATAAGAAGATATGCCAACAAGGGCAATGGTCACAGCAGTTTCAGATAGCTAAACTTGGGCAATCATTCATTTTTCAGTTGCAGTTCTAATCTTTTGCAAGGTCACAGGAAAGCTTGGAGCCTCTTTTAGAACTCACTAACTAAATAACTAACTAAGCTAAATGTTCTTATATGTAGATTACATTGTCTTATTACCCAGAATCATGTACAAACACTGATGACATTAGAATGTTTCTTTCCATCCTGTTAAATCCAATTTAAGTAAATACAATGTTATTGCAAAATGCAGTAAACATCTTGTACTCAGCATCATGGTCTATCAAAGCTATTATTTTGATCCCCTAAAATTACATTTAAATGTATCTAGCTTATATTTATTGAACATTTTCTGAAATAGATATTCATAATTTAATTTCTAGCAATTGTCTTTTAAGGAATATCAGTAAGTAATCATTGCTTATGTCTTGTTGATTTAGTAATGAACTGGTTTAACTCTTGTACTATAATCTTTATCATTATGCAACTAATAGTCTCAGTTGGATTAGCTAGCTTTTGTGACTTAATCTTGATTCGCTAAGACATATTTAAGATAATAAAAGATCAAGACAAATTTTGTTTTTATTTTTGACCTCTGAGGCAATTGTACCATTTCCCTGATATCTGACCCAGTACTGAATACAGTTATATAGCTTCCAAACAAGAGAAGGCACCTGATGAGTACATTAAAGTATCTGCCCCTTTCCGGAAAGGGGGTGGGGACAGTTTATGGGTGAAGACAGAAAGAACTTCCATGATCATAGTTAATCACAGATAAGGCTTCTTGGGGTACAAATAGTATGTGTTTCATGGCAACAAAATGAAGTCCATTACTTTAGCCATTATATTTATTTTACTTCTGTCCAGTCAAGAGATGGGGATATTTTAAGAAGGGATATATTCCATTGGAATATTGTACATGCAATAGAAGCTGAAAATGGTATTTGTTGCATCTTAGAAGCTAAAATAAAGTTGCATACCATGTTTTGGCTTTTAGATCTAGCAAATCATAATGCAAATGTCTTTAGATTCGGTTTATATCAGGCACACACTTTTTAAGGGAATGAATGTCTAATATATAAAATCATAAATAAACTTTGTTTTCATAGCATAAGAATTAAAATGACCGTTTATCTAGGAAAGTGATTTGCTCCAGTATTTGAAATATTAATACAGAAAAAAAGCTTAAAACTCAAGTTGCTAATTAAATATCCTGATTTAACAAAAAAAAAAGAATGCTAGAATCTGTAAAAACTGTTTCAGAGGTGTAACTCAATATTGATAGTCCTGGTCAATAGGATTTTATGTCCAGTAAAATGTGCAATGCTCTAAATTATATTTTATTCTACTTACATTAGGTATGATGAATGAATGTAATGAGTTCTGTTTTTGGTGGTGAAGTCTAACCCATGTCCAGAATGTCTTTATTATGTTGCCATTACTTTATGTGGAAAAGTCATATACAATTCTCCTGAACAGGGTAGCATTTTGTCACTAAAAGTATGATCCCCCCACCAAAGTTAGAATTATATGCAGTAAAATACATTATGAAAGCATCAGTCCTCTAGCTGAAGAACCAGTTTTACTATTCTGATAAATCTGCTGGAATATTTAAAATGATTTATAAGAATGGTCCAGATATTGTATTGTGGCACTTCTTATTCTTACTTCCCATTGAGGTATGTCATTTTCTGCCATCTGGTTCAAAACAAACATGGATTTTGCATTTTTACAGGCTAGCAAACTCTCTCATTATAGATATCTGTGTAAAAAAAAATATATATATATATATATAAATATATATATATATATATATATATGTGTGTGTGTGTGTGTGTGTGTGTGTGTGTGTGTGTGTGTGTGTGTGTGTGTGTGTGTGTGTGTGTGTGTGTGTGTGCCTGTGTGTGTCTAGTGATATTTTCTGTCATTTTAAACATTATTGCAGAATATACATAATTTACTTGTTCTAACAGATATTTGCATACTTAAGTCTCTGTTGTCTAATGAAACCCCACAATTTCACCTTAGCCATTCATTTTCTGCTGTGGCCCTATTTTGGTTTGAAGTTACAAGCTCCCCCTAGTGAGAAATGCATATAGATTAACAGGGTACTTACTTCTTTTAACATAGTTATGCATTGCTAACAAGGACCTATTGTTATTCCTACGTCTTCCTACTTTATTCTGAATATCACAAACTAGTAAAGAGCATTGGGAGTTTAAACATTTTAATGTGTGACTTTTACTAGAGATCATTTTATCTTGTAGTTTACAGCAAAACTGTACAGCTGGACACGATAGAACATGCTGCACACCTATTGAATATAATCCTACAGATTACCAAAGATAAACATTTACCTAACAAAAATATAATGGTTAAAATTTATCATGCACCTGGATTGGTTCTGCAACTAAAAGCATCATGAAGGCTAGGGATTTGGCCCTGAAAAGACAAACCCTTAGGATATACTCAAACCTTACTAAAATAAGCTTAAATGTGAGAAAAGATTAGGACTAGTAATACAAAAAAGCAATCAATTTGCTCTCTGGAACATTGTCAGGAAATTGATGGATAACTACAAATCAATAGAAACCATCCTGTGCAATTAATAAATGAATAACACACTTCAAATGGCTTTGCAAAAAAATTCAGATCCATCATCAACACATAACCAGCTAAATGCACACCATTTACTAAGTGACATCCATAACCCCTACCTCTGCAAACAGCACATTTCATGTATATCCGTGTCACTATTAGTAATTATAACACCATTGCCCTTTAAATATTAACTGCATTGATCCTGTTTTACAACAGCAACTGCATACCCTCTAACACCGTTTATAATTATGATTTTTCCCTTCAGTTTGCAAGGATACAAAATTAATCCATTTGATTAATCCCTTTATTCAAAGGTGTCAATAAACTAAAGCCTGAAAACTCTGTGCCTGTTACCTCTCCATAATCTTTTAAAAGCTAGTACGCATCCAACTAAGCAGGATATCATCATCAAATCACAGGCATAGATTTCACTTCAGTCATATCAGCTAGGCAGCACTGAAATAATAAATTATATAAAATCCAAATGCAATAAAGGCCATGCTACAGCTGCCCTATTCATCATTTTATCAAAGGCTTTTGATGTTGTTAATTATAAAATATTACTACAAAAACTTCTATAAATAGGCTGTGCAGGTGCAGTAATTCAATCCATGAGTTACTTAAGAGACAGAATACAAACGATAACCTGGAGCGGCTGCGCATATCAATAAATGAAATACCCAGTTCACAACTTTCAAAAACTTGTGTATGGCTCTAGTCAACAGAAACTCAACTTGCCTTAAATGTGGTATCACTTAACGTAAAATAATCTTAGTTAGCACATTTCATGCTTCTTCTGTCATTACATTGCAAAAGTTTGTATCTAACTGTGACACTCATGCACTTGCCCAGTAATCAAGGAGCCTCAATCCTCATCACTAGCAACAATGAGAGGTGTGTATATTTGGAAGAATAATAAGTACACACACAGTAAAGTACAATTTTCCTTAATAGCACACAGAGATCACAATCAGTCTGGGGCTGGTTTCTCCCTTTCTCTCCAGATGCCCAATAAGACTCCCCACTGGCACAGCTATAGGGTACTGATCTCAGCCTAGTGGTCAAGCTAAAACCTCCAGCACCCTCTCTGTTCAACCAGTGCTTCATGTCCCTGCCCAAGTAGCTGACACACACACACTTCGAGATATGAGTTATATGCAAACTATGCCCCTTTCTGCCCAGGCTATAAGGTAGTACTCCACTGCCACCAACCACTATTTATCAGCTACTAATAAGGCCCTTACCAAAGGGTGTCCAGTTTTACTGGGCAATATTATTATCCAGATAGTAAGTGTGACCCAGGGCTAAAGCTATTGGAGTGGCTTGGACAGTATCACCAAATACATGTAATGTACTCTAAAGCTTAAATTATCTCTACAGAAAACAGCCACAGTTGAAAGGTTTAAAATATTTAATAATAAATAATAAAACCCCAAACCAATACTTATTACTTCAACACAATGACATTACAGAGTTCAGAAATCACAGGAAAATGCTTTAAAATAATTCTGTAGAACAGTATGACATAAATATAGAAAACAGCTAGACTAATCTGGCTATTTCTATGTATCTCTAAGAGAAATCACTGTCCTTAATAAATATCTTACTTACACAGCAAGCAAGTGCTGGTGAGTGGATGTTCTTCAGTCAAAATCCAAAATGCTCAAATCTTTCTCCCTGAGAAAGTCTTAAATTGATAATACAGTACTACTGAGTCATTTCAGAACAAGGAAGTAGCATAATATTAGAGCCTGGCTCTAATATTATGCATTATTTCAGTGTCTGTGGGCACTGAAATATAAAACTAGCATGTCAGTGTCCATGGTCACTGAAATAAGTAGAAAAATAAATAAAAACATACAATCCCTAAGAAGTAGTACGCACAGTACATGACTGTCCCCGGAATGGCCAGATCCCTGCCGCACATGCCTGCAACCTGCTAATAAATATATAAATATATATAATAACTTAATATTTCTTTTCATTTTTTTTACAATAAAAAAGAAAAAGGTTTAAGCACAGGGCAGTGGGTTTGTGCACCTTGGCGCTTTGCTCAGCCCAGCTTAAACACTGTTTAAGAGTGAAATAGAATTCTGAAAGAGAAATCCTCGTTGCTGATACAGCATAGTTGTTAGAGCACTGGTTTAGCATACAAGCTATGTACAGTTCAAATCCCATTTCTGGTTAACATATTTTATGTGTGGAAGCAGTTGTAAATTCATTTTTATGAATTGGAATGATATGTGTAAGTCATATGCCTCACATATGGTAGTGTAGGGCTGGGAAAATGCCATAGGGAAATGCAAAAAACCTTTTCTATTTTTTTTTTTTTTTTTTTTTATAATTGTTTGCAAGTTAAGCCTGCTGCAGCTCTGTTGAAACAAGCTAAGGATTACTTAAGCATGAAAATATAAGCAATCCTTAGCAACTGCAAGCTTTGCTTGTCTGGTTTAAGCCTTGCTGTCTCTCATCTTGTTTTACCCCCTGCTTGCCCCCATTTCACCACTTTCCTGTCTCCCTTTTTTCTTTTCTTTATTTAAAATTAGCGTGGGTTTAAGAGGATGGAAACGGACCTAAGCAAAGCCAAGTGGACGTATGCATCGCTTAACTATGGTTAGCTCCGCACAAACCCTTGCAAACCCACTTACAACTGCTTAAACATGTCTTGATCACTCTTTATCCAGCATCTGGCCAGCAACAAAATAATCAGCCATGCTCAGTCTTGAGCCCAGGATGCTATAGACCATAGTCATAGCAATTTACCAATAGGCTGTTTTAGCTGTGAGATGTTAGGATTTTTTTTACAACATATCATGCAGTACAGTCAATTTACAATAGTAAAGCCACACTGTGCAATGAAGAATGATTGTTATCTACAAATATATATAATTGAAAGTGGAGCTGCATATATATGAATAACAATATATAGATATATCACCAAGAAATAGTGACATATATATATATATATATATATATATATATATATATATATGTATATATATATCTATATATCTATATATATATATATATATATATATATATATATATGTGTGTGTGTGTGTATATATATATATATATATATATATATAGATATATATATATATATATGTATATATATATATATATATATATATATATATATGTGTGTGTTTGTGTGTGTGTGTGCGTACATATATATATATATATATATAGATATATATATATATATATATATATATACATATATATGTATAGGTTCATATGTTAATAGGTTGGTACTAGGCTATTGGCCCTAGGGTCAATACAAGCCTAGCCATAACAATTCCCTGGCTATTTCTTCCCACACTATTTACTTCCATGGACCCCTGTCTAGCAGGGCAGCTGACGTGATCCCCGGGGTGAATTTCCTTTCTCCCATCCAATTGTCAATGTTCCTTTTAAATAGGGCCAAAGAGGCTCTCTGCTTGACATGTATGGGCAGTCTATTCCAGAGTCTGGGGAGTCTCTTGGTCAGGAAACTATTCCTCCAGCATGTGACCCTAAGTCTCTTATCACACTTTCTGTGTTTATTGTACTGCCACCTATGTGGTAATTCACGGGTGCATGTTTTTCCCAAAGGGGATAACTATACATTTCTTGGCATTGAGCTTGAGCCCATGGTTCTGGTACTAAGCATCTGTTTCTGTAAGGCCCTTTTGTAGAGTATCCACATCATTTGGGGATTCAATAATGGCTCCCCGTTTGCAGTCATCTGCGAACTTTGTTAGCCAGAGTCCTCTTAATGTTGGCCTGTACTTCACAGAAGTAGATGCCAAACAAGAGTGGTCCCAGGACTGAACCCTGAGGTACTCCACTTGTCACTTGTCTGGAGATGGATTTGGAGTTGGCTATTTTTACAGTGTGGGTTCTGTCAGTATGTATAAAAAAAAAAATATATATATATATATATATATATATATATATATATATATATATATATATATACATACATGTCTCTAAATGCCCATAATACAAACAGATGCTGCTGATAGACCACCCATAACTGGAGCAGCATGCACAGTCGCATACAAAAGCACCCATGATCCTCATATCTGTCCCCAGTCCAAATAATAGGGAAAAAGTACACTGCTACAAAATCGTGATAGGCCATACACAATGGCCAGACATATACCATGACCTCTTAGCAAAACAACTGGAATGAGTGATGATAGTAAACAAAAATACAAACAGACAGTAATTCGCACAAGTTCATTTTACTATTATGTCTTTGCCAAATCCTTCAAGGAGTAACACATTACAGTCGCCTCACAGTAAGACACTGTCCGGTTCGATTCTCAGCTAGAGCGTCTTCTGCGTGGAGACATGTGTGAATGGGCGTACCTTCGTTGAAGGTTGTGCATCAGGGCTGGTAACTCGGCATGTAAAAATCAGCTACCAATCATTAGCGGACCGGAGTTCCGCTGTGGCGACCCCTAACCGTGAAAAGCCGAAAGACTCAACAACTTGCCTTAATTAGAAGACACAGTTAACACTTAAGTACATTTAAATACAATGCCTGCAATTGCACTCCTCATTCAACCCCCTAGAGGATAAAGTATCACATTTAAAAACATACATTGATTCTGTACATAGCGATTGTTCTTTGATGACAGAGCAAACTGAGAAACAGACGTTTTCCAAAGCAGTACCTTTTAACCCACTACACTTAATTTCATGTATATACACAGCCTCCAGTTACACTACTCATTTAACCCCCCTAGGGGATAAAGTATCACATTTAAGAATTTAAATTGATTCTGTACATAACAAATGTTCTTTCCTGACTACTACCCCTATGGTGAGAATTATTAAAATGTACAGCTATAGAACTGTCTTCTTTCTCATCAGTAATATGTTTCACACGTTCTAACAGCCTAGTTTTAAAACACTTGTTACTCTCCCTGACCTAAAATATGTAATAAGGGTATCTAAGACCATTGTCCATACACCAACCTTTTGAATGTACAGAGAACCACATGTTGTCTACCCTTTCCCCTCAGCAGGAATGACAGAACAAAATAATAGTAGAACCTATCAACCTCCTACAGTATGGCATCTATACAAAGCCTGACATAATTTGGGACAGAGGCCCCAAAACATGGCCATACTTGAAATATTGCTGTCATGTACTGACAAAGTTGCTGGTGTTACAGGGTTTGTTGTAACATATCATTTCTGAGGGATATAAAGTCTGAAAAACAAATGGATGTTAGCATTTACTGATTGAAATCACAAGAGTATGTTACTGATTTGTCAAGGACAACACCTGTCTGGGGGACAGACCAAACATAGCAGGCAAACCTCTGGCCATTACATGGCTAGCCCTACAGTTGAGAGCTATGCAGACACAGAACTTCCTCAGACTGAAACCCATACAGAAGTAGCATGTTCAGGCAAACCCTGTTAAAAAAGCAGTATTCAAAACATATAACAGCAATACTCACATTCTTCCCCTAAGTCTTGAATATTCTCCACCATTTAGTTGGCTTCTCTCCACAGGTCTTATTCTAAGAGGTATTAGCTCAGACACCTCCAGAATGTCTTATTTACAGGTAAGGGAAAGGGCCAATGCCCACATGGAGTACTCAATTATAGGAGTGTGTTGCCATGATATTGGCTATTGGAATAACTACACAACTGCTCTGCACACAGTCATCTACTGGAGAACACCAACTGGTGCTCAGGCCATCACATGGTTATGAGCATTACCTACAAAAGACAAGCTGCCATCTATTAAAACCACATCTGTCATAGACAGTCCATCAGTTCAAAGCTGAAGTAGTGTGAGAAAAAAAGGATATATATGTGAAAAATCCAGCAAAAATGAAAAAAGGTATGTGAAACAAGTAAGCATGCAAATGAATGCAGTAGGATATCTGTAATAATGGAAAATAGGGGTTTGAAAGCATATGTCTCAACAAGACTTCCTGTACTGATGTACTGCTGAACAGCACTGATGGCCAGAGCATGTGGCTCTGTCTGTAATGACTAGGACAGCTACTGGGATGTTGTACATATACATGTGTTACCTATGCATATAACTATGATACACATTTTGTCTTGTAAATATAAGACAACTATACAGAGCATGTGCAGAGTAAAGTACTGCTGCAGATGTGTGTGTTGAACTGCATGTTATATACTGAGCTCATACCATTCAACTGTCCAGTGTTCTGCACACTGACCATATGTGTGCCTCATATTTGTAGCCATTTACCCATAAAGTTGTGTTATGTTCTGTCAAATCATTGCCAAATCTGTGAAGACTGACATTACATCATACCCCTTCATTGTCATCTGTCTTTTCCCATTTGAGATAGCCACAGTGGATTGTCTGTTGCCATTTCTGCTTGTCCTCTGAATCTTGCTCCCTCACACCAAGCACCTTCATGTCCTCTCTCACCACATGCAGAAACATTATCTGAGGCCTTCCTCTCTTCCTCTTACCTGGCAGCTACATCCTTACCATCCTTTTCCCAATATACTCAGCACCCCTCCTCAGCACATGTCCAAACTGATGTAATGCTGCCTCTCCAACTTTGTCTCATATCCGTCCAACATGGCATGAGCCCGTCATATACACATTGCTAAACCTGTGCACCCATGTCACAACCAGTGCAAATCATAACATCTGTAACTCTGCCATGTGCAGCTCTGACTCCTGCCTTTTTGTCAATGCCACTGTCTCCAACCCATATAACATAGGTGTTCTCACTACCCTCTTGTAGACCTTACATATCATGTTTATTGATACTTGTCTGTCAAATATCACTCCTGACATTATTCTCCACCCTCTCCATCCTGCCTGTACTCTCTTCTTCACCTGTCTTCCATAGTCCTCATTACTCTGAAATGTTAATCCCAAACATTTGAACACATCCACCTTTACCAACTGTACCCCATGCATACTCAACATTCTGCTATCCTCCCTCTCAGTCACACATAGATATTCTGTCCTAGTGCTGCTGACCTTCATTCCTCTCCTCTCTGAGCATAAGTCCACCTCTCCAGGGTCTCCAAAAGCTGTTCCCTACTCTCAATACAGATCACAATGCCATCTGCAAACAACATAGTCAATGGGGACTCCCTTATGATCTTGTCTGTCAACCTGTCCATCACCATTGCAGATCAGAAAGGGCTCACAGCTTGTCCCTGATATCATCCCACATCCATCAATCCCAATGGAGACCTCAATGCTGTCACACCACCCTTGTACATATCCTGTACCACTCTTACATATATCTCTTTCACTCGTGACTTCATCATACACTACCACAATTCCTGTCTAGGCATCCTGTCACATGCTTTCCGTAAGTCCAGACAGACACAGAGCAGCTAATGAACTTCCCTGTATGCCACCAGTAACAGTCTCAGAGCAAATATCACATCAGTGGTGCCCTTTCCATGCATGAAACCATACTGCTGACCAGTACTCCTCACCTCCCTGCTAACATAGCTTCCACTACTCTTACCCATAACGTCAGGCTGTGACTGGTCAATGTTATCCTGCTGTAGTTATCACAGTTCTGGACATCAACCTCTTTCTTAACACTGTACCCAATCACTTTCTCTCCACTCCTTATGCAACTTCACACTTCCCATGATATCAGTAAACAGTCTGACTAACACACCACTGCCTTTTCCCCTAAACATTGCTATGATTCCACAGGTTTGTAATGTGGACCAACAGGCTTGCCAGTATTCATCCTCTCCATAGCTATCCTTACATCCTCCTTGTTAAGCCATTTCACTTCCTGATTCAACATACCCACATCATCTAACCTTCTCTGTATCATTCTCTTCATTCATCAGCCTCTCAAAGTACACTGTCCATCTCCTCAACACACTCTCCTTGCTTGTGAGTATATATACCTCATCATCCTTTATCAGCCTTATCTGCTGCACAGCTTTCCTAGCTCAGTGCATCTGTTCAGCTAATTGGTACAATTCCTTTCATCCCTCCTTAGTGTCCAACCTGTCATAGAACTCTTCATATGCCCATCCTCAACCTTTGCCACCTCTCTCTTTGCCATGCACATCATCTCCTCATACTCCTGCCTGCTTTCCACATCTTTCTGACAATCCCACTCTTTCTTCCCCAATCACTGTCTCTGTATACTGTCTAGTACTGCTTCCTCCATCCACATGTCACCACAAGCACCCGTCTAGCTGTCTCCCTTACCAGCTCTGCTGTACTTAATCAGATATTTGTTAGATTGTCACTGCTACCCAGTGCATGTCTCAACTCTTCCCTGAACTCCACCTCACAAGCACACTTTTCCAATTCAACCCCATTTAATCCTTGGTGCTGCTCCCCCACTCTTCCTCATCTCAGTCACCAACATCATCTCACATACCAACACTCTCGTCTGCCTAAATTCACTTTTCACCAGTCACCACTTTATAGTCTCCAATCTCCTTCAAAATGGGTCTCCCACATTGGATATATTCCACCTGTGTGCATCTTACTCCTCTCATCTATGTTACCCTATGCTCCTTCCTCTTGTTATAGTGCGTATTCACCACAGCCATGTCTATCCTTTTTCCAAAATTCACTGCCACCTCACCGTTTCCACTCCTTTTAACACCATACATACCCATCAATTCCCCATCCCCTCTGTTCCCTTCGCCAACATGCCCATTGGCATCTGCTGTAATGACCAGTTTGTCACCCTTGGATACAGTCATCACCACATTATCCAACTGACATCACATTTCTCTTTCTCATCCATCGCACAACCAACTTGCATAGCATATGCAATAACAACAGTCATCATTACACCATTAGTTTCAGAAACATCACTCTATCAGGCACTTATATCATCCTCCAAAAACACTCTTGGCATACTGTTTTTTCAGCAGAAGCCCTACCCACTTCCACCTCCAGTCCACACCTTGATAGCACAATTGTTACCTCCCTACCATACACCCAGCTATGATCCCCTTCCATGTGGTCTCTTGCACACACATAATATATCAACCACCCCCTGGCCATCATATAAGCTAACCTGGTTCCAATGCTACTCATGCTGCCAACATTAACAAGTCTTACCCTCAATACCACCCTCCTAGCCTTTCCCCTCTCTTCCTGGCATATGACTGTTGGACATCCTCCAGGGGATGTCTGTCAGTGCAAAGGCTACTGTGCTAATGAATGACTCAAGTATGTTACAGAAATATTGAGACACTGTCACTGATTTTGTCCCATTCCACCCATGTATGCACGGCATCCTACAGATGTCCGGCTGTAACAAGTTGGGAGGGATGGCTGTGCAGCAAGAGTGTGAATTTAGTGTTCCATACTGACATAGAACAGACATGTATGTGAGGTATTAGCTATGCACATGTCAGTATGAGTAGGTGTATGTGTCTACCTCAAGAAAACAGA
Organism: Protopterus annectens; assembly: GCF_019279795.1. Taxonomy (NCBI): domain Eukaryota; kingdom Metazoa; phylum Chordata; order Ceratodontiformes; family Protopteridae; genus Protopterus; species Protopterus annectens. Next base: position 162,092,426 of record NC_056742.1, read on the forward strand.
CATGGGATGCAAAATGTCAGTTTAAACAGCTGTACATGTTGTACACGTGTAACCTTAGTTACTGTGCACCCAAAAGAGTGACATTTCTACAGCTACTGGTTGTTGCATTGCCCTGACACAGCCATGGTTAGTACAGTAAACATGATTATCAAGACTAAATTGGAGAGGTGTCCAACTGTGTTATGACTTTGTTGCCATGCCCACTACAAACAATCAATTGAACACATACATGGCTGTATGGACTCAGCAATACCTTACTTGTCATACCTGCCTCCACCAACGTAGAGTAATCCCCTTTGTTGGACAGCAGCATTACACAAATCACAGACTTGTTCCGTATAGTGGCTGTACAAGGCAAAGTAGGGGAAGGAACTGGCCTGGAATCAAGCAAGCCATTTTCTGAACAGATATATAGGGTCACAGCTGGATTACTGTAAGTCTATCTATGAGTTCAAATTGGAGAGATCCACCATGAACAATCACAAGGCCATCTTCTCATATGTCTGCAATCTCGGAGGCAACATACCAACCCAACCTGGAATGGTGGCCAATCAAATCACATACACACACACAACATAGCTACAGGCAACATGCTGCAGATAGGGTTATGGCAAACATTCCCCCCTGGCTCAGCATCACTATAGGTGGAAATGTACTGCACCCGTACCGTAACCCTCCCCTCTTCACCAGTGAGTAGGTACATATTGCCTACTGAAAGGCAACAAATGTAAGTATCCATGGGACATCATATCATCCCTGTCTGCATTCTACATGAACTCAGGCATGTGCTCCCAGCTGCATTACACACTGTAGTCACACCAAGCTGCAGCACCATCCACACACCATCCGCATGGAAGATGGCTAATGTCACACAATGAAATCTGTGTGGTGTATTGAAACATTAAAGAACTTGTTTTTTTACCTTGGTAGTTCGCAGATTTCTGGACTTTCCTGGTGACCAGTGTGCCTGACTGAGTGTTTTCTCTCAGTTATTTGTGCTTTGTACACTCAGTTACTTTCCACCTTCTTTGTTTCTTGGTGTTTGTGTTGGTGGGCATGGCTATATCTGGTTGTCGAGGAAATAGCTCACAGAGCAAGTGCTCTCTTTTGGGAGAGCTTACCAAATTGATTGCCTTATTTTTGCAGGACAGGGTTTCTGATACCATGGAGGACTCTATTCCATGTAGACAGGATGTTCGAAGGAAAGTGATGTCATTTCCAGCTTCTCAGGCATTTGGAAGTGTTAGTGTGGATGGATTATTGGTTGGTGAGCATAAAAATGCTCGTTTAGTCAATTCTGGAGTTCTAGGAGAAGTTAAGAGTGACTGGTAACATTCCTGGTTTGAAAAATATGATGCGTGACACTGACATTGTGAATGCTGACTTTGATTTTAATGTCTGGCTGATGCGTGGGGATTCCACTGGTATACAGGCTCCCCAAAAGGAACAGCTTACCTACCAAGGTACTATTTACACTTTAAAAGACAAACTGGGTAAATACAAGTCATTGACATTGGATAATTGTTTTTTGGAGCAGTGCTTAGAGAAAAAATATGTACCAAAGGGATTGAGACTTACCAAATTCCCTAACAATGTATTTGAAGGAACTGCTTTTTTAATGATTTAGTGGAAGTATTTAATGAATGTGGTCTTGCTGTTTTATGTATTATTGTTAAAAATAACCTATTAGTTATGGATACTTTGCACAAGGAAATTGTAGAACTTAATGCTAGGGTAGAAGCGGATTTATTGCATTCTGTCAATGAGTTTAGAGTCAAATATTTTAACATGTTCAAAGATGTGGATAAGATGACAGAAAAAAAAACAAAAAGGAAAATTAATAAATTGCAGAGGGATGAGAAGGACTACCAGAATGGGAAGGCTTAATCAGCTTTTTTACCTAAACATCCCAGTCCTGAGCATAGGTTACAGGAGAGTTCATCTAGGGAAGTAGATAATTTGGATAATGAACAGGGGAATTACACTAGTAATTTCCCTGAACAGAAAGAACAGAGAGCCAGCCTTTAGGCCAACACCCTGTGAGGAGGTCCCCGAGGTTACAGAACCAAACTCCACCTACATATACCTATGCCTAAGCCGCCAGACAGAACCATTATCGGAATCGGGGGGAACAGAGGGGCAGGAGGTATTAAATGGAGGTCATGTAGGTCATATAACAGCTGATGGATCTGTTTATTCCTACAATGATTTTTATATTTTTAACTTCAGTGGGATAGAACCCTTTGTTAACCATTTTGAACTATTTCAAAAGGGTTTTACTTTTGTTCCCAGTAGATCTGGGTCAGTGACCAAAATGGTGTTGGACACTAAACTTTTTGTGAGAAATCTTAACTTGAATGTCTGTTTTGGGGGTGATAGTATTTCCCAACATGATAATCCATTAAGGAGAAGGAGTACTTTTCACCCACCTACACACCTTGTTCTTGCCAACCTTAAGGCATTAGTGGAGAGGGACATTTAGAAATGTTTTAATGCCCAGAATAAGAAGCGTTATGTTTGTGGAAATGTATCTAAGGAAGAGAGGGAATTGCTTTTTGATATCAGCAGGGATATTAGAATTAGGATTATGAAGCCGGACAAGGGGGTGGGGTTGTCTTCATGGAGGAATGGATTTACACTGGTAAAATGTTAGAGATACTCCATGGGGATGGTAAGTACCAGGAGGTATCTATGAGTGGGATCAACCTGGCTTACAGGAATTTGGATTTGATCCTGGAGGAAAACCTGCTTCAAGATGCCATTGATAGACAGCTATATGAGTTTTTGTGGGTACACAAGACAGTGATTCATAGCATTTTGGGGATTCCCAAAACTCACAAAGATGCCCAACACCCTCCCTCCCACTTGAGACCTATTGTCTCTTCTTCCGGCACTAAGACACAGCCTTTGGCCTTATAAGTAGATAACAAATTGAAACCCTTTTACAGGTTGTTTCATCACATTTTAATAGATTCCTGGGACTTTATGAACAAGTTTAAGGAAGTGAATTTTAATGTGGACTATATCTTCCTTATGATAGATATTAAGGACTTGTTCGGTGTGATTCCCCAGGACACTGGATTAGCCTGGTTTGAGGAGATCATTGTGGTCTTTGACGTTCTCTCCCCATTGGAGTTTCAGTTAGTTCCTGAGAATATGGAAATCGTCCTCAGGAACAATGTTTTGCTTTTCCAGGGAGCATATTACAAACAGATGGGGTAGCTATGGGGGCCTCCTGTGCCCCCATTTTTGCTAATATAGTTCTACTATATTATGAGCAGCATTTTTATTTACCTCCCCCTTTTACGAGCATATTAGATGTTATTTCCATTACCTGGATGATATTTTTATTGTGTGGAGGGGACACAAGGAAATCATTGAACCCTTTTCAGATTTTATTAACCACACCATTAACTTTTTAGAATTTACATCCAGTGTGACAGAAGAAGTGGTTCACTTTTTGGATGTACAAATTAGGAAAGATTTAAGGTACAATAAATATGTTTCCTCTTTGTATCATAAAAAATATTTTTCTAATTCTTATCTTCACTTTAAGAGTGAACATCCTTATTCCCAGAAAAGGAACACTGTCAAGGGTCAGATGGTCAGAGCGGCTCGCATGACCACACTGAGGGAAGAATTGATATCTGAGGATATAGGTGAACCTTTTGTTAGATGTGGTTACTCTGAAGCTCTGGTTATCTCCCTGACTGATCAGATTTTACAAGAGTGGGGAGTGAGATATATGCCCATTCTTGTCCCTTGAGAATGGGGGGGGGTAGTTTCTGGTTCTATTGGGCCAACGACCATACAGATGGATGGGAGGGACACTGATGCACCCCCTTGTAATGACATCCATTTTGTGATGGATTTTCACAGGGATACCCACCTCATGAAAAATATAATACAGACTTATTGAGACATTTTTGCTAGTATGCCTAATAGTCTTCATGCGTTCTCTGGGAAATCGAGGTTTAGTCTGAGAAGGGGACAGAATTTTAAGAATATTTTTGAAAGTCATAAAGTTGATTCAACTTCCAGAGCGAAGATAGGCACACACAAATGCAGAAGATGCCCCCAATGCTCCTATGTAGCCAGTGTGGATCAACTGTATTTGGTGGGTCCTGTTGGCTGTTAAAGGCTAAGGGGTATTTTAATTGTCATTCTAAAGGAGTGGTATACCTTGCCTATTGTTCCTCGTGTTTTGCATTTTATATTGGCAAAACTGAAAGAACTTTGAGACAGATAATTTATGAACACCTCTATGAGATCTCTAGGAAAAGAGAAACCAATGCATTATTTAAACATACTTTGTTATGTGAGGACTATTATTTTAAATTTTGGGTGTTGGAGCAGGTAAAATTTTTTGAGAGGGGGGGACTGGGAAAGCAGCCTCGAGTATTGTGAGCTAATGTTGCAACTAAAGTTTGATGCCTGTTCAGCCCCTGGGTTGAATGAACACTCTTCTATCCTACCAGCGTTAAAGAAAAGAGCCTTAAAATAAGGCTATGTTATGGGATGTTTACATTTTCTATGGTTACTGAAGTTTTTTTATGTGCACATTTTTTATGTGTGCATTCTTTACGTGTGCATTCTTATATAGTCAGCTTGACCACAGTATAACAACAGCATTTTCACTGCTGTATTTTTTCACTGCTGCATTCTTTACTGTTGCATTCACCGTTGTACCTTGTTAAGTTAGTCAGTTGATATTGACCAATGCAGTATTGTTATGTTAAGTGCTTTGACTATTTAATTGTTAATTAATTAGTGCTGGGTAATTCTGATGAAGTTCCCTTGTGGAATGAAAGCGCTAAAAAAATCTGTGTGGTGTATTGGAACATTAAAGAACTTGTTTTTTACCTTGGTAGTTCATGGATTTTTGGACTTTCCTGGTGACCAGTGTGCCTGACTGAGTGTTTTTTATCAGTTATTTATGCATCCTACATGAACTCAGGCATGTGCTCCCAGTTGCATTGCACACTGTAGACACACCAAGCCGCAGCACCGTCCACACACCATCCGCATGGAAGATGGCTAATGCCATCCATTTACACAGGCCTGAATGAGGAATGATGGATTATGCAAACAACTTGCCCTCACTTTGGGCAATATGACTCATCAGGACCAGGAGTGTAATGCAAGCTGATACTGTGCTGATAGATTACAGGGGTATGCTGTGGTTGTGAGTGGTGGCTACTGGTATGGTTGTGAGTGTTGGCTACTGGTATTCAAGGTATGTATGCAGGTACTGGAGATACTGTTGCCAAATGTATGAGGTCCTCTGATGTGTTTCCCTGTTAGTGTCTACCAGGTGCAATGTCACATCACCGGTGGGAGAGCTTTTCACCAGCAGAATGCAACCTGATAATGGAAGCCATAATACAGAAACACGCAGTACTGTTGGGCCGAAGCCAGCAACATCTGCAGGAGAGGACCACCCTGAGGGATGGCCCTGTCCACAGGGTAAATTAGAAGGGCCTGCACACATGTACATATGAGCAGGTGCTGCATCATGCCATCAATATCATATGCCACACCTGGCAAAGGGCTGCTGCCATGGCCAGGGACCCCACAACCACAGGTCAGAGCCCAGCCATGCAACCCCCACTGACACCAAATGAGGAGTTCCTTGCCAAGCATGGGCCCCCACTCACAGTACAACACCAGGGTACAAAGCCCCACTTGCTGGAGGTGGGTGGCACACACACAATGGACAAGAAACATGCAGGTAAGGTCCCAGTGGAGATTAGTAGACTACTGTATGAGACATACTTGTATCTGTACAGTATCTACATGCATGTGCCAGGTCAGATTGCAGTTGTGGCTGGGGATTTCTAATGGACAGAAATGCAAATCTATGGTGAAGGACTGCACATTTTGTAGTATTAGGTGTTGCACTATAAATGTGCAGACATGCTGCATCCATCCTTTTCCAAGGGCACATGTAAGTCTGCTGACAATACCTCTCTCCCACAACTACATAAGTCACTCTGGTCTGCATATGGGACAGCAGCCTGAAGCTGGTGGGTATAGAATTGTTCAGTTGTGCTTTGGCAATACCCCAGGCATGTGGAGGGCATGCAAGTTACCATGCACACAAGTATGATTAATAGCCATATTGCTTTATGTGCAAGTTCACTTGTGGCGGGGTTAATTGTACTGCATCAAAGTGGTCACCACAGTGGCCTATCTGAAGATAATGTAACATTCCTGTAGCATACCTCACAACCTGTCAGTGCAAGACATCTGGACAGACACCAGTAAAAAGTGTTGGACAAACAGACTAAGGTAGGGAAATGTGTGAAACATTACTGCTATACAGTGGATATAAAATGTATACACACACTTGTTAAGATGCCGTTTTTTTCTGAAATATAGTGATTGAGACCACAATATGTCAGCCCACACCTTTCCCAACCTTTCTGACCCACGACATGAACAATTCACTTGTAAAACCAAGCATCTGGACTCATGTATTGCACCTACAAGCCTGGGCAAGTCTGAAGGTAGCAGACATTGTATCAGTATGCTGTTTCAGTCAGGTATGATACCTGATGCTACCATATATGTCAGTACACTCATTCTGGCCTACTTGGCAACTATATTGCATACATGGGCATTGTTAAGGCAGACAGAGCACTAACAGGTTCCAAACATCTAGATGTTCCAGACACATCTGTACAGAGGACTAGTATGGCCTGTACAATGGATTCAAATGCTGCATTTGAGGCAGATGCCATTACCACACTATATAAAGTAATGGCATCAGGAGTTGGTCACCTGCCATGTATGGTACATACATCAAAATGGTATCAGCCACACAAGATATCACCCCCCCCACACACACACACACACATATACCCATATTCAGATTAGAACTCCTACCTATGTATTTATCTACTATAATGTTACACAGTTATCAGATGTGCCACAGAGCTTACACAATTTCACCTCATCCAAAGGTACTTGTAAGGTGAATGACATCAACAGGACTACTAAATTAGGATGAGTATGGTGTTACACAAATCAAAATGGTATAACCTTCACAGTACATGATTCTCACGCAAACAGTTGCCAGTATTGAGGTTAGAACTCCTGCCTATCTACTTATTTGTATTCTGGTATTACGACATTAGCAGATGTGCCACGCAGCTTACACAATCTCATACTTCTAAGGTGAATGACAAATGCAGCAGTAGTAAAGTAGGGTGGCGGAATTGTAATGGGTGGAACACAAATCAAAATGGTATAAAACAGACAGTATCCAATTCACACACACACACACACACACACACACACACACACACACACACACACACACACACACACACACACACACACACACATACAGTTGCCAGTATTGGGATGAGAACTGCTGCCAATCTAGTTATGTCTACTACAGTGTTACGCAGTTGTCAGACATGCCATGGAACGTATACAATTTCACCTACTCCAAAGGTACTTCTAAGGTGAATGACATCAACAGGACTTCTAAATTGGAGTGAGGGAAAGTGTAAAGGGTGGTACACAAGTCAAAAATGGTATAACCCACATAGTACATGTTTCTCGCACACACACACACACACACACACACACACACACACACACACACACACACACACACACACACACACAGTTGCCAGTATTGGGATGAGAACTCCTGCCCATCAAGTTATGTCTGCTACAGTATTACACAGTTTCTGCATATGCTACAGAGCTTACTGGACTTACACATGCCCAAAGCTACTGATAACTGCACAGCTGAGGTAAGGAATTGCAGGTGGCAGGAAGCCTGCCTTCAGTTTCTACCATACATTTTGCTAGTTCTTTCTGTCTTGCACTTCAAAGAGCATTATAGCTTTGCACTTCAACAGGTTATTGTCTCAATAAGTGTATCACACCTGGGAGCCATCAGCAGTACTCGTTTATCATGGAATTAGCATTAGTACCTACTACTTATGACCACCCCTCCTGGCATGATTGAAGTCCGATTTTCTGTGCTTTTAGTAATTAACCTGGTGCACTTGTCCATTCTGATGCAGTGTTGCAACTGGCTCATGTACACAGACAGCCCTCTCCTCTAAACCCCAAACACTCAGACCAGTGAGAGTTACCCCTATATCACCAAATGTGGAAATATGCACTCTCCAGCAAAGACTGGAATAGCTGGTCAAGAGGATGAGATCAATACCCGCACTACACCATGTGGACCACATAGCTCACCACAATACCCACTATGACAACCCTGACATACACTGAAAAGCCATACACCCACATCTACAGAGACACTCAATGGACATTTACATAAACAGTACAGACCAGCAAGACAGACACCAACTCTGACCCAGTGACATAGCACATACCAAAGGACACTTATGTCACCTACACAGTGTGCCCCTCAACCTATGCTCTTAAGGCTGACCACCTTGCACAATACAGTGATCATGAGTGACTCAGTACTGTGGATCACAGATGTCCCACTCACTATGTTGATTATGGAGGAGGTAACAGCCAACTGTCTATCACATGCCAGCATCCAACACATGACACACCCAGTGAGGCCACTCCACAACAGCTACAAGTATTCCTCTGTCATCATCCGTGTGGGTGTGAATGACCTGAGACACACCTCCCTGGGATACATGACAAGAGACATGGTTGAATACTCAGATTATGTGATCCAGGCAGGTGTGACAGTATCCCTGAGCAGTATACTACTGTCACCCAGAATGATGCTGCAGTACTATCAACAGATAATTGGCAGGAACATTGGCTTACATGTTGTGTGACATTCTCAGGGGATCCAGTATCTCTCTGCTTGGGATAACATGATTGACAGACCTCAATGTCTTGACAGAGATGTCCTAAATCTGTCAGGTACAGAGTGTCTTGCCACACCTATAGTGCCTTATTAGGCAGTGTTCCAAATCAAATTACCACCTTAACAGCTAGACATGTATGCAATCTGAGGGTCATGCTGTTCAACAGTAGACATCTAACTTTCAAGATGCAGTCACTTAAAGCACTCCTTAGAGTGGAGGACATTGACAGTTGTTTTCTAATGGGAGAGAAGTTTCACAGCAGCAGACAGCAGCCCTGCACTAATAGTCTATGATGAATTCCACAGCTGCCAGCACCAAAACATGGGCCACACCTCCACAGGTGGTGTTCTCTCCATATCCATAATGGATATGCACAGTTCCTGACTAGTATCCCAGCATAATGCATGGGAGGTACTTCCTGTAAAACTGACTTTGGGGAATGGTGCAATCCACACCATAGCCTGCTATCGGTCCCCAGCTATGTCACTAGACTGTCAATGCACATTCCTCAACACCCTGGCATCTATAAAGGTCCAACCTAAGACTGACATAGTAGAAGACTTCAACTACCCCTCCATCACCTGGGGAAAGTAGTCAAGTACCAGTACACTGGCCCAACGCTTCATGGAATTCATCAGTTCCAATGACCTGGACCAGCTCATACTGACTCCCAGTAGAGGATGCAACAACCTTGACCTGTATTGATTACTTACATATGGGGCTGTTGCTCGACCACAGTTGTCACTCCCTACTTGGTCTGATCCAAACATGATGTAATCAACATGGAGCTCATCATCTCACCCACACCCCCCCCACAAAGATAAGCACCTTGAAAAACTCTCCAGTGCTGACATTGCAGTCATAAAAACAGGGGTGGATGACTTCACTGGAAATAGCTGCATGACTGTCGCATCATACACATATGCACTGCACAAACATGCACATGGATGCATGGTACTAGCCATAGCCAACATTACACATACACTGTCCTCCAAACACTGGAAGCCATTGTGAGGGTCCCCTGCCATTACTAAAGTGTACAACAGAAGGAGGACACTGTTGCAGAAAATGGTGATATCCCAAGACTGGGGAACCCCATTATTAGCCTCAAACACAACTTGGTATACCTAATGGAATCACCTACAGGCAGCTATGAAGACAGATTTGAAGCAAACACTGACAACAATCACAAAAGCTTTTGATAGTTATATCAACAACCTCCACAGCAATAACCACAAGTGCTGTGAGTTACTGCACAATGCTGATTCCTATCTTGACACAACAGATATTGGCCACAGTCTTGCCAACACAGTCAATGCCAGCTTTACCCCTCTCTCCCTCTCACAATGGCAGATGAATGCCAGGCACCCAGCATTACTGCAGGCCATGTTAGACCTGCATTGTCCACAGGCAAGGATACAGCTTCCATGGGACCCTAACATATCTGTGGCTGTCTTCTACATGACATACAAGGATACCTATCATGACATCGGTGTGCCCTGGTCAGTCACAGCCTCACCTCAGGCTTTTTCCTTCCAAAATGGCACACTGCTACAGTCATTCCTGTCCATAAAGGGGAAGCATCTACAGACCCTGGGGATTATTGGGCCCTTAGCCAGATAAGTCTACTATGTACAGGTATGGGTGCATCATCGGGGGGCTAATTGACCAAGATATGGGTGACCTCCTAACTCTGGAACCCACACAGTTTGGCTTTGTGAATGGCAGATCATGTCTGCTCAACCTGGTTGATGCCTTTGAGTGAGTCACCAAGGTTGTGTATGACAGTAAGGCACTGCAAACAGCTTACCTCAATCTGGCCAAAGCATCTGATACCATTCCTCTGTCTGGGATTATTGGTAACCCCAACAAACTAGGCATCAACCCTTATATCAGTGGGTGGTTTGCAAATTGGTTCACAGAACACAAAGTGTGACAGCGGCAAACTTTAAGTCAGACTGGCAAGCAGTCATGAGTGGGGTCCCACAAGGATCAGTACTGGATAGTGTCCTGTCCAGCATCTACTTCTCAGAAGTCCAGCCCAACACAGAGGAACTCTGGCTGACCATGTTCACAGAGGACTGCAAGCGGGGAGCTATCATGAGCTCCACAAGTGATGCAGCCATCCTACAGAAAGGCCTCACTGAGACCAATGAATGGTATGGAAACCATGGCCAGAAGCTTAACACCACAAAATGCATCATCATCCCCTTTGGTAAAACACTCAGTTCCCAGTAAGTTCCACATCAATGGGAGCCCAATGAACACTGTAGGCATCATAAGAGACCTGGGGACACAGGTTGACAGCAACTTCTCCTTCAAGCACCACATTGCCACTGTGGTCAGGAAGTCCTTCTATATGTCACATTGCATTGCTAAGAGTTTTACATCGAGGAAGACAGAGGTAATGATCTCTGTCTACTATTCCCTCATTAGACCACTCCCCAAGTATTATGTCCCATTTGCCATGTACCTCACTAGACACCTGCTACAGCTGGAGGAGCCACAGAAGCACCTCACAAAGGGGTTCCTAGGCATTAAACACACATCCTACACAGACAGACTCAGCAGACCAAAGCTATTCTGTGTGTCATATCACCTAATTAGAAGATATCTGTGCTTGACTTACAAAGCCATGCCTGACCCAGCTGGCTTAGAAATGCTACATATAAATCCATCCACACCACACACTGTAGAGACCTCTACCTCAGTACCACAATCACCACAACATGCTGGTCAGAGAGGTCCTTCACCAAGCGACTGCACATTCCCTGAAATACACTTCCCATACATGTCATGCAGAGCACCTAGCTGACCCTGTTCCAGAGCACTTTTGATGAGTATATGGGTAATAAACAGTTCAACCCAAGGATCACTGCAGTGGCTATACTTGATACAGGCACTGGGACATAACATTGGGTGGCACAATGGCAGGGCCCTTCTATATGCTAGGCTTGTTAAGGCTCCTTGGCCATTACCTACTACACACTTGTGAACCTATAAAGGGAATGACATCAGCAAGACTGATAAAGTAGTGGAGTGGGTGTTTAACCTATCAAAATACGTTGTCCTACAGACACACATGTACACACTTGCCAGATGGGAAAGTAGACCCCTACCTGACTTTGTACCATAGTGTTATGTAGTTACGGCACATGCTACAGAGCTTATTGGGCTGAGAGTTGGCCAAAGGTGCTTATATGGGGAATGACATCAGCAAGACTGATAAAGTAGGGCAGTGGGTGGGAAACATATCAAAATACTTCTACTCACAAACATGCATACCCACACATACAATTGCCAGATACAAGAGTAGAAACCCTGCCAAACTAGTCATTTGTACTATAGTGTTAAACATGTTTCACATGCACTACTGAGCTTATAGGGCTGACAGCTGGTCAAGGTTGCTGATAAGGGACTGACATCATCTGGACTGATAAGGTGGGGCACTGTGAAGTGTCATGGTTGGGAATGGCATAAAACAGTTTCACCTATAAACAAACATTCAACTCCCTCAGTCTTGCCCACACAACTATCACACACACACACACACACACACACACACACACACACACACACACACACACACACACACACACACACTTCTACATTTGCTAGGACTGAGATTAGAACTCCTACCTAGCTAGTTATTTGTACTATAATGTCATGCAGTTATCGCATACACCACAGAGCATATGGAGCTGAAGTCTGACGGAAGGGCCTTCTAAGATGACTGATATCTGCAGGACTGCTAAAGTAGGGAAAAGGGAGAAGTACTGGGTTTGAATGGACCCAAAAGCTTTTAGTTATAAACACACACACACTTTTACATTTGCCAGGACTGAGATTAGAACTATTACCTAACTAATTATGTGTACTATCATGTTGTGCAGTTATTGCATGCACCACAGAGCTTGTGGGGCTGAGGCTTGACAGAAGGCACTTCTAAGAAGGCTGATATCTGCAGGACTGTTAAAGTAGGGAAAAGGGAGAAGTACTGGGTTTGAATGGACCCAAAAGTTTTTAGTTATAAACACACACACACTTTTACATTTGCCAGAACTGAGATTAGAACTATTACCTAACTAATTATGTGTACTATCATGTTATGCAGTTATTGCATGCACCACAGAGCTTATGGGGCTGAGGCTTGACAGAAGGCACTTCTAAGAAGGCTGATATCTGCAGGACTGTTAAAGTAGGGGAAGGGGAAATGTACTGGGTTTGCATGGACCCAAAAGCTTTTAGTTATAAATGCATTCTTGCACTATCTAGCCTGTTGAGGGGTGTGCCTACAAGAGATTGACTGCTGGTGCTGTAGAAATGGTCCAGCACCTTGGTGATATATTAGAATGGTGGAATCTCTGTGCATTTATGTTCTGGCCTGGTCTTATTTCCAGTCCAAAGTTAGGAAATATAAGTCAGACAGGATCAGGGTGACAGGCAGACTCCAGATAGAGTTGTAGGGGATAGGATATGTGGAGGGGGGTGTCCTGGGCAGATATGTTTGCCTATAGCTACCAATACTTTGCATTGGGCTCTCCTCAATGGTTGACTGCACTTGGAGGGTCTTGTGTGCGTCAGACTGTTGACAAGCCTGGAGGTGTGTGTTTGTCACACATATATGTATGGCCCACCTCATTTTGCTTGGATGGCCACATATTGGGGTTAGGATGTTGTATAGGATGACTGATCAAGGATGAATGTGTTACTCCCCATGGCTGTGGCCTAGGTTTCTGTGGGTGCAGACATGTCACCATCTTCCAGGGCTAGGCCTGCCTGCAGTGAGCGCATTCCCATGTTTAAACTCCTAGCACTGCCTGTCGACTGTACAGAGTATCACAGAATGTCCACATCCATGGCTCATATATCTTGTTGGTTAGCCAAACAAGTGTGGTTTTCTGGCAAAGGTGTTTTGCAATTCACTCAGGGTTGAAGTCAGATATTACTGACAGTTGACGTTGCAGTTTCAGACTTTGTACCCATCAGACATTCCATGCTACTACAAATCATTCCATCAACTTTATAACATTATTAGAGCAGTATTTCACAGGTGTCTTTCTCTTTGGACCTTCATCACCCCATTATTCATGGCTTTGTCCTGATTTCTGGCTCCCTGAGGCTTGCAGGTTTGCTCCTAGCAGTTGTCAGCATGTGCTTTCTTTGCATTTTGTGGACTGTGTTATGTTGGTGTTATGGACCTCATGACACTCCCTAAAGGGCACTGTGGGTGAAGCATAGGCATTTGCCAGAGGCCTGTAAGCCAGGTGTGACAGATACAGGCCATCTGTAGCAGAGCAGTGCATTCTGATAATCATATGTTCCCAAGCTGCCGGCAGGAGACACCCCTGGGATGGCACCAGTAAGTTGACTGTGGGTGTTACTGACAATTGCTTTCTGTTACTATTGCGCCATCACTCTGTGTGACAGCTGGATGCTGATAAAGTCTAGGAACGTGTTACTGCATTTCTATGGGACTATGGGGGGGTGACACGACTGTACATGATACACATCTGCACAGACTGTGCTGATATTTGCTTAACATTTTGGTCCCATGTAGCATAGTGGTGTGCCCTATCTTTCAGACTACAGGCATAATAGTATCAACCACAGGTCAGATTGTTCTGGCATAGACATTTGTTGTTTCAGACTTCTTACCTTTCAAAGCCATACTGCCACTGTCAGACCTGCTGTGATATCATTGTGTAAAGGTCTGTGGGTGGGTATTTCATGGATGGTGCCATGTGAGGGCCTTTGCCAGGCATTTCTGTATGGTTGTTTACAGCTGATCTGCTGTGTGGGGTTGGTAGTGGGTATGGGACTCCCACTTTGACATCCATGCATGTAACCTATGACCCCCCAGTTATTTGGCTCACCACATATATTGCAGTGGTATTTGTTGACTAGGGTGGTACTGCATGCTGTGGGTAGGGCAGTACTGGGAATACACATCCTGCTGTCTCACAGAGCTGTCAGTTGTCTGCTGCTATCCCAGTTAGCCACCACATTCCCTTACATGCTTGATCAATACCATAGATATGCTACCAGAATATTCCACCCCATTATTTTAATTTGTTACAGAGACTGGCTTACCTTGTGCCTACAGCTGTTGTGAGAGTGGTGCTTGAGGGCTGACTATGTCAGATGCACACAATACACTGCCTATACATGGTCAGGTATAGGTGGCGTGATGTTTGGCATACATTTTACTGTGCATATGAGTCAGACACATAGAGAGAGAGAGAGAGAGAGAGAGATCAGTCCCTGGGGTACAACAGTGTCAGTGTATTTGTTATGCATTGCCTCTTTGCTAAGGTCGGGTCATACTGGGGATGCCTCCATCTACCTACAGAGGCAGGGTCAGGATGTTCCTCCTCCAAGTCCCTCTGTGCCTGTGGAGGCCTTGGCAATGGTTCCTGCTGCAGCTGTTTCTGTGGGATCATATTGTGTAGCATAGCACATACTATGACCATGTGTGCACATGTGGCTGGAGAGTACTGCAAAGCTCCACTGTATATGTCAAGGCAATGGAACTGTGACTTGAGCATTCCAAACACATGCTCCATAATGATCCTGGTTTGTGTGTGTGACTCATTATGGCATTCTTGTGTGGGTGTGTGTGCATTTCTGATAGGTGTCATCATCCACGGCTCCAGTGTGTAGCCAGCATCCCCCAATAAATGCCCATATGGGATGTCCCCCCTGGCAAACAACTGATACAGCTGTGAGGAATGCCAGATGTGGGAGTCATGATAGCTTCCAAGGCAGCCAGCACACACATTCATGATAATACCCTGGGCATCGGACATGACCTGGCAGTTGATGGAGTGGAACCCCTTGCGGTTTATGTAGATCCTATCTCGGTCACCAGGTAGTGCTTTGATGTGAATGCGCATGCAGTCTATGGCACCCAGTACTTCCGTCTAGTCTGCTACACAGTGGAAGAGATGCATATTGCGGGTCTTCTCCTCATGGGTGGTGGGGAATTTAATGTGCTCCTCAGCATGTAGTTGCATGGCATCCAGGAACTGGTGGAGTATCCTGGACACAGATGCCTGTGAGACCCCCATGATATCTCCAGCTGGTCTTTGAAAAGTACTTGTAGCTAGTATTCTTAGAGCTGCATATACTTTGCTATCCACTGGGATAGGTTCCCCTCTGTTTGTTCTGGATGTGAGGCGAGGCCGGTACAGCTCCACAATTTCCTGCAGTATGTCCCTGTCCACCCTGCAGTGTTCTACTATCTCCAGATCATGTAGTCCCTGGTAGTTTACCCTGGGCCTGAACACTCTTCTCCTCCTCCTCATAAGTCTGGGGCAGTTGTCAGCATTGTCCTCTTCACCACCCTCAGTCTCTTGCACATACTGATGTATGAGAGCTACAACAGCCCCTAACATTTTATTAGTTTTGTCAGGTAAAATTTCCCTGTCTGTGTACACTGGTGGTGTAGAGTTTGTGGGAAACACCAGACTAAAAGGTATTTGCATAGTTTAGGCTGATGCTGCCTGTGTGAGTGGCTGAGTATGATACATTCCATCTGCCAGCTCTATTACATGTATTTGAGTGTCTCTATTCTGCTATTTCCATTTTTTTTCTTGTTCACTTGCCATTTCCTGTATTTTTTTTTATTTTTGTGGTTTAAATCCCGGTGCACACAACGCACATCCATTTAGGCAAGGTAAGCAAAGCTATACATCCTTGAACACACCCCCTTGCTTGTGCTATGTTTTTTTTTTTTGACAGATATGAATGCATGCTTTCACTTGTGCTATCCTGCCTCCATTTTCTTTTTTGCAGAAATGTGTTCAGTTAGCAACTGAACACATTTCTGCACTGACACTGTTCCTGCACGGAGACCTGGCAGCTTCCTGAATTGCTAATTCACCTCATTTACTTGGTTTTCACCAGCAAGTGAGGTGATTAACATGCCACACCATCTTCCATGCAGGAACCATGTAGACAGGCTCATGCATGTCGGATCAGCTGTTTGCTGAATCACTCGGCAGCTGAACTCCATGCAGGCACTGCTACACTGTTCCTGCACAGAGTTTTAGCTTTTATGAATCCTGGGGATAGTTCTCTTTATATTTGTAAAACAAGCCTATAGTTTACATTAATATTTACAATGACACAGAATTATTTACAAAATTCTATCTAGCTAGGCTGTCAGCCTTCACACTAACCTTTATTAATGTTGTTAAATTTATTCTGCATTCTAAACTTTTAACTTCCTGTTCTGTTCATTCCTCAACATATTGATAAACAAATGCACTACCTACTCTCTTCGTAGCACTGACACTGTTCAGTTACTGAGACCTCCACTTAATTTTTGTTATATTCCTTCTCAGAAATTGCCCCCACTTGATGGAACATCTCCCTTCATGAAACTATCTGGCTAATTGATGAGCTCAAAACATTCAAAAAAATCCCCTTGCTCTCACCTCACCAAAGAAATCAAAGTAAGTGCTTCAGAGATACAGATGAATTATGCTGCACTCCTTCACCCAGCCTTTTTTTTTCCATTTTCTTTAAATCTTTCTAATCACTCATACAAGACTGTACTGCACTACAAGAAAAAAGAAAATGATAAGGGTTGTGGAGAGGAAGAAAAGGAAAAAGAAAAGCAAAGAGAGGACTCTTTTTTTTTCTATTTTTGTATTTTTCGCTTTGCGTACTGTTTATCCTTTGTATTAATATAACTGCATATTGTTAACGATTCTGTTTCTTTGGTTTTCTTAAGAAGATATATGTTATTGTATTTCTGTTTAACTTGTATTTGTCTCCCTAGCCTAGGTCATGTCTGAAATGGGGACTTGGACCAGTTCACTTACTCATTTAGCAAATGTTAAATAAATAAATAAATATAATAAAACAAATGTTATCTGCCCTTAGTTGCTTCATACCTGTGACACTGTAATCTTGTTTATTCTTTTGTATGGTTTCTTGTTTTCTACCTAGTCTTCCCTGAAAATTGTCCATGACCATTAAAGTTATTCCAGTAAAAAAAAAAAAAAAGGCAAATAAATATAAATAAATTACTAGACAATCCCCGGGATTCACAAATGGCTGTTTTCCATGCAGGAACAGTTTAGGAGCTCCTGCATGGAAAATGGCTACCGAGCGATCCAGGAAAGTGTTTGTTTTCACGTGCACGAGCTGCCCTACAATGTTCCTGCATGGAAAGCCATGCAGGATAAAAATCAGCTTATTTGCTGGTAAAAACCATGCAAATGAGGTGATTTTGCAATCCACAAAGCTGGCCAGACTCCGTGCAGGAACAGTGTCAGAGCAGAAATGTATTCAGTTAGTAACTGAATACATTTCTGCATCTGAGCAAATGGAGGCAGGACAGCACTTGGAAAGCATGTATTACAGTCAAACAGACATGCCACTCACCAAATATAAGGCCGTTGTCATTAATAATATTTTATTTTTTATGAAATTAAACTTTTTTTATTTGGCCAATTACGGCCGTTTAAGCTTAGGGCAGCGTGGCGCAAATGGGATTGTGCTGAAAATAAAAAAAAAAAATAGAGAAAAGTAAATTTTAAGATAATTCTGCATTTTGCCATTACAGCCAGTGGCATGCAGAATGTAAACAATACGAGGGAGCACTGGTTGTCAAGGGGAAAGGGTCCGTCTAAGTGCAGTAACGAAAGACTTACACACTGGGGTATGCAAATGAAGGGAGTTATACTGAATCATCGATTTCCTCAAAGTTTCAGCTTGTACCTAACCATGTAGATGCAGCAATGCAACAGTGCAAGTATAAGAGCTGAATGACTTCATAAGGGGATGTATCATGCTTGCTGTAAGCTCATTGGAGCTCTGTGGACCATGTTTTCCCTTAGCTAAGCACAGCTAAAGAAGGGTGTGTGTCTGAAGCTGTATTGTCTTATTCCATGAAATGCAAAGTGTGTTCATGTCCAGAGAGGGCCAGATCTGCTTAAAAGTGCTTACATTAGCTAAACGGGAGTGCACTGTGTGCAGCGGGCCTAAACAAAAAAACACAGGAAATAGCAGAACTGTTTACATTTGAGCACCAGGTATGCGCGATGTGCCTTGGGTCTTAAATAGGGAGGAAGTGGGAAGGGGAAACAGCAGTAGGAAGGCAATCAAGGAGAACTAGCATAGCTGGCAGGTGGAATGTATCAGAAATAGCCAATTACACATGCAGCGGCCCAACACACTAATATAAACTATGCAAACACTCTACAGACTGGTTTTTCCCCAAACTCTACACCACCAGTATACACAGATGGGGGATTTTTAACTGACAAAAATCACTAAATATGTTAGAGGCTGCTGCTGCTTTACTCCGTCAATATGTGCTAGAGACTGAGGGTGGTGAGGAGGAGAATGCTAGCAACTGACCCACAGTGAGGAGGAGGAGAAGAGTGTACAGACCCAGGGTAACCTACCAGGGCCTACATGAGCTGGAGATAGTAGAGGTCTATTGAGTGGACAGGGACATTCTGAAGCAAATTGTTGAGCTGTGCCGGCCATGCCTTACACACAGAACTAATAGAGGGGAACCCATCCCAGTGGATACCAAGGTATGTCTAGGCTTACTAGCCACAGGTACCTTTCAAAGACCAACTGGGGATATCATGGGGGGTCTCACAGGCATCAACATCCAGGGTACTCCACCAGCTCCTGGACGCCATGACACAACATGGCAATGAGCACATGTATTTCCCCACTGCCTGTGAGGAGTTGCCAGGTCATGTGCAATGCCCAGGGCATTATCATGAATGTGTGTGCTAGCTGCCCTGGAAGCTATCACGACTCCCACATCTGGCATTGCTCACAACTGTATCAGACATTTATTTGCCAGGGGGACATCCCATATGGCTATCTAGTGGGGGATGCTGGCTATGCACTGGACCCGTGGCTGATGACACCCATCAGAAATGCACACACACCCGAACAAGAACACCATAATAAGGCACACTCACAAACCAGGATCATTGCAGAGGATGTGTTTGGGATGCTCAAGTCACAGTTCCACTGCCTTGACATATCCGGTGGAGCCTTGCAGTACTCTCCAGCTACATGTGCACAAATGTTCATTGTATGTGCCATGTTACACAATATGATCCTGTGGAAACAGCTGCAGCAGAAACAGCACAGGGCAGGGCCACACAGCCCCCCACCATTACCAAGGCCAGCACAAGCACAGAGGGACTTGGAGGAGGAACATCCTGAGCCTGCACCTGTAGGCAGAAGGAGGCATACACAGTATGCCCAAGCCTTGACAAAGAGACAACGCATAGCACACACACTGACACAGTAGGTACCCAGAGACTGATACCTTGCTCTGACTCACACATACAGTAAAAAGGATGCCAAATATGAAACTACCTGACCTTTACCATGTACAGGGAGTGTACTATGTGCATCCAAAGTAGTCATCCCTCCAGCACTGTCCTCAGTACTGACCCAGCAACAAGGCAAGTCATTCTTCCTATCAATTCCTGAATGGAGTAGTATGCTCTCATACTTGTATGTATGATATAGATGCAAGCATGCAAAGGAATTGGGTGGCTGACTGGGATAGCAGCAAACAGCTATATGGGAAAGCAGGAAATTCATAGCAAATACTGTTGTCAACATACTAGACAGCACTACACAAGGTGACACCCCCCACTGCAGTACATGTGATGGCCCAAAGAACTGTGGGTGTCAATAGGTCACACACATGGATGTCAATGAGGGTCACATATCCACCACCATTCTTACCCAGCAGGACAGGTGTAGATGACTATGAAGAAAGGCTGGGCTATGGCCCCCAAATTATGGCAATGGTAAACAGCCCCCCACCAGACCTACACAGACATACTACAACAGATCTGGCAGTTGCATTTCAGTTCTGAAGGGTACAAAGTGTGAAACTGAAATATATGCTATTAAGATCTAATGTGTAGTCTACTGATGTGCCTCCTGTCTGAATGATAGGTCACAATACAATATGATATGGAAGCCAACTGATTAACTGAAATACCAGTATGGTCTTTTCAGATGTTAAAATCTGCAGGTGTGCACCCCCCGTCCCACAATCCCATGTAGTAATGCAGTAACAGTTGGCCTGCAGCACTCTCAAATGGCCTACAGTCCTCCAGCAAAGGCCCATGCCTCACCCATAGCACCAATGTATGGAATGTCAAGGGTCCCAACTAGCAACCTAACAGTAAACAGAAAACAAATGCAAGGCTATGTTGACAAATGCCAGTAGTATGCTTCCCCATGTCCTACTACAAGGACTGTGGATCAGGCCATAAATACTACTGGGATAAAGGCCCAGCTATAGGGATTCCTCTGAGATATTGCTTACATAATATTAGGTGGAGGAGAGAATAACAGAGGGGGGGGGGTGTAAAAGCATGGATGTCATGGAGTGTGTAAAGTCTGAAACAATAATGTCTGCCCATACTATTCCCAACTGCAAACCCATGAATGAATAGCCACAAAACTACTTGCAAACCACAATGTGAAGGTAAACTGAACAGATATATGAGTCCTGCCTCTGGCTAACCTGGGTGTATCTGTACAGCTGAGAGGTATGGCCTCAGCAGGATATGGCCATTCCTTGAAGTTGAGAAAAGCACAAGGATGGAAACCCCAGCCAGCATACTAACAAGGTGCTGCACCATTTACACAGAACCAGCAGTCTATTGTCTGTAGCTACCCCTCCACAATGGCAGGTGTGTGCCAAAATGTGTAATCCGTATGCCTTAGAATATTGGTCTCAGCTTCATTCATCTTGTATTTCTCGGTAAATAACTGTGAGCAAAGAATGATAACTGTCAGTAGTTGATGACATCACACATCACAGTGTAAAACAATGCATATGTCAGAATATCTATGCTACAACCAAACATGTCACACAAGCAGCACAGACAGCAATAGTTACAGTATCCCCCGTGTGTTAAGTACATTGTGTCTCCATATTGGCAACCTATCTACAGATATCCCACAGAAACAGTTTTGGAGTCAAATCCTCCCTGGAATGGATGCATGCACTCAATATAGAGGGTCATACTGGGCATGCTCCTACACTTAGAGAAATGAAATGCATGTCTCACAACACAGTGGACTACAGATATCGGTTATTCACTGCTGTCTGTGCACACACACCAAATTGTACACCATTGATAGTTCACACACATACTGGATAGGAATACATACACATATCTAAGGCCAGCATAATATAATATGACAAACATATACACACAGAGACGTGGGAAGAGAAAGACAGACAGTGACAGAGATAATCCCATTATGAGGCATGTCCCACCCACTACACATCCCATTGGCCTATATCACATTATGTGCTGATGTCATTCACTGTAGAAATACCTTTGGTTAGTGTCAGTGGTGATTGTGATAACTGTGTAACACTACAGTACAAGTAGGTATCCATATAGCAGTTGTAATTTCAGTCCTGTCAAATGTAAAGTTTTGTGTGTGTGTGTGTATGTGTGTGTGTGTGTGTGTGTGTGTGTGTGTGTGTGTGTGTGTGTGTGTGTGTGTGTGTGTGTGTGTGTGTGTGTGTGTGTGTTTCTAGATGAATGTGGTTGATGCCATTCACACTCACTAAATCTCCTGTATCCCTCTGATGTCACTCACCTTCAAAGATACATTTGGACAGCTTCAACAGCATATAAGCTTTGTGGCACTTGTGATAGCTGTGCAATACTAGAGTCTAGCAAGCGAGTTAGATAGGAGCTCTGATCCTGGCAACTGTGTAAATGTGAGTGTTTGTGTGAGAAAGTGTGTGTGTCCTTGTAGAAACCTAATTTTGTGGTCATTCGCACTTACAACACTTCCCTTACACCTCCTTTGGTACTGCTGCTGATGTGACTCACCTTCAAAGATACCTTTGGACAGCTCTCCAACATGTAAACTCCATGGGGCTTGTGATAACTGTATAATACTTAAGTACAGCAAATTGGTTAGGTAGGTGCTCCAATCCTGATCTTAGCAACTGTATATATGTGAGTGTTTGTGTGAGAAAGTGTGTGTGTCCTTGTAGAAACCTAATTTTGTGGTCATTTGCACTTACAACACTTCCCTTACACCTCCTTTGGTACTGCTGCTGATGTGACTCACCTTCAAAGATACCTTTGGACAGCTCTCCAACATGTAAACTCCATGGGGCTTGTGATAACTGTATAATACTTAAGTACAGCAAATTGGTTAGGTAGGTGTTCCAATCCTGATCTTAGCAACTGTATATATGTGGGTGTTTGTGTGAGAGAATGTGTGTATCCATGTAGAGACCTAATTTTGTGGTCATTCACACTCACAACACTTCCCTTACCCCTCCTTTAGCACTGCTACTGATGTCACTCACCTTCAAAGATACTTTTGCACAGATCTCCAACATGTAAGCTCCATGGCACTTGTGATAAATGTGGAACAATTTAGTAGTAATAACTACATAGGTATGAGTTTGAATCTCATCCCAGACAAGTGTTTGTGTGTGTGTACATATGTGTGTCTGTAGCCCAAAGATTTTGGACCCATTTATACCCAGTACACATCTCAGTGCCTGACTTTAGCAGTCCTGCATATATCATCCACCTTAGAAGTACCTGTTGGCAACCCTAAACCATGTAAGGTTAGTGGTGCATGTGGTAATTGTGTAACATAGTAGTACACATCTCAGTGCCTGACTTTAGCAGTCCTGCATATATCATCCACCTTAGAAGTACCTGTTGGCAACCTTAAACCATGCAAGGTTAGTGGTGCATGTGGTAAATGTGTAACATAGTAGTCTGAAAAGATAATTAGATAGAGGTTTGAACCTCACCCCTGGCAAATGTAAATGTGTGTGTAGGGTAAAATATTTTATGGAATCTCCCACCCACTACATCACCCAGTGCCAGTATTTACAAGGGCTGGTGATGTTCCTCACCTTAGAAGTACCTTGGGACAACATCCATTCTATAAGCTCTGTGGCACGTGCAGTAAATGTGGTACACTGTAGCAGTAATAACTGCATAGGTATGGGTTTGACTCTCATCCCTGGCAAGTGTTTGTGTGTGTACATATGTATGTCTGTACCCCAAAGATTTTGGCCCCATTTACACCCAGTGCACATCTCAGTGCCTGACTTTAGCAGTACTGCAGATATCATCCACTGTAGAAGTACCTGTTGGCAACACTAAACCATGTAAGGTCAGTGGTGCATGTGATAAAAGTGTACCCATAATGGTCTGAAAAGATAGCTAGATAGAGGTTTGAACCTCAACCCTGACAAATGTAAATATGTTTAGGGCAAAATTTTTTTTGGAATCTCTCACCCATTACATCACCCAATGCCTGTATTTACAAGGGCTGGATATGTTCCTCACCTTAGAAGTACCTTGAGACAACATCCATCCTGTAAGCTCTGTGGCATGAGAAATAAATGCGGTACACTCTAGTAATAATACATAGGTCGGGGTTTGAAGCTCAGTGCTAGCAAGTTTGTGTGTGAATCATGTACTGTCTGGCTCATACCATTTTTGACCTGTGTACTACCCTTTACACTCCCTTCACTCCAATTTAGAAGACCTGTTGATGTTATCCACCTCAGAAGTACCTTTGGTATAGCTGGATAGGTGTAAGCTGTGTGATGTGTCTCATAATTGTGTAGCACTCTAGTAGGAATACCTAAATAGGCAGCAGTTCTAATGCCAATATTGGCAAGTGTGTGTGTGCGTGTGTGTGTGAATCATGTACTCTCTGGATCATAACATTTTTGACCTGTGTACTACCCTTTACACTTCCCTTCACTCCAATTTAGTAGACCTGTTGATGTCATCCACCTTAGAAGTACCTTTGGAAGAGGTGGAAATGTATAAGCTCTGTGGCACTTCTGATAACTGTGTAGCACTGTAGTAGGAATACCTAGATAGGCAGGCATTCTAATCCTAATGCTGGTAACTGTTTGTGTGTGTGTGTGTGTGTGTGAAGATCACATCATGTGTGGTTTATACCATTTTGATGCCTATACCATACACGGCTGGTGACCACCTCCCACTGCCATTACTTTATATACTGTGGTGACAGCATCTGCCTCACATGCAGCAGGTTAAACCATTGTACAGTCCTCTGTACAGATGTGTCTGGAATATCCATATGTTTTAAACCTATACGTGGTTGGAAGTGGTCTGTGTGCCTTAACAATCCCCATGTATGTGATATTATAGCCAAATAGGCCACAGTGAGTGTACTGACACATATGGCAGCATGAGGTATCATACCTGACTGAAGCATTATGCTGATAGGACATCTGCCGCCCTCACAGGTGGCCTGCCTTGTAGGTGCAATACATGAGTACAGATGCTTGGTTTTACAAGTGAACTGTACCTGTTATGGGTCACATTAAAGGCTGGAAAAGGTGTGGACTGTCATATTGTGGTCCTAATTAGTATGTAACAGGAACACCTTGCATCTTAAGAGGGGTGTGTATACAATTTATATCCACTGTATACCAGTAATGTGTCACGCATGACCTTACCTTAGGCCATTTGTCCAGCACAATTTGCTGGCCTCTGTCCAGATGTCTTGGCACTGACAGGTTGTGAGGTATGCTACAGGAATGATGAAATCATATCAGACTGGCCCCAGTGGTGACCACTGTGATGCAATACAGTTAACCCCAGTACAAATGGACATGCACAACAAGCAATATAGCTATTACAGAAAGCAATATAGCTATTACTGATGGTTGTGTGCATGAAAAATTGCATGTGCTTCACATCCCTAGGGTATTTCCAGGCAACAACAGTACAATGTAATACTCACCAGCTTCAGGCTGCTGTCCCATATGCAGACCAGAGGGTCCTAGGTAGTTGTGAGTGGGAGCTGTTGTCAGCAGAAGCACATGTGGCTTTTTGTATAGAATGGGTGCAGTATGTCTGCACATCTACAGTACTAACCACAATCCTGGGTCCTCTCCTGTTTGTTATCTACTTCTCTGAAGACCAGGCCAACACAAAGGGTCCCTGGCTGACAAAGTTTGCAAACAATTGCAAGTTGTGAGCTATTATTAACTCGCCAAGTGATGTTGACATCCTACAGAAAGGCCTCACTGAGACCAATGACTAGTGTCAGAACCATGGCCTTAACCTCAATGCCAAAAAATGTGTCGTCATTCCCTTTGGGAAAACCCAGTTCCCATGAATTATTACATCAAAGGTAGTCCACTGAACACAGAAGGTGTTATAAGAGTTCTGGGAATACAGGTTGACAGCAGCCTTTCTTTTGACCACCACATTGCCACTGTGGTCAGAAAGTCCTTCTATGTGGCACATCTTATTACTAAGGCTTTTGCATCCAGGAAGAAAGACGTCATTGTCTCTCTCTACTCTTCCCTCATTTTGGGCCAATCATTGAGTACAATAGCCCATTTGGCATGTACCTCACTAGACACCTGCAACAACTGGAGAGGCCACAAAAGTACATCACAAAGAGGATCCTAAGCCTTAAACACTTGTCTTATATGGACAGACTCAAAAAGGTCCAACTATTCTCTGTTTCATATCGCCTACTTAGAGGTGATCTCTGCTTGACATACAAAGCCATGTCTGATCCAGCTCTGTTAGAAATGCTACATCTAAAGAAATCCCAATCCCTCCACACCACATGCTCCAGTGACCTCAACCTCATTACCACAATCAACTGAACATGTTGGAGAGACAGGTTCATAACCCAGAGATTGCCCTTGCTATGGAATAGACTTCCCATAAATGTCAAACAGAGCACCTCACTGGCCTCTTCAAAAGAAACCTTGATGAGTGGATGTGAAATAGAAAATTTACCCTGGGGATCACTCCAGTGGCTCTACTTGACAGAGGCACTGGGAACTAAGGTCAGGTGGCACGATGTCAGGTTAATCCTATGGGCTAGGTTTATAAAGGCTCCAGGGCCATTAGCCTAGTCCACACCTATGAACCTATGAACCTATTAATACACAATGTCCTGTCTTCACCATAGATGTGCACATCTGTGCATTAGAAAACCCCATCTACAACTGCAATCAGACTTGTCACATGCATGTGAATACAATATAGACACATGTATGTCTGATACATTAGTGTACTAATCCCCACTGTGCCCTTACCTGCACACTCCTCATCTAGTGTGTGTGTCCAACCCACCTCCACAATGCTTCCCTCAGCGTCATGGCTTGCACATTCGGTGTGTGGCCCAAGTGTGGTGAGGAGCTCCTCGGTGGCTGTCAGTTAAGGGTTGGATGGCTGGGTGCCCACCTGTGGCTAGCCGGTCCCTCACTAAAGCAGCAGCCCATTGATGGCAATGGCATTTGAGGTCAGTGGCCAAATGCTCCACATGCACATAAGTTCTGCTGTGTAGGCCAGAATCATTTAGCCTGTGGAACACACTGTTCCACAGGGCAGTCCTCTCCTGCACATCTTCTGCTCTCCATCTACATGACAAGGCATAATGTCCAATCACATATTGGGTGATGATGTCTGTTTCTCCAACAGAGAATGCTGGTAGGCGAGCACTCTGCATGCTAGCTGGAAGACATTAACAGGAAAAGGTCATAGGATTTCATACAGTTGTCAAAATGCACATCAACCGTAGATATAACTTGCAAATAATCCAGATTACACCTGAAATCTCCAAGCTATCATGGCTATAGCAGCTTGCATTACACTCCTGTCTCTGATTTATCTTATTCCCCCCAATGTTGGACACTTGATTGCATAATCTTCTATCCTCCATTCATTTTTGTGTAGCGGGTTAACAGTGGTCATCTTCCATGTGGATGGTGTGTGCATGGTGGCAGGTCTGTATTTGACTGTGGTGTGTGATGGAGCTCTGAGCACATGCCTGAGTTCATGTAGGAGGCAGACACTGATGTTGTTATGCCATATGGAGATATGCTGTTGTTTCCATCAGTAGGCAATATGTACATGTTCACCATTGTTGAGGGGAGGAGTTTGGTTGATGTGCATATCTCCATGTATGACTGGGGTGGACAGGGTGGTGATGTTCCCATGTAACCTGTGTGATGCAGGTTGCCTATATCTTATCTCATTTTCAACAACATTTAAAAAGGCTAAAATAACTGGTGAAAGTTGAGGTACAAAAACACTCAGTTTTTTGCATACACAGTTCGAATCATTAGTTTGTTTAAACAAAGATTTAAGCATAACGTTTCTTGCAGACAATTTTACATCAGTTAAAATGTCCACAATATTGTCCTTAAAATTAGGGATGAATTTCATTCCATTTTTTAACAAATTGTAGTGTTGCTCAGTCAAAACATAGTTAGAAAGATTAATAGTACCTTTTAACAAGCAAATCCCTGTCCTCACCGCCGAGGAGCCTTGCTGCGTAGCTTCGGACTCTCGTTCTTTCTCTT
This sequence comes from Protopterus annectens, assembly GCF_019279795.1. Taxonomy (NCBI): domain Eukaryota; kingdom Metazoa; phylum Chordata; order Ceratodontiformes; family Protopteridae; genus Protopterus; species Protopterus annectens. The sequence goes on from NC_056742.1 coordinate 162,120,635, forward strand.
CAACGCTTGTACCGACTTCTGCAATGTTTTCTGCCCTTGGGGCTCTTGTATTTTAGCCTTTTTAAATGTTGTTGAAAATGAGATAAGAGCTTTATACAGTATTAAGAATAAGTATAGAAATGGAGATGTTAAATATAACCTATCTTTCAATGAATACAAGTTGTTGTTGCAAATTAAAAAAGATAGTAGTATCATACTAAAACAAGCTGATAAAGGAGGGGCTACAGTGTTGATGGATATTGTATGGTATATGAATAAGTTTAAGCAATTTTTGTCTGACGCAAGTACTTTTAAAGTATTAACATTTGCAAATGTGAAAGATCATGTTTCTCAGGTGACTTTGGTGTTATATGATATGCAACTGAATCAAGATATTACAATTGAACTGTTTAGTTACTTAACAGTAACATGTCCCAAAATCCTACAAATGTATGGTATCCCCAAAGTGCATAAATCAATGAGTGATCCATCATTAAGGCCTATCGTGTCTGGCAAGGGATGGGTGACCGAGCCAATTTCAAGATATTTACAAAAAGTGTTAGGAAAGTATCTACTTAAGTGTGAAACTGTTTTGAAAGATACGGTTCACTTTTTAGAAAAATTGGATATGTGGTTTAATCACCAAACTAGTTCTGATTACTTCTTGGTTACACTGGACATAGCATCGCTTTTTACAGTTATTCCAATAGATTATGGGATTGAGGCAGTAAGAGGTTTCATAACGATGCAATCTTTTGAGCAGGCACGTGAAATTGAAAATATTTGCCTTTTATTAGATTTAGTTCTGACGAAGAATATTTTTTATTTTTGATGGTGTTCCCTACCAGCAGTTAACTGGGGTGGCCATGGGTACATCCGTGGCGAATACTTTTGCCAATTTAGTTTTATATGTATGGGAAAAGCAATATATTCTAAATGAGAATAATGGGTATGCGCGTTTATTTGATTGTTACTGTAGGTTTGTGGATGATTGTTTTTTCATTTGGAAGGGGACTTTGATTCAGTTAGAAAGTTTCCTCTCCTATCTTAACGCCACAACATGCATCCTTAAGTTTAAGATGGACTTTTCCCTAGACAAAATAGATTTTCTAGATGTAAGGCTTTATAAACAACTTGGTAGGTTGGAAACAAGGGTACATAGAAAGGATGTGCATGCAGCAAGGTATTTAAATACTGCCAGTATGCATCCAATGCATATCTATAGAGGTATTATAAAATCTCAGCTGATAAGGGTTAGTAGGTTAACAACTGATGAGGAAGTTTTCTTGGAAGAAACTGATAAGATGAGGAAAGAATTTATTGAGAATGGGTATCATCCTAGAGATGTTAATATGAGTTATGAGGAGGTGAAGCAAAGAAGAAGGGGCCCCTATAGACCAGTTTTTGGTTCTTTATCCCTGAACCACTTATGTTGCAAAACAGAAGGGGAAGGTGATAGGTCAGTCAACAGTTCTGTTCTTAGATTTACCACCACTTATAATGCTAATACTAATAATGTCTGTAAAATAATTAAAAAGAATTGGATAATTTTGATGTCTCAACCAGACTTAAAAGATTTACTAGGTCCAGTTCCAAGGTTTGCTTTTAGAAATGGTCAAACGTTTAAACAAATTTTATGTTATAAGGATTTTTTGACTGAATCCGTCCCTATACGAGCTAGTATGGGGACCTTTAAGTGTTACAATTGTGTCTGTTGTTCTGATATCAATGATAGTAGTAGTAGCTTCCAGCACCCCATAACAGGTGAATGGTTTAAATTTGTTTCTCGAGCAGATTGTAATACCACTAAGCTAGTTTATCTTGCTAACTGCACTTCATGTAATGTTTTTTATGTGGGGAAAACATCTAGGAAGCTTAAAGATAGAATAACAGAGCATAGGTCTGAGATTAAAAGGAAGGTTGAGACAAACGCATTATTCAGACATTTACATGAATTTCGAACACATGCATTTAAATTTAGGTGCATCTGTACGGTACAAATGGGCATTAGGGGTGGTGATCTAGATAATATTCTGTTATTGAAGGAATATGAATGGATAGTACGTCTACAGGCTGATAAACCTCCGGGCCGAAATGGGTCAGTAAGTATAAAACCAGTGTTACTTAAGCGACAAAGGGAGAATTTTTGAGAATTGTTTTGTCTTATCATTTATTCTAATGTTCCTTATATTTTATTTTAATATGGATGATTTAAGTATATGCATATATTTTTTATATGTGTATTTTATAAGTACAATAGAGTATTTAGGAAATTTAGGTATGATGTGCTTTTAAATAATTTGCATAATTCATTTGGGTCTTTATCTGAATGGCTGGCTTGTTCATGTGATTTTCAAATGTTCCTCTATTTAAATGTGGTTTGTATAAGTTGATTTTATGTGCTGATGAAGGGTGTAGACCCGAAAGCTTCATTAAAGCTGCTTGTTCGTGACTACTGTGTTTTTGGATACTACTTGACATTTTCTGATCTAGTGTATTTTCGTGATAGCAACTGTATATAGACATTGATATAGCTGGTAGTGGTAGGCATGGGCAGGTGGTCATAACACAGGTGGACACTTCTCTGATTAATACCTGATAATCATGCCTACTCCAGTACCCACATCAGTGTCATGGCAATGCAACCACCAGTAGCTGTACGCATATATGTTTTTTGTATGCACTGACACTCATATTACACATGTGCAACATGCACAACCTATTAACCTGACTGCTTGAAACCCATGTGATTAGTTTTGTGCCTTCCAGCTGAACATATGAATATATACATGTGCTCAGGGGACACCTGTTATACATTTCTGTTGAATGTTAGTATGGCACACTGTATTTGCAGTCTTGCTGCTCAATCATACTTCTCAACCTGTTACAGCAGTATGTCAGGACAATGGCACACATAAATGGGTGTCAAAAGGGACATCAATATTGATACTGTATTAATATAGCTGCACCATACATTAGTACATTGATTGCACAGTAGGGTTTGACATCACTGTGATAACCTGGAAGATGTCCAACAGTCATAAGTAGGCTATTATGTTATAGTGCCATTGCTCACAGACTTGCCAATGGTTTGGCTGACATAAAACAGGTATATGTGCATGTGACTACAGATTCTCAAAAAAGCCAAATAGTAGCAGAACAAAGCTTAGTTCATAGAACCAACACTGGATGCAGTATGAAACAAACCAAGCAATGCTGATACTGAACAAGTGTTTAATAAAACAGAGCTTTCAGGTAAAAAAAAAACCTTCATCAGTGTATAAAATACTATCACATACTAACCATATTTATACTATCAAAAATCACACAGCCATTAATTATGCAGTTAAGCAATCAAATCCTAGTTAAGAACAATAGTTTTAAAAGCACAGGTCTCTATTTTAGACACATTTGTTTATATCTTAATACAGGTTTTAAAGAAACAGTCCGATTTAAACCCGGTGGTACATCTGCACAAAGGCGTATTATCCATTGATATTCCTTCATCTCAAGCTTATTACTTAAATGCAGGGGTGAGAGATTGGCCTAATGGTTAAGGTGTTTACCTTACAGACACGTGGTGCAGGGTTTGATTCTCACATGGGGTTACTGGCTTGGCTTAAAATGGCCTGAAAAGGCAGGTAGCATAGTTCTAACCTATGAAATCTCCCCCTCATGTATCCTTATATACTCTATCACCCTAAAAGAGAATTTATGTGCATTCCCATATATATTAATATGCTTGGCCAGGAAATTATTATCAATGTTTCTTCTAATTTATGAGTGGTGCTCACTTATTCTTTCCTTCAGTTTTCTGGTTGATTTTCCAACATAAAATGCCAGACCTCTATTACAGGTAGCCAAGTATATTAGGTTCATAGGTTCATACTAGGCTATCTGCCCTGGGGCAATTATAAGCCTAGCCCGATTCTGTATGGCTTACGCCACCCCTTGATTTGAATATACTGTGCCCTTTTTAAGGTTTAGTTTACTGTGCCTCTGTCTATTAGTGACACGGGAGTAATCCCTGGGACAAACCTACGATCCCCCATCCACCTATCGAGATTCTTCTTGAAGAGATTCATTGAGGTGCTCTGCCTCACATGAACTGGAATTCTATTCCAGAGCGAAGGGAGCCTCTGGGTTATGAACCTGTCCCTCCAGCAAGTTCTATTTATTTCTGTGCTGAGGTTCAAGTCCCTTGAGTGTGTGGCTCTAAGGGATTTAGGTTTACTGAGGTGGAGCATGTCCATTAATTCTGGATTTGACATAGCTTTGTATGTCAGGCATAGATCGCCTCGAAGTAGGCGGTATGCAACTGAGTAGAGCTGGAGTTTTTTTAACCGAGCAGCATATGGCATCTGTTTGAGACCCTTGATCCTCTTGGTGAGATACTTTTGTGGTCTTTCTAATTGCTGCAGGTGTCGGGTAAGGTACATCCCAAAAGGGGCATTGTATTCTATGATGGGCCTGATGAGGGATGAATAAAGGGGCACGATTACCTCTCTTGATCTAGATGTGAAACCCTTCGTGATGACGTGGGCTAAGTAGAAGGTCTTTCTAACCACTTTGGCAATGTGGTTTTCAAAGGAGAGATTGCTATCAACTTGGGTCCCCAGGTCCCTAATAACTTTCTCTGTACTTAATGGGTTTCCACCTATGTGGTAATTTGTGGGCACATTGTTTTTGCCAAAGGGTATGACTGTACATTTTTTGGCATTTAGCTTTAAACCATGGTGCTGGCACCAGTTATCTGTCTCTGTGAGATCTTTTTGAAGGATGTTTGTGTCAGCTGGAGAGTCGATTATGGCACCCAGTTTGCAGTCATCTGCGAACTTGTTGACCCATAGTCCTCCCACATTTGCCTGTACCTCGGAAAAGTATATACCGAACAAGAGTGGTCTCAGGACAGAACCCTGTGAGACACCACTTGTGACCGGTTTTGAGTCTGACATGGCTGCAGCAACTCTTACTCTGTGGGTTCTGTCTTTGAGCCAGTTTGTGACCCATCTTGTGACATAGGGGTTTATATTTAAGCTGGATAGCTTATCTATGATGCCCAAGTGGGGTATTGTGTCAAATGCCTTTGCAAGGTCCAGATAGGCTGTGTGGACTACCTTCCCTTCATCTATGGCTTTGGTGACTGTTTTGAAGAAGTCAACCAGGTTCAAAAGGCAGGATCTGCCCTTGACAAAGCCGAACTGGGTAGGATCTAGTGTCTGTAGGTCCCCAATGTCTTTGTTTATGAGCTCCATGATGATCCTCTCCATAGCCTTGCAGACTAAGCTAGTCAGGCTTATGGGGCGATAGTTTCCAGGGTCCGTAGAGGCTCCACCTTTGTGGAGTGGGACCACTGTTGCTGTACACATTCTGTGGGCACATATCCTGTAGTGAGGCTATGATTGTATAGCTGTTTTATTTGAGGGATTAGTTCCTCTTGGAGTTCATGTAGGACGCAACCTGGGATGCCATCTGGTCCCATGGAAGCAGTGTTTTTTGCTTTGGAGAGGGCAGCCTTCACCTGAGCATCAGAGATGTTTGGGAGGCAGCCCTCTGCTGGAATAGATACTTGCTCTTTTGGGGGGGAGGGGGTGGAGAAGTTTGCACTGAACCTGTCTGCCAGGATATTGGCGATGTCTGTGGGTTCAGTGTATTTTTTATCGTTTAGAATCAACTCAGAACAAGTCTGGGAGTTGCATCCCAGGTTCCTAACATAACTGAAAAAAGCCTTATGATTGTCTTTGGTGTCCTGTGCAATTTTTCTCTCGAAGCTGGCCTTGGAGGATTTTATAAGGGATAGTAATTTTTTGCTAGTACTGATCAGAGATGCCTTCCCTATTAGGGATTTTGCTCCATCATGTAGCTTCCTCCTTCTGTTGTACAGTTTATTTATGGCAGGGGTCCACCAGACTGGATGCCTGCCTTTGGATGATAGGGTATTGGTTTTGTTTGGGATATCATGATCCATGCATTCCTGGAGATGTCCGTAGAATGCGTTTATATAGGATTCTGCAGTTTGGGCCATAGTTTCCACTGGCCCTGGGGCCTTGAAGGATTCCACTTCGGTTTTGAGAAGTGAGAAGTTCGCTTTTGAGAAGTTTTTCACTGTGGTTTTCTGGGCTGGGGGTGGGGTCGGGATGTGGACATCCAGTGAAATTAATTTATGGTCTGATCTTACCAATGAGGGATATACTTCTGGTGTGGAGCATAGAGTCCCCATGTTAGTAATGATCAGGTCTAGTATGTTGTCCCCTCTTGTGGGAGTGGTGACTAGTTGTTCCATAGCATTTGAGTTTATAATTTCCAGGAACCTTTGGGCTAAGGTGCTGGGGCTTGAGTAGTGCTCCCAGTCAATGTTTGGGTAGTTGAAGTCGCCCAGTATAATGGTGTTCGGAGAGATCTTCATGTTCTCCAATGTTTTCAGGAAAGCCGAGTGGGATTCCTGACTTTGAGAGGGTGGTCTGTAGGATGCTATAAACTGAAAAGCAGTCTTGCCCACTGTTAGTTGCACATGGATGGTCTCCGATACTTCATGCAATGCCACTAACCTGGAGGTGTGGATAGCTTTGATAAATATGGAAACTCCCCCTCCTTTTGTGGTTCGGTCTGGGTTTTGGGGCCGAAAAGCATGATATGAGGTATAGCCTGGTAGTTCTGGGGTGCTCTCTGGAGCCTTGAACCAGGTTTCTGTCACTGCACAGATATCGATGTTCTCCATACTGAGGAGAGCTTCGAGTGCGTGCATCTTGAAGTTAAGACTTCTGGCGTTAAGCAGCATTACCCTTAGTTTCTTGTTCCTTGTGCTGTCTATGGGGGTGGGTTTGACTTTTGAGCCTTGCCTAAAAAAGGCACTATGGGGGTGGCAAGAGCCTTTGCCAATATCCAAAAGCCCAGTGGTGACAGGTGCAAGCCATCCCTAGTGAAGCAACAAGGCTTGTCGAGCATGTCATCCCAGGCTGACAGACACTGGATCCCCTTTGAATGACACCAGAAATTAGCCAATTGTTAAAATCGATCATTTTGTCTTTGTACTGTGGCATCATTCTAAGTGAGGGTAAGATGCTGCTCAAGGTCAGGGTCATACCAGCCTGGGCTACATGATCAGAGAGCTCCTCTATGTCTCTTTTCATGTAGTCAAGGGAGGTACGTCTCAGGTCATTCACACCCGCATGTACAATGACTGAGTCATATTTGTATTTGCTTTGGAGTGACCTGAGTGTTTGCATTATGTGGCAGATCCTAGCACCTGACAGGCAGCTCACCGAGACCTTCTCTTTATTCAGCCTGGTGAGCGGGACGTCAGTGTGTCTGACAATAGAGTCACCTATTACTAGAGTATCAGGTGTGTTATTCAGCCTTAAGGGCTGTGGCTGCTTGGCACACTGACTTTGTGGGCTATGTGTTGTGCGTGTTTTGTTTTGAGGTAGCGTTTGCTTGGATGTCTGCTTTGGAGGTCTCTGTTGCTTAGGTAGATTTTTATTTAGAGCCTCCAAGTATGTTTTTGTGCATTTATGTGTTTGGTTCGCTGATGTAGTGGGACTATGTGATACTGGAATTGTGTTGTGTGAGGTTACCTTCTTATATTTGTTGTAACACATGTTGCTGAACCAGAGAATATATAGTTCTTCCTAGCTGTTTGATGTTGAAAGATATTATTTTTATTAATAACATCACAACAGCTACAGCTGTAACAGGGAAGGGTACCTGATTTAACTGCTGTTACCCCACCATTCTTGACACATGTCTTTATAACATAACTTCTGTTTCAAGTTCTGACAATTTCTATATGAGAAACTAAGTTTCATGCCAACTATGGGACATAACTCAGGTAAAGATGTTAATATACACCAGTTGTTATTAATAATCCTTCTTACCTCAGAAGTAGCTCTATTATATGTTGTGACAAACCATAGCTTGCCTATATCTAAATTTGTATCAATAATTACAGAAGATGCTTCTATTGTTTTCATAGAGAAATAATGTTTTGTATTGTCTTCCCTGCAGCCCAGAACATACTCAATTTCCATATCCAGGGACTCATTATTATAACCCCCCCTCTATAAATTCATCCTTCAGTTCCTGCATTTGTTTCTTACATTCTTCTATAGAGGTATTAAATCTACTAATCCTAACGAACTGAGCTTTGGTGACACTCTTAAACACATGTGGAGCATGCATACTGCTTTGATGAAGAAATTTATTCCTGTGTGGGTTTTTTATAAAGAGTAGTTAGAATTTCAGTCCCATCAAATGAAATACTCACATCCAGAAAATTAATACTAATCTCTGAACATGTCATAGGGAAATGCAAAAAAAAAACAGTTGTTCAGTATCAGCGTTGCTTGGTTTGTTTCATACTGCATATGTGACTACAGATATCAGTCACAAATGTGCTTATTGTCCAGCAAAACACTGTACAGTTGAATGTTATTAATTCAATTTATCACATGCAGTTAAACACACGTCTGCAACAGTACTCTACTATGCACATGCCCTCTATAGGTGTCTTAGCTTTACAAGGCAAACTTGTGTCATACTCATAATCACAGGCAACATGGATATAAAAAACGTTCCATTAACTGGCCTAGCAGTGGCATAGTCACAGCTGTTTGACAGACACCACTGCGGTTGTCATACATGAGCGGTCCTTTCCCAGGTGAGTCAGGCCCCTGAGATGTGATCCCACCTCACAACCTTTCACAGCATCACATGTGGACAATGCCTAGAATGATGGGGGATAAAGAGGGACAGACTTTAAACAAATCTGTTACAAACATATGAAGTTCATAGAATGATACATTTAGCATTGGAGTGAATAATCTTAAGGATGTGGAGTCTTAAACTCAAGTGTTTGTCATTACCTGATGACTTCAATCCTCAGCCATTTGCCAGAAAAGTACAGATCTCAGGAGGAACAGACAAAAATGCATGATGGTAAAATGTGGCCATTCTGTGAGGATCTGTACAGTTGAGAGGTATGTTTGTGCTATCTTGTACTGCAGAAAGGGCCAGATGCTATGGCCATAGCAGCTGTTTATCAGGACATTAGTACAGCATGTCTTGTTGGGACATATATTCCTTCAAATCATATTTCCCATACAGACCAGATACTACAGCGAATTACTTGCTTACATTTTCCACTTACCTTTTTTCTTTCTTCTCTTTTCCACTCTATGTTTCATTTGTTATTTCTCTCTCTCTCTCTCTCTCTTTCTGTGTACTACAGGGATAGAGCTGGTTTAAATAGGTGTCAGCATGACTTTTGTAGGTAATACTCATAACCAGGTGATGGCCTGTGCACCTATTGACGTTCCCCACTTGCTAATTGCATGCAGAGCAGCCGTGTAGTTCTTCCAATAGCCAATATCATGGCAACACAATCCTGTAAATGAATACTCCATGTGGGCATTGACCCTTTCCCTTACTTGTGAGGAAGACATCCTAGAGTTGTGTGAGCTACTACCTCTTACAACAAGACTTGTGGAGACAAGCCAACTAAATGGTGGGGAAGGTTCAAGACCTAGGAGCAGAATGTAAGTATTGATGTTATATGTTTGGAATACTGCTAGTTTAACAGGGTTTGTCTGCACATGCTACTTCTGAATGGGTTTCAGTCTGACAGATTTCTGCCGCTGCATAGCTCTCAACTGTAGGGCCAACCATATAATGGCCACAGGTTAACCTGTTAAGTATGGGCTGTACCTCAGACAGGTATTGCCCTTGGCATATCAGTAGTTTACTCAGGTGACTGCATTATGTAGATGGTAACATCCATTTGTTTCTCTGACTTTATATCCCTCAGTAAAGATATGTTGCAACAGACCCTGTAACGCCAGTAATTTTCTCAGTGTATAACAGCAATATTTCATGTATGGCCATGTATTTGGGCTTCTGTCCACCAATTATGTCAGGCTTTATACAGATGTCATACAGTAGTAGGTGGATAGGAATACTGGTCTATCATTATTTAGTGCTGTAATTCCTGCTGAGGGGAATGGCTGAGTAACATGTTGAAGTATGTACATTCAAGAGGTAGGTGTATAGAGAATGCTCTTAGATGGTCTTGTAACATATTTTATGTGGGAGACAGTAACACATGTTTTAAAACTAGGCTGTTAGAACATGTCAGACGAATTACTGAAAAGAAATATGTCAGTTCTGCATCTGTACATTTGAATAAATCACACCATGGGGAAAGTAGTGGGTCTCAAGGTACTGTTTCTGAAAACATCTGTTCCTCATTGTGATGAAACATTCATAAAAGGACAATTGTTATGTACAGACTTCAATGCATTAATATTAACTGTGATACTTTATCCTGTAGGGGGTCAAATGATGAGTGTAATTGGAGGCTGTGCATTCAGTTATGTAATTAGGTGTTAATTGCCTCTTGAGATTAAGGCATGTATTTATGGCGATATTTACTCCTTAAAGGCTTTGGCCAAGACATTAGAGTATAATAAACATGTGTGAATTACTGGCTGGTTGTATTTTTCTTTGCTATGTTCAGACATTTTATTTGTTTCCTAAGAGATTGTTGAATGTCTGGCCATTGTGTATGGCCTATCATGATTTTGTAGCAGTATACTGTTCGCTCATTTATTTGGACTGGGGGGGGGGGGGCAGATGTGAGTGTCTTGGGTGCTTTTGTATCCAACTGTGCATGTTGCCCCAATTGTGGGTGGTCTAGCAGCAGTATATGTTTGTATGAGCATTTTGGGACATGTACACACATATATCTATCTATCTATATATATATATATATATATATATATATATATCTATCTATATATATATATATATATATATATATATATATATATATATATATATATATACACACATATATGTATGTATGTGTATATATATATATATATATATATATATATATATATATATATATATATATGGATCTACTACAGTAAACCGACAGCTCATAAGACCGACAACGAGATCGCCAGTACCATAAGAATGAAAGTGCAAAAACATGAAAGTTCACATGCCCAACAATGCACAATCCCGACAGTTAACAAAACAAAACAAATTTGCTGTTCCAAAAAACACACACATAACACAAGCACACCAAAAACCTTATAAACCTACATTAAACCTTACATACACAACTATCTATGCACTAACCTTAACCCAAACCCTAACCCTAAGGTCTGTCACTATCGCACACTTACCTTACCCGCACCCTAACCCTAATGTCCGTCACAATCGCACACTTACCTTACCCCCACCCTAACCCTAAAGTCTGCCACAATCACACACTTACACAGTCGCGCTCAAATGTAAGCACACATGTTTCGCATGTCGGTGTTTTCGGCGTCAGGATTTCAACTTGCTGGGTATATCCGTTGTCGGTCTTCCAGTGTCGGTCAACTCATTGTCGTTGTGTTTTGGCTTGTCGGTCTTATCAGGTTGATATATATATATATATATATATATATATATATATATATATATATATATGTGTGTGTGTGTGTGTGTGTGTGTGTGTGTGTGTGTGTATGTATATATGTACATCTCAGTATTTATTGGTAATATACCTACATATTGTTGTACACATATATGGATCTCCCTACATATCTCACTCTCTCTATCTCTATGTATGTTTCTATTCAGATATATATATTTATAGATACCAATCCTTCCTAATTGCACACTTGTCCTTCCCTATTGTAAACTGGCTGTAAAGAAGGGTATGTTTGAGAAAACATCCTAAAACAATGCAGCTGAGGTGGCTTACTGATAAATTGCATAGGCTATAGTGTGCAAGGTCCTGGATTCAAGACCTGCAAGGGCTGTTTATTTTCTTGCTAGGCAGAACAAGGATTGTTGGAGACAGAGTAATTAAGGCAGTTTTGAGCAGCTTTGAGTGTGTTTGCATGGGTTTGCATGATGGTAAGTGCTGCTAACATATGGTTAAATGATTATGTGCTTATACTATGCAGGCTTTGCTTACTAGTGTGCAAATCTGCTTAGCATTTACATTTAAACAATGCTGAAACCTGCTAAGTATAGCTTAGCCCTGGTAACCAGTGATCATATTCCAGTCTGATAAAACAGCAGAGTAATGACATATTTAATAAGTGTACTTAATTCCCTGTACATAATATGCTTCTATGTGCTGTCATTACAGTAGCAAGAGGTGTGAGTATGCTGTATGGAGCACCTGGATATACATGGGTAGTACCGCAATCTTTTCTCTTTGGATCTGTTTCATACATGGGTATTATCCCAGGTTATATGCAGTCACACTTGCATGTTGCACCAGCTACAGTGCACTGGTTGACAGAAATAGTTTAACACATATGGTATCATTACTTTAGTACCTTTAACAGTGCTTTTTCATGTAAGAGTAGATTGCAGATTGTAGTACTGGAACCATACACCCCTGCATGCAAAGCTGGACTCTGTCTGTCCTCTGTACAGATTTGCAGATGTCAGGTATTGCTACGGCCATACCACTATGTAGGTGCCCACATTGTATTGTGTTGTGGGCCTGGACACTGCTGCTAGTTCCGACATATGGGACCCACAGTTATATATCTCTGATGTGCCTCTCCACTGTTACGTTGTCCACAGACTGCCCATAATTCTGCCTGTCATGTTTTGTGTATTCACCAGACAGTTGGTGTCCTTGGTAAATCAGTTGTGGACTCTGGGAAATGCAGTCAGTAAATGCTCACATGTATTGGTATTACTGACATCTTATTCCTCATAAAGGTTGTTACAACAAACTCAGTGACATCTGCAACTGTCTCAGTGTATGACAGCAGTACGTCCATTCTACCTCTGTGTTTGTGCCTCAGTTCTCACCTAGTGATATAGGGGTTGATGCCGAGCTTAGTGAGTGGGGAATATTATCAAAGGCTTTGGCCAGATCAATGTAGGCCGTATGTGTCACCTTGCCTTCATCCACAGCTCACGTGACTGACGGCAAGATGTTGACTAGGTTGAATGAGCAGGTATGACCTACCCTTCACAAAGCTAAACTGTGTGTGATGCTGAGTCTGCAGATTCCCATATCCCTGTTTATTAGGTGCATGATGATGCATTCTATAGCTTTACATAACACACTTGTCAGGCAGTTGGGTGGTATTTCCCAGGGTCTGTAGTTATACCTCATTTCTGGAGAGGGGTGACTGTAATAGTGCAAAATTCAGTAGGGACAAAACCTGAGGTGAGGCTGTGCTTGAACAGGGCACACAGGTAAGGTGTCAGGTCACTCTGTAGTTCATGTAGAACACAGCCAGGGATATTCTCAGGTCCCATAGAAGCTGTATTCTTGGCATTGGACAGTGGTGTTGTAACCTGTGCTGCAGTAATATAGGGTGTCTGGCAGTGTACTGGTATTGTGATTGGTCCTTTGGGGGAGGAGTGAGTGGTAATGTTTGCTGTCAATATGCCAGCCAGTATATTGGCATTATTTGTTGTCTCAGGCTGGGAGGTACCATTGTCTAGTAGCTCAGAACAATTCTTGGTATTGCCATGGAGATTCTTTACATAACTGTGCGAGGTCTTGTGGTTGTCTTTACTATGTGTTCCAAGTCTGTTCTCACAGCTAACTTTGTAGTCTTTGATGAGGGATCTCAACTATTCATTGAGGCTGATAAGGGTTTATTTCCTGTCTTGGGACTTCACCTTATTCCATGTCAGTTCCCTCATTCTATTGTACAGTTTCTTTATGGCAGGGGACCACCAGATCAGCTTACCTTTTTTTGGAACTGAGGGTCCTGGTTGTATTGGGTAAGGCAGTATCCATGCTTTTGTGTACATGTTCATAGTGCATTGTTGTTTGATTCCACTGCAATGCAACTAGTCTCCATTTGCATGGCTGCTGTGAGGTTAGACACCTCTGATTTTATGAGGCCACAGTTAGCTTTGGAAAGGCTTTTCTTGGTGGTTACCTGTGCAGTGGGAGTAGGACAGCTGCGGATTTCCAAAAGTGATTACTTTGTGTTCAGATGTAACAAGTGAGGTGTTGACTATTGTTGTAGAGCAACAGTCACCCATGTTAGGAAGGACCAGGTCAATCTGATGAGCATGTGCATTGGAACATGAATAGCTTTCCCACTTAATGGTGGAGTAGTTGAAGTCAACCAGTATGATAGTGTTAGGATGGACACTAATAGTCTCCAGGGTGTTTATGGAAATGCAGTGTGAGTCTTGGGACACGTATGGGGACCTATCGCAGGCTACAACCTGAACCACTGCCTTACCCAATGTCAGCTACGCCTGCAATATCTGTAATGCATAAGGTTGGTCTACCACTCTGGAGGTCTGTGCATCCTTTATGAATATGAAAATATCACCACCTTTGGAGCTTCAGTCCACATTCTGTAGCCAAAAGTTGTGGAATCAATTATAGGCTGGTACTGCAGGGGTGCTTCCTGCTGCTTTTATCCAGGTATCTGTTACAGCACAGATGTCATTGTTACCCATTTTAAGGAAAACTTCCAGTGAGTGAGTTTCCAGATTTAGAATTCCAGTGTACAGCAGCATGACCCTCTGATTGCTTGTCTTTTTTGCTGTCATATATTTATGTATATTTATGTATACATATATATATATATATATATATATATATATATATATATATATATTGTTGTGTCTTTCGGCTTTTCCCAGTTAGGGGTCACCACAGTGGAACTCCGGTCCGCTAATGATTGGCAGTAGATTTTTGCATGCCGAGATGCCGGCCCTGATGCACAACCTTCAACAAAGGTACACCCATTCATGCATGTCTCCACACAGAAGATGCTCTAGCTGAGAATCGAATGGGACAATGTCTTACTGTGAGGCGACAACGCTACCAGTATATATATATATATATATATATATATATATATATATATATATATATATAACATGTATATATTTGTCCACATATATGCATTTCCATGCATATATACATATATACATGTATATATAGACTACCTGACTGATTCTACAGACTCTTTTCCCTGCTGTTGGATGACTGTACTAACTGATATGCTTGGGATGTCATCACTATTTTGTAGGGCTCAGATGGTGTAATGGTACATTGCTTTGATCATAGTTTACAAGACCCTGGGTCCAGGACTTGGCAGGCCTTATTGTTTTGTTGCAAGGCAGAACAGTTCTGCTGTGGAGGAAGGGAAAAGGGCAATAATTACAAGAGGGCCCTAGTTTGGGCCACTTCACCCCCATTTACACAGCCTTTGAACAGATTTATTGCAATAAGAAGTTCAGAGTGTGGATCCAATGTCCGAATGCACTACATACCTACATATTATATATATATATATATATATATATATATATATATATATATATATATATATATATATATATATATATATATATATATATATATATAATACACTGTTGATGGCTGTG
The DNA here is from genome assembly GCF_019279795.1 of Protopterus annectens. Lineage (NCBI taxonomy): Eukaryota > Metazoa > Chordata > Ceratodontiformes > Protopteridae > Protopterus > Protopterus annectens. The sequence goes on from NC_056742.1 coordinate 162,136,001, forward strand.
CTGCATGATATATTTAAAAAAAATCATCTGTATCTACAGCTCCGATGGCTTAATGGTAAATTGCTGTGGTTATGGTGTGCAGGGTCCTGGGATCTAGAGTTGCAAGGGCTGATTATTTTGTTGCTGGGCAGAGCAAGGGCTGTTGGATACAGAGTGATTAAAGCACTTTTAAGCAGTTGTAAGTGGGTTTGCGCAGGTTTGAGTGGCGGCAAGCAATGCTAACTTCCAGTTAACTTTGCTTACAGATGGTTAGCCTTAAAAGTGCTTAATCTGTGTAGGCACTGCTTAGCACCCTGAAAACAGGCTTAATCCCACTTATAACTGCTTAAAAGAGCTTACCCCCACATACCCCCGCACTAATTGCTTTAAAAGAAAAGAAAAGAAAAGAAAAAAGGGGTAATAGGAAAGTGGTGAAAAAGGGGGCACACAGAGGAAAAGACAATGGGGATTGTATCTAGGGATGTGCAAGATGGGTGTAGGGAAGGTCCATAGCTGTCCATTTCTTCTACAGCAACAGCTGTGCATATATACTGAATTTGGAGGTATATGTGGACACTCAAACCCCTGGGAGAGGGGTGAGGACAACAATAATGTGTTCTGATACCAATTAGACCAGATTATATGTGTCCAGTGGACATGTGTTCGAAATGGGCAGCTATGTATGGGGCGAGATTTTTTGGGGGGAACAGATTGCCTTTCTTTTTAAGGTGAGAGTAGGATGTTGGAGAAAGATAGCGGGTATATTTGGGGAGGTAGGTTGGGTAGGAAGACAGACAAGACAGCATACAGGGGCAGTATATGACACATGTGGGGGGGGGTAAACACCTTGGATGGGGAGTGGTGTTTAGAAATCAGAAGCCCATGAGCCCCCAAATGGAAACAGTGGGACTGAGGTCCCCACCCATGGGCAGTCACCACTGTATCTTCACGGCCCCAAAGGAGGCTGTGCTTAGAGCTGAGCAGGAGGGGCAGGCTGACCTTGTAATTTTACCACGCGGCCCTCAAGCTGGCGTAGCAAATCTCCAAACTTCTTTCGGAGCTCACTACGCACCAATACCCGGATCTGGCTTCAGGTGTTGGTATCCTGTCTGTGCCATATCCTGGGGGGGCATGCCCCATCCCATGAGGTGGTTCCACCCAAAGGTGGTGCAGGACCAGCAGATGAGGAGGTCCCAGGGTGGGTCCCACATGTGCTGGGCCTCAGTGCCATGGCCAGATGAGGTGAGTCTGCTGGGACCAGCCCTCCTAAACATGCTATGGTGTTTCAGTTTTAGAACATATGTGGGTTAGTAATAGTCAACACAAACCAGGATTTGTTATAACAGCATGCATCGATATTCCCATTAACCCAAAACAACAGATTTGGAACAGTTGCATAGCAAACAGAACACATGCATATATGGAACCACAGTGACCATTACAACGGCATGCAGGTTACATTGCTAGCAACAGGCCACCAATGATAGTATTTCAACATGGAACATTAATAGAGACACATTTCAATATTTGTTGAACAATAGGACATATGCCCCAACAGTAGGTTTGGTGTAAAACATACCCATTGATTTCTGTGTTTAGATTATTGTTGCAGATATGATGGGGAGGAGGGACAGATGTCAATTAACAAATTGTATATCCTTGCAGTACTTACAACGTCAATGATCATTGCTCTAATCATTACTCTACAGGTATTATTACAATACCCTATGGACTTGGTTTGGGCCGTGGTATGTTTGTACCCAGTGTATAATTCAACCATCTTATAGCTACGTTCTACTTCTCTTACCTGGAAGACCTGTGGGGGGAATGTTTTTAACACTACCTGACTGTTTATACAGACTGGAACACTATAGTCAAACTAATACCGAAGACACTCAAATCCAATGCAGGCGTTGAATATTCTTAGCATAAAAGAATTTATTTATAAAAACAAATACAGCGTTTTCGCCAATCAATCTTGAATGGCTTCCTCAGAGAAACATACCATGTTTCTCTGAGGAAGCCATTCAAGATTGATTGGCGAAAACGCTGTATTTGTTTTTATAAATAAATTCTCTTTTGCGTTAAGAATATTCAACGCCTGCCGTGCATTTGTGGATTTGGAGCCGTGTCTTCGGTGACTGTTTATACACATATTCACAAAATCCTAGTTAAAATTATGCATACAGCTTACTACCACTCCCAGGATTCGAATCATGGCTGCATCTGCTAAAAATACAACAATTTGTGTTTCATCAGAATGAGCTATTACGATACTGCAGCTTTTTCTATCAGTGTTTTCTGTCTAAGTCTCTCTTGGTCGTACAATCTGATCTTGTAATTACAACATTCTTATACAGAAATTCCTAGACATATTTTTTATGTAGCACAGTGTGGGAAACAGTGGTTAACACAACATTACTATTCAGATATCAGATCTTGGTGAATGCAACATGTCAAGCCATACAATACCAGAGTAAGCACAACCAGTCCAGGATTTAGAACTTTATTGCCAGGCAGATACAGTTCTCTTACCTGGCATACCTGTGGGTGGAATGCTTGTTAACACTACCTGACTGTTTCTACACATATTCACAAAATCCTAGTTAAAATTATGCATACAGCTTACTACTACTCCCAGGATTTGATCCATGACTGTTTCTGCTAAAATTACAACAATCTGTGTTTCACCAGAGTGTGCTATTAAGAAACTCCTGTTTTTTTCCTTCAGTGTTTTCTGTCTAAGTCTCTCTTGGTTGTATAACCTGACCTTGTAATTACAACATTCTTATACAGACATTCTAGACATATTTTTATGTAGCACAGTGTGGGAAACAGTGGTTAACACATTACAATTCAGATATCAGATCTTGGTGAATGCAACATTTTATGCCATACAATACCAGAGTAAACACAACCAGTCCAGGATTTAGAACTTTATTGCCAGGCAGGTGCACTTTTATTTAAATATGACCTATATGGGACTATTACTGTCATATTGTCTGGTTTATTCAGTACAAACCATCCACATTTGTTATAGTGCCAGGTAACATTTTACTCCTTTATATTTATTTGGTAAGACTACTACAAGCAGGATTGTTACTCACCAGCTTCATGATGCAGCCTTTGCAACCTACCAGCATGGGCTTCCTGGTTCACAGTCCGCTCATCTGGAGCTGCAATGAAAATATTGAAATATTTAGGCATACCTATCCATCACATACACAGGCTGGACTTTAGTAAACAGTTATTGCTATGAATACGTACACACTGCTGGGACATCTCCCCTCTCTGTTGCTTCTTGGACCCACTGTTCCAAGAGCTCCCTCTTCCTCTGTTTCAAGTCGGCATAGTGGGGCCAGACCTGCTCACCAGTCTGAGGGATACCAGTGGCACTGGTGAGATCATGGGCAAGACATTCCCAGGCTTCTGCTTTGTATTGGGATCCCTGTTACTGGTCCTGCAGCAGTCTCACATCATGTTTTTTTACCAGGGGTCCTAGCATGACACTGGACTCCTGTATGCCGCAGTTCTGCACCTAAAAGCTCATGGCCTCTCTGACACCTGCCATACTGGCTACAGTGGGGAGCTACAACCAGTTATGAGCTGTATTTCCATCTGCGGGGTTTAAATATGGCCAATTTCCCACCCTTTGCCTTGATTGGATGGTTTTGAATATGCTGAGCTAAGCTAAGCTGTGGGCAAACCTGCTTAGCTAAGGTTAGCAGTGCTTAAAGTTGCAGGTTCAGCACTGCTTACCAATGGGCAAGTCCACTTAGCTAGGCTACTCATTGCTTAGCATTCATATGTACACAATGCATACACCTGGGTAGCATAGCTGTGCAATGCTTAGTATTGCTAATGTTTCATTTTATTGAACTACAACCTGTATGGGATTGATTCATTATTCATTAAATATTATAAATTTGTTTACCTTCCCTGACATCCCCCAATGTGCTGTAATTGCATTTATATTCTTGTGTGACTATACTGTATGGGGCACTTGTGTTTATATAGGGGTTGCACTACTTTATTACACTGACACCTCGCATCTGGGCCTAATACACTACTCTGGTTGTGAAATATAAGTTACTTCCTACATAAATTTACAAATAAATTCAAATTGTAATGATTACACATACACAATGGAAACAGCTTTAGTGAGGCTTGAAACCGTGAATGACTACATGCAAGGCATATGCTCTAACTGCTACACTATTGCACTTAAGCTAATGTTGGATGTGTATTGCTATTTAACTTATCGTGCTGTTTCAGCTGGGCTAAGCATAGCTAAGCAATGGGCGCACCCACGCAGCTACGCTTAAACTTTATTGCACATGTGAAAAAAATACATTTGTTGTGTTTTTTTACTTAGTACCCTTTAGAATATCCATGCTAATGCTAAACTTGTTATTCCATCAATTTTCTCGGTTTATAGGGACAATTGTCCCTTATGACTTTGTCCAAATTCCTTACTCTGATGGGTTGGAGGTGTGTGCTATGTGCTTTATACCCTGCCAGAAAATTCATGCTAGTACTAAACTTGTTATTCTATCAACTTTTCTGGCTATGTAGGGATGATTGTCCCTTATGGCTTTGTCCAGATTTCTTACCCTGACAGGTTGGGGGTGTTACGAGCATTCTCACTTTATTTAAATTGCCATACGGCAATCCTGGTGTGCATGGGGCACGCGTACTGTGAGAGCACTGCTCTCAGACACACCACCTGCACTCCTGCACAGAATCATGTCCGTTTTACAGCACGGCAGCACGCCTTCATGAATATGCATGGTGTGCTGCCATGCAGCACGGGAATGGTCCCTTCCATGCAAGAATAAGCTATTCCTGCATGGAAGTTTACTTAATCCAGGGGAATATGCTGTGCTCATTCTCCCAGTCTCTGTGTTGTGACCATTACAGAGATGCAGCCGGAGGAACACTATTTGGTGTACACATTTTGCTTATATTGCGATTCCTTAAATTAAGAATACTTTATTTTGACTCACAATTCTTTATACCATTTCTGGAAATGCAGATCTTAACTGAACGTTGTGTCACCTGGTGAACAAAATCTGCTAAATAGATTAGCAGATGGTTTAAATGATTAGCTGAAAAAAGTAAAGAAGGGAGGAAAATAAAATCAGTTTAATGTAATTATCAGTTATGATACTATTGCTGCTACATTTTTTTTATTTCTCTCATGGTTTACTTCATTGTGTAGCAGTTAATGTGTGCCTTCTGGACAATGCACATCACTAATATAAGTCTACAAACTGTAACATTACTACTACTTTTTATGGGTGTGAATAAAGACTTTGCCCAAAACAGCAGAACCTTCACAGGTATCAAGGTCAGAGGATAGTATAGGAGCAAAATGCAGTGTTAGCCATAACAGTTGCAAATCTAGGTACTGACACACAATTTGCTGGTCTCGAAAGCAAATAAGTAGTATTTATTCAGTTATAGCAATTATTTGCTACTACTGAATATGTAATTAAACTATATGAGATTGAATAGCCTTTTGAGTGTACTGGACACATTTGAAATGTATAGACCACTTAATGTTACCAAAACATAGCAGCATTATATTTGTTTTTATTTTACTTTTTTATAATATAATATATGATCTTAATCTGAAATCTGTATGAAACAATTTACCCAAGGGAAGTCAAAACTTGACATACTAAGAGATATTGTTAATTTATACTGGGCAAATAAAACAATTCTTCTGTAACTAAATGAAAAGTATGTCTGGAGGGTTTGTGTAGTACTAAGACTGTAATGCGTGACATATGTTATTAAATTAAAGTTAGATTTTTGTAAAAAAAAAATAGAAGTGCGAAAACAAAAACTGTAATGTTTGTCAAGCTTTTCTTTGCATTATAAAAGCATGTACACAAAAGTATCTGTATGATTCAGGGAATGCATCTTCTAATAACAAGTACTGATGAATTATTAATTACAAATGTTCCTCTAAATGTAGATCCACAGATGAAAGCAACATACTCCCTGTTATTTTTCAATAATGCCTTTCTCATAGCAAATTTCTCATAGCAAATACATAAAGGATTTAAATAAAAATGCACACCGATAAATAACTGCAGTGCATGAAGACACAGGAAGCAAGCAAGCTTTTTGGATTTTTTTCTGAATGGTGAAGTGATCAGCTGTCAATTTCTTCCCACATTTATTCTGAGTGAACACTATCCATCCATCAGAGCTTAAAGAGTTTTCTAACAGTACATTGACCTTGAATCCAGTGCATTGATTTCTAGTAACACATCACAAGCAGGGTCATTACTGAAGCATTCAGTAGCAGAAGATGTGATTGGGAACAGATTTCTAAAATTCTGATACTGGGCCACCTGCCTTTGGTGATGAATCACTCTACTGTATCCCATCAATCCTTACCTGCCTGGAAAGAATGTGACACCTGTATGAAATTTATCATTATATACATGACAGGCACATTAAGCCAATAAAACCAGGGCTTTTCAGTCATCTCTAAGGTTTGTTGCAAAAATGCTGGAACATCTACAGAGACATCAATTTATTATTTTACCACGTAGCAGGGCCATGTAACACGGGGATGTTTGCTAGACTTCAAAACCCTAGTACATTTCTAATAGCAAATGTGAGAAAGGATTCAAGGTTGCATAAAAAGTTGCACTAAAACACAAGAGAGAGAACATATCTATGTAGTGACATATATAACCTATATTTTATTTAGAAGACTAATAACATTGCCTGATATAGTTTTTCAAAAACATTCATGAATGTGTGCTTGTCTATAATGTGCATTAACACTTTTGTTTATGTTTGTCCATGTATTTTCATTTTTTCAATATTAAAATTAATTGAATTCAGACTTTAAATTAATAAAGTAGTAGTAGTGATATGTGAGGAATGAATTAGTATATGAGCATTTTTTTCTTGAAACTGTACAATTTGCACATTTTTATATGGTTACATATTAAGAGTTAAACTGAACAGAAAAATCTGAGGTAAGGAAATGCTGACAGCCTTTTGCTTTTGCTGACCTGAGGATGTGTAGCCAAGCAGTTGTATCTATCAGTGACTCTATATGGAAGTGAAGTATGTAGATTTAAATAATAATATCATATTTTCTTCCTGACTTTTTAAACTTGCATTCATACACAGCAGCGTTGTTGAGTATATATATATATATATATATATATATATATATATATATATATATATATATAATTTTGTTTTGTTACTTAATGCATTCGGCACATTGGGTATAAATCTCATTTAATTTAAAATTGAATCTCTAAGGCCAGAGGCACAGTATCTTTTGTGTATGGTTCACAGGCCACAAATGGTAGAATGGGGGAAGTTACAGGACCATCAGCCTTGAGCATCAAACTTCCATGTTTTAATGCTAATAGCAACAAGAATTCAGTAAAACTGTAGCTTTAAAATCTCAGCAACATGCATGTGGATCATCATATATTCCTGTACACATGGTCTGTGGCACAGATGTTACTCTGATTGCAGGTTCAGTGTGATAATCAGGGCTGGGATTTGGTGAAGATGGCCTGTGTGATAGGCCTAGCTCCATGTCTTGTAGGAATGAAGCCCAGACTAATTTAGCTGACCCAAGACAAAACAGTCGTTTAAGTGCTGGAGAGGCCGGACAAGAAAGGTGGGATTTAGTGGCAAATATCAGCTTGCACATTCTGGGGGCAATGAGGCAGTCCAATTCACTACAGTGCTACCGCCTACTGAAGGTAAAGATGCAGTCTATGTAGCAGATGGCTAAAACTGTGTGTTTTGTCCTTGCAGGTCATATTCATTTTTCTGATTTCATAGGCACATGCATGAGTGTGGTTAGGATTAAAAGTAAGAAATCTCATGATGGCTTCTACTTTGACAGTATGTTACCATCTCCTCCCACCCCTTGAAGGACTGAATGGACTAATTGTTTGCAGAAGGTCTGATAGCTTGCAGACATTGGAGCATAAATGCATCAAACGATTGCCTCTGAGAAGGAAGTAAGAGGCTAAGAGAAACTTGCATATCCTATGAGGGATGGTGGTGGCTAGGTTAATAGGATAAAGTACATTCTTGTATTGGCTGGGATGCAGATCAGTTCTTAGACTGGACCACAGTCAGGGCTTGCCTTGTCCATTTAATGTTTTCATTCTAAATGGGTTAGGTATGTGGGGTCATATAACTAAGGGCTGGCATTGCAGGCCTCCCTGCTGCAGGATGTGATCTGTCTACCCAGAAGGGAGTAGAACACAAAATAAAGTAGTAGCTGACGGAGATGATAAATATAGTATGAGACTGTTAAATGCTACTTTTGTTGCTCATACAGTTTAGAATTATCTGCCTGCTGCCAGGTTTGTCACCCTGAAGCGATAACTCAAGTCCAAAGTACAAGATAGATTTCTGATCTAGTAGAAAGACTGGGATACATGGGAATGCATCTCAGAGGTGGAGGAGTGCAAACCCCCCTATTTGTAATACCGAACAGTAGTTTTGTACTAGTGTTAACATAGTCAGGAAAGCTCTTATGTAACATTGAAATTATTCTAATGGGCCATAATGGCACAAAATAGATAGTTCTTTAGTGCATAATGATGATGGTCACATGGATTTGCTGTCCATTTCTTTATATAAAGCAACATCTATGTTTACCATATGCCTACTTTTTTCTGTACGCTTATTTTAAATGTGGAGCCATTTTAAATGCTATGGACCCCTTGAATAAAAACTTCTGTCAGGCTCCATGCTGCCCCCTCTGCTTAAGAGACTTTTTGTTAATAATGTACATAAGCCCCACTCTATATGACTTATGAAATAGAGCATGTTGAGTTATCTTGCATCCTCCTCTACACTGCCTCAGTGCTGCCTTTACTTATATGCTGATGTGATCCCACAGACGCAACAGCACTTCTGGTGTAGTTTTCTGTCAGATATGAAGGTAGATAATTAATTTGCAGCAAACATCTGAACTTCTTTGATAAAAAATTCTGAGCAAAGACAAATATAATTCACTTACAAAATATTGTTATTCTACCAATTTTTTATCAACATGGATTTTTGTACAGCACATACTAGCTGGAGAGAGATGCATTTTCTGTTCAGGTGCCTCTAAGTAGCATTAATTCACAAACTCCATCTAACAGGATCCAATAAAGGCAGTCTCAAAAATTTCACAGTAGTCACCAGAGTTGTACTCAAAAAAGACTGTTCAGTCCCAAGAAAACGAACAGCAGCAGGTGCAAATAGTTGAATATTTATTCGACAAACAAGTCTGATGAAGTTTCCAGCGATGGAAATGAAAGCGCTTAATCCTTGAAGCATTCCTGTTGTTTGTCGAATAAATATCCAACTATTTGCACCTGCTGCTGTTCGTTTTCTTGGGACTGAACAGTCTTTTTTGAGTACAACTCTGGTGACTACTGTGAAATTTGTGGGACTGCCTTTATTGGATCCTGTTAGACGGAGTTTGTAGATTATTGGTTTACTTTTTCTCCGTTTTTCCATTGTTTTTGGTTACTAGTGTTGGCCTCTAAGTAGCATACACAAACTAAATATACATAAAGGGCTACATACGTGGGCTTCCATAGTAAAAGATTACTCTGTGGTTACTGATAAAATAAACAAGAAGTTTTTAACATTTTTTCCTAGCCGCATAGCAAGTCAGTAGAGAAACAATTTAATTACAGTTGAAAAGCAAAAGAAGATCAACCGTTTATTTCCATTTCTTGTAACCAGTTGATTTGCACCATTCTCAACACCGTCTGCAATTCGTATGGCAAGTGTTTGCAATTAAATTATAGACTTTCTTCACTCTTTTGAGTTCTAAGTTAAAGAATTACCTTGATGTACTCCATGTTATCAAATCTTATTTCAACAGATTCAGTGGCTCTTGTAAATCACATAGTGACTCCTATTAGCTCACAGCAATGCTGATCCACTCAGACGTAGCAGCAACTTAAGAAAATGTGAATGGTAAACTGATCATAGAGTTAATCTGTACCCTTGTCAAGGAATTACATTCTTTTCAATCCATGCCGACCCAACAGTTCAAACATATGTCAAATACAGAAAAATGAACAGAGTTCAGAATTCAAATCTACTGTCTAGAGAAAAATGAAATGCATATTTAACTTTCTTCTAGCCATCCACAAAAGCTTTAGGAAAAGATGCAGGACTAGGAGAGCAGGGTTGGGAGAAAGGATGTATGATTAGCTGGCCTAATGCATGAAGTGGGGGGTGACAGCATAACCCATTTCTATATGGCATGGCTTTCCCACATTTTGCTGCTTAACTGTAGCGGTATATTTAAAACATAAAACAAACAGTTCAGTGAAAAGTGTGAATCACAAATACTTAGGATTGCTAGTCCATACTTTGAGCTAGGAAAAATGTTCTGTATTCAGGTTTTTGGAAAGTAAAAATGTCTCTCACTGATCATCCACATTTTGAAATCAAAAGGAATTTGTACATCTTTCTTATATTCTACCAGGCTAAAAAAGCTTACCTTCACTGATGAGCCAAAATATATAACTCTTAGGAACCATTTCCATTGTTAAGAACTGAGGAAATGCTCAATTGGACTTGGGCATTTCACTTAAAAGGCAAGATTTAATGCAGAAATCTACAAAAGAGACCCCCCCAGGCCATAAGTATATCAGTGTTAATCATCACACATGACACTAGTTTTCTCTTGTCTTTCTTTTCACTAACATTTATTTTTCTCATCTATTAAAGATGTTTTTAAGTTAAGTATCTCACTTACCCTGCTCCTGTCAAGTTGGCTTTTCTATTGAAGGCAACAGCTAAAAGCTGGCAACAACATTTAAAGGCCAAAGAGTCCTTACAGATGCTGACCTTTCCTTTGATACCTATTTAAATGCTTTTCTCTCTGCAAAGATGAAAGAGAGAGTGTTACTCACCTTATATTGTGTGCAGCTGAGAACTATACTAGAGAAGTAAATATCCCCCATTACCCAGATTTTATCTTGCTAATTGTAGCCTTGTGCCCCATTTTGCAACCTATTAGGATCCCATCTGGTGTAACTGAAGGATTTCAAGACTTACCATATAGCCAAAGGTTACAACAGCTCCCACTTTTCTTTATACCTTGTTGCCTCCTTAATGAGGTATGGCTGAAATACGATGCATTAAAGGACCCTTTGCTATTTGAATCCATTTGTTTGTAACCACTTAGTGAGCTATCAACAAAGGGCATTGGCCTCATTTAAAAAAAAAATTAAAAAAGGCATACTGTAAAATAACACAATTTCATATGGCAAAGATTAAGCCACCTATTGAATAAAATAACCCTCTCAGCTAAGCTAATTAATTCATACCTTCAGAAAATAATTTGATGACTGCATGGGCACCCACAAGTTCTAGCATGGAAACTAGAGCATCAAACTAGTTAATGGCCAATATGCCATGAGCTTGTGCAACAACCCTAGGAGGCAATCCTGACCCAGCAAATGCAAGAAACCTACCCTGACCTGCACATGCTACCTCATTTACTATGGTACATAAAATGGTTGCTTGTTAAAATGCTGACTAGGATTTTGAAAGATCAATTAATGTCTTGCCAGTGTTGTAGTCTGCCTATTTGAAAAAAAAAAAACATCAACTGTAACACATCATGATTATGAGTCTGTCCATATAGACCAGATTGACAGAACTGGTTGGTGTGACAGGTTTAGATGTACGTGTCTTATCATATGGTACTGATAAGTTTTGAAAATAGTCTATTGGAGCACAATGTTTTCCAGTGTATATTCATAAACAAAGGCCTACTCTGCTGTCTGTACTCTCAGTTTGTGTAGCAGTTAACAACTCAGGGGCAGCTAGGATTGGGGCTAAACAGTGCAGTAGGTCTACAAATATGCACTCACTTGACATGAGCAGCCCCACTTAAAGTAAACTTGTCTTGCAAGACAATAGTGTGGAATCTGGTGACATGCACTAGCTAAGACTTGATGCATTGGAAAAACAGCTGCAATAAAGCCCTCTATTTCCCGAGGAAAAGCTGATGAATCCATCTCTGTCACTTTTCACTTCTCTCATTGGAATAAATGAGCTGTGTAAGGTTCTTCCTTCCCTGGGTAATAAATAGAAAAGTAGGGTGGTCGAAGTGGGAGCAAAGATAGAAGATAAAAACGTTCATTCTGAAATTGATCAAAAAGATAAATACACATTGTTGTCCACCTAGACATGTTTGCAATACCACAATTACGTTATGGTATCAACACATGCAATTTATATTAGAACATATTAATGCATTTCTTTCCCGGAAGATTATTGTGTAATGTTTCACTTGAACTTGTATAGTTTATGAATTTGCCTTTTCCTTAATGTCAAAAGTTTAATTAATTAATTAGCTTACTTTCTTGATGGGCCTGTAGCCACCAGATGGGTGATAATGCTTTTTTCTTTTGGTTATAATTGATATGTCTAATTGTTGATTTACTGATTTAATCAATAATATACCAATGAGGTACTATCCTTCTGGGTATCCTTTTCAACCTGAATTTCATCGGCAATGGCTACTCTCCCCAACAATCAACACATAATTCAAAGTACCTGCTCCTGCTATGATGTGCACTCATTTTAAAAGCTACTTTTTGTTCTATTATGCCATATGTTATGCAAGCTACTTAAATGAATGACATAGCAGGTAGATTTTGATAATTTTATGAGATAAAGTTGGTGTGACACCTCAGCTAAAGTAGCCTTGTAAGTCTCATTTACTGTGATAGCTTATTCATACATTACCAAATAATTTATGGGTAAACAAGGAAAGAGAGTACAGTCTTCAATTTGCAGCATTAGTAGTCCATGCTGAAGTAAGTAAAACTTTAACCAGTTTGTGTGGCATAGGGCAATTGTTTGGCATTTGATGGTACATGGGGGATAAGATTTCCACTCATGCAGATTGCAACTGACCATAACTTTGACTATGCAGTTCCATGCTGCAGATGGAGCATTGCATATACCTTGTTGACAAGGTAAAATTCCTTTAGCAGCCCTAGTTGTAAATGAAAAAAATTGGTATCAGTTTAATCTTTGAATTTGTCCTGATATAGTTATGTCGTCGTTAAAGATAGAACCTCATGTCATGAATATGAATCTGTGTCTGAAGTGGTCTGAGGAGGAGTAAAAGCTATTGGTCATTTAGCCTGTATTCTTTTGCACTGTGGTACTGCTTAGATGAATTTAGCAATGTACATACTATCTACTGTTCTAATGAACTGTTAGCATTTAAATATCTACAAACAGTTTTGCAGAAAAAGTTACTTGGTTTTAAATGTTATGTCCTTATACATAGTCCTGAAAACAAGATGTTAATATCTGAATATTGCATGTTGAATTGTAGTAATAGATGTACATGAAATCCTCACTTGTACTATACTGTATGTGGAGCTTTTCTCACCGGGACTCTGCTGAAAAGGGACCTATGTCCAGTTGGACTTTCCCAGTTAACAAATATAAAATAAAATAAAAAAATAAATGTTATTAATTAAAATGGAAATAACATTTGTAAAATGGAACAGTAGTTAACACTGATGCCTGTTAGTGACTGGTTCTCCACTTCAGTTCTTACCTAGATGCCTTCTATGCATAGTTTGCATATCTTTCATATGCCCGTGTGATTTTTTACTGAGAACTTTGAAAAATCCCATTGAGGTGCCAAAAGGGAAGTAGTTTATGTGCCTAATTGCTCATAGTTATATTGTGCATGTGTGTGAGTGTGTGTGTGTGTGTGTGTGTGTGTGTGTGTGTGTGTGTGTGTGTGTGTGTGTGTGAGAGAGTGTGTGTGCATGTGTGTGTGTGTGTGTGTGTGTGTGTGTGTGTGTGTGTGTGTGTGTGTGTGTGTGTGTGTGTGTCTGTGTGTGTGTGTGTGTGAGTGACTCTTTGTGCATGCATTCGCATGCCCTAAAATGGACTGGTACATCCAGGATTGGTTTCTGTACCTGAGTGTTGGGGTATGTTCTGACTTCCTCCAAGACTGAACTGGATTATTCAGAAAATGAAGGAATAAACATTTGGGAAGGTGCTGATTAAGACTAGGTAGTAGGTCAATATATGAATTACATCCACTTACCTATGTACTGTCTGCTCAATTCACACCATAGCAACAGTTTACATAAGCAAACGTGCAGTCAAACCATGAATTGCAAAATTACATTTTTCACCACTGTTATAGGATGCCAGCATAAATAAATCATCAATGTTTATTGATAAGGAGTGCTAATCTTAGCAAAGACATGGAATGAGATTTGGGTATTTTATTAAAATCAAAACAATTTTAATTTAATATGATCTCTCTAACTCTAGCAGCTATGTGCACAGGATTGCAACTATGATCTGCTAAATGAAGTTCATCCCTCACTATATGGCTCTGATTTCCCAGTCTTAATTTACACAATGTGACTCTGAACAACTCCCTTAATGATGCAATGCTCCTGGGCCATTGGGCCACCTCCGAAATGGAGCATTTATGCCAAGTGGGATTACCTGGTTAACAAATAAAAATAAACACTGTAGACCCGGGATTACTAACTGGAAAATGATATTCATGAATATGCGCCTAGTAAAACATTGTTTATATTATGAGAAAAGGCCAATTCATGGGCAACTTCTTTACTGGGGGTCCTGCTCAGCAATCCAGCATTGAAAAATGTGCGTACTTTATGAGGGAAACAACTAGGCTCAAAGCTGCAGTTGCAGATTGGAATTCAAATGAGATATGCTAGAAATTAAGCAAGCATTTATGTCCGGTAGTGTGGGTGGGTGCTACAGTGTAATAACAGGCTGTGAGGCATAATGCTGTAGGCTGGAAGAGGACATGTGGTGACATGTGTGCTCACGCTAAGCACAGGGGTAAGGATAAGGCTTAATTAGAGGCACTCTCAATGTCAGTATACCAATGAGGAAACAATCATCCCCAGGGCTACCTGTGTGGTGACTTCTTTAGTCAGCTCTTGCCATTGCACTGGTGATATTCCAGTGGCAGGGAATGAATAGTATCAAGGCCTACTGGGGAGGTTTGATAGGCAGCAGGTATGGAGGTAAAGATAATGTAAGAAAGTAGCCTTAACCAAGAGTAATCTAAAGTGCTACTTATACATTCCATTGTGGATCAGTCTCCTTTTTGTCAGCTTTTCCACAAATATAATTTATTGTGGGAGTGAACTGAAATTCACCCCTGAGGTATAATATAAGGGTTTAATCTCTATATAATTAGCTGACCCTTAAAGAAAAGTATTAACTGTTATTAAGAATCTATGCCATCATTAAAAAAGGCTATTTCACTAACTAAAATATATTTTAAGCCTCTGAAAGATATTGCAAGCCTCAGATTTGGCTACCACAATGCAGACATCAGTAAAATCTCTGTTGGACTAGTGCATTGCCCTGTACATTGGAATTTGTGATGCAGATCTGGCTTATTCTTTAGAGTGCAAAACTCTATGTCTAGGATGCTACTAGGAACATGCAATGCTATCCAATCACTGCTGTCTTCAGAAGCTATACTGACTGACTTCCCGCTGTCAGATCCTATGTGAAATGTTACTTCAAACTCTTTTGGCCTTAGACAGTGTCAGTCCCACATGGTTGAAAAATTTGATAGTCTGGTGGAATACTTACTATTGCTCCAACTTTTCTGGAAAACTATTTTAAGGTTTGCTTTGCTTACTCAAGATGAAGGCATGGAATTTGCTTTATCAAGATAAAGGCATACATCACCTGAAGATATTTTCAAGAAACTGCTAAAATCTTATCTTTTTAATTTGCCCACCAGGTGGAGTTGAAATAAATCAGTCTCTTCCTTTTATTTTCCCTTTGTTCAGTGCGTACTTGTCTAAGTTTCTTTACTGCTTTGTTTTAATTTATTTTCCCCTCTGTTTTTAATACAAGTTTACTTTATTAGGCATTTAAATATTTGTAAGAGACATTTTGAGTTTTTTGCATTCAAGCACATGCAAAAAAGTCTATGCATGTCAAGTTTTTATTTTTAATACACTTTTGAGCAAAGGGTACACTATTGTAGAGTCATACTGTTTGAAGTTGAATATAAATTATATAATCAAAGATCCCTGAAAATTTCTCAATGTCTATAACACTTTAAAAAATGTGATAATAGTTTATCCTTTATAATGTGTGAGAAACTTGTGTATCTGACGGATCAGTCTACTTGAGTGAGCATTCCAGTACTTATAAATCCTTGAAATTGTGTGTGTGTGTGTGTGTGTGTGTGTGTGTGTGTGTGTGTGTGTGTGTGTGTGTGTGTGTGTGTGTGTGTGAGTGCGTGTGCACACCCGTGCACATGTGTGTGTGTATGGGGGAGCAGTGCCCATATGCTTGATGATGTGTCTATGTGTAGCATACAGAAATCATAAGGATGTACTTTGTACATTATAGTGAAGCCTTAAATGCAGAGCTGTGGTGTCCCATATGGCTTGGTGGTTAGGTTTCCTGGTTTTCACCCAGGTAGCCTGTGTTTGTCTCAGTATGGGAATGGGGGATTCTAGTCTAGTGATTAGAATTTGGCACTCTCAGAACCACAGCTTAGGTTCAATTCCCTGTCAGGGACTTTTAGTTTATGTGTGTTTTCTGGCAGTGAGCAAAGAGGATTAAGACAGTGTGCTGTTAATGACCTACTTCATGTGGTACATGGTTTGATTCTGTCAACCTTCATTTGTCTGCTATGTGAACTTGAGTGACTTACTTATCCAGACAAAGCTTTGAGGCAATTGGGAATTTAGGCTTGACTCACTAATGATCTATTGGATTGCATCCTTAGTAACTACCTATTAACCTATGTCTATCATTCTTGTCTATACTACCATCAAAATTCAGCTGATCGTAGGTCAAGAAAGTCATTCTGAGATATATTATATATCACATCCTACTGCTGTCACAAAGACACTGTTGTAAGCAGAAGAGTTTTCATAATTTTTTACCTTTTTATGTGCTTGGACCTTTTCTCTTTCTCAACCTCCTCTGAAAATGGCTACTCTTAACCCCAAAGGACTTTCCCAGTAAACAAACATCAATAAATACATACATTTATTAATATTTGGCTATGTACATAATTTTAGAACTGACTGTATACTGATTGCACTGCGCAGAGGTGTAGCTAGGGTAGAGTGAAGATGACAGCTGCCTTGGTTGCATGGTTTTAGGAATTGCAATCAGCAGATGTCAATGCTCTTTTTTAAATTTGTCTGCAATTTAGAATGAAGTGGAGGTGTCAGATCAGGGGGCTGCAAATGGCGCCAGATAATCTAAGGTTCTGGAACTAGATTTAAATATTATGAAATGTTTGCATTAAAACAATTATCATCTAGACTGTAAATAATAAGTGGAATATTCTGTTTGATACTTTGTTCTGAACTTTGCTTTATTATCCGAGAAATCATTGCATCTTCACAGTAATATCATGATAAAGAAAAAGAGAAACAATTTTTAGCAGGTGGCTTTATGCCTATTATTTATCTGGGGCTGAAATTCTTCTGCATTATATCTCTAAGAAATGAAGTCTGAGGCTGCTGAATTGCATAGTGAAAAAAATATATTCATTTGCAGTAATGTTCTTATTAAAAAGTTTTCTTTTTGTTAAAAAATGTCCTGTACATTTTCATTTTAATAAATACTTTAAAGTAGTACTACCGAACAAAAACATCCGTTAGTGTCCATCCAGCCCTGTATCTTATGTTATTAATACATTACTGACACTTCATTATGAAGTCATCAGGATTTTGTGTTTTTGTATACATTGACTGCCTGCAGTTTTGCCTCTGAAATGTTGATCATATTCTGACCAGCCTTCTGACCATCCCTTTGCATCTAAAGACTATCTGTGCATGTAATATATTCTGGTAGGTCAATGAGATTATAGATAATAGGAAAGGATCTCTATACTTACCCACCAAAGCTTATAAATGTTTTTCAGTTTGACAGATCTCACTGGATTTAGAAATTAAAATATAATACTTGTAGTTAGGATACTTTTTCAGTTGCTCTCTTATTGACTTGCAGAGCGTCACGAGACATGCAGTTCTAAGTTATGTTGACAACACTATGTACTAGTCATAGCCTGTAGTTAGCTATGCTGTAGCAACACAGCAACCTGAAAACAAAATGTATGCCTTCAAGATGACTTATATAGCAGATGATGGGATATTCCCAAGTTTAAATGTGGGGGACCACAGTGTATGTTGCAAATGTAACTGACTAAAATATATACATTTGTGATAAATTCATTTTATTGTGTGGCTGCAGAATACGAAAATTCAGGAGCTTTCAATTTATACTATTTTTTTTACTACACCAGAAAGAAACTAAAACTGCTACATGAATATTTTATTAGCAATAACGGAAACTACTTTAAGATGACAAGATATGTTTACTTTAAATAAAACATTAGCTAAGGAAGGTAGCTGAAAATGCTGCATTTGTTATTCATACAAAATGTTTCTCATTTATTACTGAATATAAATATATATATATATATATATATATATATATATATATATATATATATATATATATATATATATATCTTTTGGCAATACCGGGCCTTTCTTCTTAATACCTAATTAACATGACGGAGTATACATACTTCACTAAAGCAGTATTTGCAAGCATCTTCATCAGACTGCAAACCAAAATTCCTCACAAACGTGCATCACTTTCTTGAGAAAAGTTTGTACAGTTAATCAACAGCTTCTAGGATGGTATGCTTGTATTTCATTTATATATCAGAATGATTTATTATTGAACAGCTGGTAGGGTGTTTATTGGAAGGACATTGTCGTGCCTACATCCATTTACTTCGTTTTTAATGTCTTGATGGCAGCAACTACATAAACCTTTTTGCTTCTTCTATTATGTAGAATGTCTTTTTCTTTATAATTTTTGTCCTAGCAGGTGTACCAAGCATTTAGCCATTTTAATTTTCTGTACTCTGTCATACCTCTGCAGCTGCTGTGGTAAGAGATATGGACTACATCTGATTTGTTAATTGCTAACTCCCAAATCACATTTTCTCAGAAATTTTCTTACGTGAGTTACTTTTTTAAAAGTTTTTGTGACTTTTTATTAAATGCTATTCCAAAGAGGAAGAGAGTTATGCTTATATACTACTCTGTATGTTATAACCCTCCTTATGATAAACTAAACAAGTGAGATGTATTTATGGCATCTTTTTCACTACATTTGTTTCAATTTTTATTCACACATATAGTGCCAAATCCTTTCACATACACTGTCGACCAATACAAACACCTAGTTTTACTAGTTTTCCCAATAACAGAAAGAGGTCTGTCAGCTAATGTATTTAGTGTCTATTACATTATACTACGGAACCACTGCCCTTTGTTGTAAATTGCATTTCATGAGGTTATCCCTTATGAAGTGGGAAATCAATGCAGATTGTTAAGCTCTTATACATATCATTATTCTGCCTGCATGCATTTACATACAAGTTATACTTACAGACCCCTTCCCACTAGTCATAAAAACAAATCTTGCACCTCAAATAAACATTTGGAACAACTTGTCATGCATAGTATCAGTATGGCTTCCCCCACACACCTCAACACATACAACATATAAAGTCTTTAACTCTGACTTGTCAGTGGTATCCCTATCAACATCAGCAAGTATGTTATCCCCCTGTACCCATTCCTCCCTTTAGGCGGCTGGTGCAAGCAGTGCATGTATTATTTTTCCTAATCTCATATACAGATATGTAGATAGTTGCAACTGATGCATCTACAAAGGAAATGGGAATTCAATATTGCATTATGCAAATGTTACTAAATAAATGACTTACTGTCATTATGTAAGCTAGCTAAATAAAACCTATGTACCAGGACGAAACTGAACCAGTCATGGTAGCCAAGTTGCAGTTTGCAAGCATTCTATGAAAATATGCATTCTTGTAACGTATACAAATCAATAAATAACATACCACGATGTTGAACCCAGCTTTTCAAAACTATTAACATTTTTAATATTCAGATAACTTGTGTAGCTTTACAACTGCAGAAGAGGAAAGCATAAAATCAAGTTTTAGTCATACAATAGAATTTCTCCAATGTCACAATATCTGTGGGTGCACTTTTCAAATGGAGTATCTGCCCTCTGTTTTTGCAGCATTCTGTAATTAAGGGCTAAACTGATAATATGTTGTTGACCATTGATATGGTATATCTGTCCTTAACATCTCCAGTGTACTACACTACAACATTAAATAATTAGTATTTTTGTTGTAATATAATATCTCATTAACTTCACAACCTCTGATATGCCCTTCATCCATAAACTCTTCTGATCATCCTTTCACTTCTGAATTTCAGCCAAAGTTGTTTCAAGCAACACTTCCACATCCTCAGTAACATCTGATCCAAACTTGCTTGCATCTCTGTATCCAGCATGTAATCAGGTAAAGCTGCCAGTATTTCAGCAATCCCAGCCCCACTGCTCAGATTTTCTTTTAATAAACTTCCCTCTCATATACCAGATAAGCTGCTACTAAATTCATTTAATACTACAGATCCATTGCATCATGCTCATGTCTGCAACCCTAGTTGTGTGGTGGGCTGCCTTGTCTTATTCAAGCCTACAGCACTAGGAAGCCAGACATAGCACTGTGCTGTTACAATGTAGTCAAATAATAGTGTTATGACTTGTATGACCAAATAACTTATTTGTGTGAATATCATTTAATTTACAGGAGCAAGACCAAATACCAGCTTTATTTGGTCAATTTATAATAATTGCCTCACTTTTAAATTTAATTCTAGCTAACAGCTCCATGCAGTTGTTATGCAGCCAACCAACCCTTAGTAATCTGCTAAATGGTTAACTGAGAGCTCACCTTCTAATGCCTGAAAAAAGGTTGGAATGGGGCCATTTGTACAATTTCCTTTAATGGCTGAAGCCAGCTGGGGCACCCATCTTAGTTTTGTGTATTCTGAAGTAAAATTTCACTAAATGACTTTCAGATTAATAAGTGAACCAGACATCATAACCATTTGCTGCACTGTGTGAGTAAAGGAGAATGTAACGTTGTTAACTGGAAGCACTTGGACGAGTAGAGAAGACCCGCTGCATGGCATATTTTGTCATTTTCTTTTTTAGGGGAAATGAAAATGAGATTAATCCTCTCCTTCAAGTGCGTTGTCACCAAACACTAACAATATTTTCATTATTCTCCATGTACGGTCACATATAATGAGACAGCTCTCTGTAAAACATAGGTTTATGCAAACAGCAGACCCATCTTTAACTATCATGTTTCCTGATATCAACAATGAATAACATAGTCATTACATTATCATAGCTTGACCACATACTTGGCTAAAATGTTCATTCTTGTACAAAACATCTCTCTAGTTACCAGGCAGACACAAGCATGGAAATTGTTTTTGTAGTTACATTGTATTACCAGAAGGATTTTGGGGTCAGCATCAGAACACCTAATGTATGTAAAACTGTGAAACTTCCTACCAATCTATTCATATAATTATATTATAATATATAATATAATTATACTTAATATATAATAAAATTTCATAAATTTCACAGAAAAGACCACAAGCGCTACCTTCAGAATTTCTACACATAAATAACAATCCGCTACCAGAAAGGATAATAAGACATTGAATTACATGACAGAAATTGCGCATACATTAACCCAGTCCATATGCAGTGTAAAGTAAAACTAATCTCCTTCCTCTGGAAACACTTTGGAATCTCGAATTACTGAAATATTGAATTTCAGTATCTCGAGACAAAATTGTCAAATCTGCAGTTGCGCAAAACTGCAGAATATCGAACCCAGAAATGTCAAACCCGTGGTACTGATGGCGGGTTAGGCAAGTGTTATGTTTTTTAAGGGTTTTGGGGAGAGTTTGTGTGTTTGTGAATGGGTTGGGGAGTTTTAGGTGTGGGTTAGGGTAGGTAGGTAAGAGTATGAGTGTGTCAATGTTGAGAGTGGTGGTGTTTGTATGTATGTGATGTATGTTTGTGCAAGGGGGGGTGTAGAATGTGTGGTGGTGGGTTTTCAGTCTTTCTGTGTTTAGTGTGACCTAGGACTTAAAATATAGAAGTAGCAGCGGTGTTGGGGGTGCAAATCCCCCACATGGGGAGTGCAGGGGGGCTTGCCCCCCTGCTTATAGGAAGGGTGGGTGGGTGTGTTTGTTTTGTTGTGTTCATGTGGGTTGTTTTGATTTGTTGTAGTGTTGGGAGGTAGGTGTATTTGTTTTTGTATGTGTGGTGTAGTGGTTTGTTAACGTTTGCAGTTTTGAATTTCGTGGTTTTGGTTTTCAAGTTTGTGAGATTTCGGCTTTATAGTCTTGAGATTCAATACTTAATATTTAACATTTAATATTTTTATTTCAATATTTCAGTATTTCGAGATTATAAAGTGAATCCATATATATATATATATATATATATATATATATATATATATATATATAGCTATATAAATATGGATATATATATATATATATATATATATATATATATATATATATATATATATATATATATATATATATATATATATATATATATATATATAGATATATATATATAGATATATATACATACATACATGTATGTATATATGGGTCTACTTTGAAACATCTAAAACCCATAACATCTAATGTCATAACATTGAGACAAGAACATCAAATCCCAAAACATCTAAAACCCATAACATCAAATTTCATAACATCTAACAGTACAAATCACAAGAAAATAACATCCCTTCCACATATAATGACACCAAACTACCAAACACACATTTTACTATGTTTCTGCAGGGGGCAAACCCCCCCTGCACCCCCCATGTAAATGAAATATACCAACGTCAAGATCACACAACAGAGGGAAAAAGTTAATATCCTAACCCCACTGTATCAAGCCCCCCTGCATAAACATAGTAAAAAGGTGTGTTTGGTAGTTTGGTGTCATTATATGTTGTTATATGTGGAGGGGATGTTATTTTCATGTGATTTGTACTGTTAGATGTTATGAAATTCGTTGTTATGGGTTTTAGATGTTTATGAAATTAGATGTTATGGGACTTATGTTTCAAAGGGGACTATATATATATATATATATATATATATACATTTCAAGATCACCATATCTCAAAAACAAGGGAACTTTAAGAGAAATGGCAGCCTAAGACTATGTAAGGGCAGATTTTCAGGCTTTAACTATTTACATTACTGGACTCACTAATGTGATACCCAACCTTTCAGACTGTTACCTGCTGTCTGTTTTCAATGTGATGTAGACACAGTGGAGGCATATCAGTTTTCTTTTGTTAATCAATAGCTTGAGTAGCAAATAGCTTCACCTTGAAAAGCAAATAGGCTGGATGGACACTGGATACAAAGCACTTTATGTGATTAACTATTGAAATGTAGCATTCTTCACCATTTCTGTTACCTGTTTAATATGAACACTCTATAGTCCTTATCAGTGAATTTGTAGTTGTAATAGTATGTCTGAAGTTTCTGTAACACATTTTATATTACCAACTGCATTGGCTTAAAAGGGTAAGACCATGACTGGGACCCAGGCAGCCTGAGTTTGACTAGTGCTGGGGGAGGGGGGGGGTGCTGGTTGGCATACAGCTTTTTTGACTTCATTGAAGACTAGGACTGTTGTTATTGGGCAAGTTGTGTAACACAATGTGCATTTGTGACAGAAAAGGCTACACGCAGACTGGTACTGACTAGTAGTAATTCATAGTCGACTGTTGTGCTTCAGTATGGTGATTGCAGATGTGCAACAATTGTGGGAATGACTGTATAATGATATGCAAATGAAATAGGGTGGAAAATGAGGTCTAAATGATATCATAATGTAAGAAAAGTGAATGAAGCCATGTTTTTTAGTCATCAAGGAAGAAAACTGCACAGCTGAGTGTACCTGACAATAAAAGGACAAGGTATCAAAGTAGTATTGTTGCATGTAGTGAGAATATTCCATTTATGCTGCAGTCCCTAATTCTGTCCTGCATCAATGTAAATGATACCATCAATGGCTGACTTATCTCAGTTTTACTGATTAAGAAATTATTGATCATTTTAGAGTCAGAAAGGTGACTGCATGAGTCTTGCCTCACATGTATCACCTATAAAAGGATATCTAGATCACATGGCCTTCCCTTACCTGTGGAGATCAGGGTATGTAAATCTCATTATATACTAGCTATGTGGACTATTCTGAGAGTATGTTGTTATATGAAAGGTATGTTTGGTATTTGACAGGCTTCTGATTTTATAATATTCACCAAGATCCTTAATTGCAATGTTTGTCCATGTGGAGAATCAAATATAGTTTCCTAGAATGCAATAGCATACAGCGAACATCATGCATGCCTTCTATAACATCACCCACCTACTTAAAGTACTGCATGCCATATATTGCACATGTAGCAATGCAAGCTCTGCCATAGCCACAGTCAAAGGATTGTGCAAAGAAAGTACTACCCTTAAAGAACTTGAGGAAGAATGTGACACGTGAGATTGCAATCAATGTATCCATACAGCACAAAGACACTTAACATGTTTCAGATATCTGGTTTATATTTCCACCCTATTCCTTCCTCCTGCATAGTGAAATTTCATAGGGCTATCCATTTGTTAAGTGAAGCTATACTGCACATATGTGACTAATGTTAAAGTATAAAGGCAAATTTCCAGCTTGTTTATATACATTAACCATCCATCCATGCATATACTCCATTCCAGGTAACATGGGGTGCATGCTGGAATCCTGGCTTATGACATCCATATGAAAGCCACATAGGGTGGTTGAATATAAGTACAATGCTACACCTGCACAAAAATGCAACAGAGTGGGTGTGTTTGGCCAGCTCAGTGTGTTTACTTGCACCATATTTTATAGCTGAAGTGGCACTATGGTAGAATTCTGCCACAGCCTGTTGGCTATATTTACTATACTGCATGCTCCATAATACAATGGAGAGAAAACAAGCTGGACAACCATAGGATACTGGTACAATCAGATCCCCCACGCATGTACACCCAGGCCCATATATGGCCATCTGTTTGGGTGCATCTACTCCATCATCTGACAGTGTGGTGAAGCAGCAACAACCCACAACCACAAACCACCCCATCAGACACAGACAGGTGAGATGTACAGCAGCAAAGGTTAAGTGGATACTTGTAATCCAGATATGTGAACATTTCTGAGCACAAAGTGACATGACTTCTCAAACAGAACATATCTGATACAAGAAATACAAACATCACACTGTGATGTTCAGTGCATAGCCATGCTACACTTCACATGGGACACTCTCACATTTGCCACAGAGGAGAGATGGTGGAGTAAATCTCAGTCATCATGATGACAGATGGCTATGGACAAAACTACATATCTCTTTATCTGCATCCAATAGTGGGGATATCATAGGAATGTGAGAAAAGCATGTCTATGAGATGGGTGTTCTATATGGTATACAGTTACTGTGATTGAGTGGGGCAAGGGTCCTACTAAGTTATACCAAACAGGAAGCGACTGAAGAACAGCAAACCAATCCACACTTTGAAAGTGTGGATTAGTTTGCTGTTCTCCAGTCACTTCCTTTTTGGTATTGTTGTGTTCCTACTAAGTTATTATGGCCTGAAATGGAGGTGGGTACATTGAGGTGCCAGGAATTCTGTGTTATAAACAATTTTTTCTTGTATATGTTTGACATGCCACTATGTGACCATCTTCTGCATCAACTATGTACATTTTTTACACCATGTTTTTGATCCACTTGACAGAGGCATTATGGAACTGCTGGTCTCTGACCAGGATGAGGTAGAAGACAGTAATGCATGTTTAGAAGTGGAGGAAGACCATGTATTCCTTGATAATCCTGCTATGGGGGTGCCCTGCCCCAATCTCAGGCATCACCTCAGGTGAGGGTAGGGTTGGTGTCACTAGCAATTCACTGATTGAATGTGTACTAAACAATGTTGTGTACCATCATAGAAAATAGTCAATGTTATATCCCTGGCTAGCAAGCCTTTATGGTTGCCATGCAATACAGCAATGAGGTGCATATTGGACTGGGTTGCAACATATTATGCCAGGATGATACAGTGGTAAATCTGCTGATTAATTTCCAAATGTCACCTGCATATCAAGGTTTGTCTGCTATACTGGTTGGATTAAGGCACCTTTGGAAGGTTAGAAAATGAGGGCTGTACCCATGCAATATGCAGTGTCCTCATCCAATACTTGAACATGGCAGGGAGCATTGCTGGTGCCTGGAACCATGGGAGATTCCCCCAGCACTGCAGATGATGAGCTCGCATGCTGTACAGCCTCTTATTCTTATGTTGATATGACCAAACCTTCATCAAACCCAGGATGGAGGTAGACAGTGCCATTGAATCATTAGACTATGACTTTGGTATGTGTGTCATGTCATCATCATCATCATCATCGGCATCCCCAGCACAGATGCCAGTATCATTCTGTCATTGTTCCATTGCACAGAGTCATAATTAGAGTGGGGTGAAGATGTGGCAGCTACCCTGAGTGCCAGCTATTAAAGCGGAACAATCAGAGGGTGCTTATGGTGTAGTAGTGCAGAAATTAATACATTTCTTAAGCTAGTAGAACATCTCAGCTTCAAAAATAAATGATGACACTGCATTTGTGTGTGACTGTAGAAACTAGTGATGTTGCAGTTTTACCAAACCACTTGCTGCAGTATGTTAGATTTTATTAATATAATGCTGAAATTAATTATGTTGTAAATATGCTGAAAGAAAAAGCTTGCTTAAATGCAGAAACAGAGTTTAGTAATATGTGATCAGCAGTCATACTAAATGACCATGGCTTGGAAAATAAGGAACCTGCTGAATGGACATTTTTCCCTTACAGACTTAAAAACAGGATGTATGCAAGAGCAAAAATACAAAATCTGCTTTTAAAGAATGGACATTTTTCCCTTACAGACTTAAAAACAGGACATGGCACAAGAACAGATGTTTTTATACAAAGATCCAAATAAAATACAGGATGTTCACACTGTCAGAAAAGCTGATCTCTGACAATGTGTTTTCTCAAAAATATGTTTTTTTGCATGAACAACAGGACACTGTTACAGGATATTCACACTGTCAGAAAAGCTGGTCTCTTACAAGACATTGTTAAACAAGGAAGCTTAGTATTGTTTCTACAGGATAAGCAATTCTCCAAAATAGAATACCAAGAGGACTAAAACTGTATATAAAGAGCTGTATAAATCCAGTTATGTTAGAGGTATGGTAGGGACTCATTTGTCCTAAGGTAAATGTTATATCTCTCACATCATCTGTACTATATGAGAAGTAAAGTTGGAACAGTACTTTTAAGCTGCAATGTTGTTCCGTTTGGTTTATTATAAAAAGTTATTTGTTACTGCTCTCTAAAGTTGATGCTGCAAAGTATATTCTCTCATCAGTGTATATTCTGCAAGTTTCTGTATGCAACAGACTGTGAATGCAAAGATAACCAGACTGAATTTTAGCAGAATCCAGCCAGCAAGACTGAGTGTCTTAAGAACACTTCAAATCCATCACACCAAGCAGTAAGCAGCTCCATGTAATTTTTTCAATGGCAAGCTAGCCTGCATTTGAACCTACAATCTGAAATTCAAACACAGGGGGAGTGATGGTAAGCCCTGCAGAGGGTCACTTCAGTCAAATTGCAGTAACTAACATGTGTACGTATGTGTAAATCCTAAACAGAAGTATTCCAGTTTATGCAGCTTGCAGAAGTAAAGTTTTTTAGACGTCTACAATCCGGAGTGAGACTAGTTCAAGAAATTCACAGTGTCATAAATTCTTCAAGAAAAGGTGAATGTCCACTAGCACAGTAGTCCGCTGCCTGTTGTGCTTCACCAACTTCTCAAGTGACTCTGAAAAATTTCTAGCCATCTGCAATAACAGCTTGATCACCTGTTTTCTTGCTAACTGGTAAGACTTTTTTCTGTGTCACATATTTAGTGTGGATGATGTTAAACAGTTTGTATATTCTTAAGAGAGTTTATATATTCTTAAGACAGTTTGTATATTCATACATAGTTTGTGTATTCCTAGATAGTTTGTATATTACTAGACAGTATGGATATTATTTATAAATCATGCAGGAGTAAACCAAACTTTAGTAAATTACTGTGTTGGTATACACAGCACATTAGTAAATGTAAAACCTTATAAGGGCAGGTTGATAGTAAGGCATTATGCACATGTATTACAATATTTGACTGGTATCTCAAAGAAAACCATGTGAAATATGACAAATGTTTATTGTGTGCTTCAACAAAAAGTGAATTTTGTGTATTATGCCATAAAATAATATTGCATCATATTGCTAAAAAAATAGACTGTAAAGACAGATCTGTTCATGATAAAGAATTAACTAAGGGTACAGTGTTTCCATTACATTCTGATATTGAACAGTTATGTCCTGTCACCACATGTGAATCAAATCAGTTACTGATAGAACCCCTAGTACATTTTGTTACAAAGGAATGTAGTAAACTTCTAAAAGACAGACACAATGAGTTCAGGAAGCTTAGACAAGTTATACATACATATTTTCAAAAGTGCATAGGAGTTTCAAATTCAGCAGAACAGCTTACTAAAGAATGTCAGAAAGACCATGCAACATTAGTGAAAATTCAACAGCAGTTGCAGGATAAAGGAAATAAATTAGCTGAACTGACAGAGACTGGGAACTTCCTGCATACACAGCTAATCTGTGCAAAAGAAACATATTTTATAATATGTTTATGTTTTGAAAATGGTTAAACATACATGGGAGGATGGTAGGATCTGATGTCTGGACAAATCATTCTTACTTTTATTTAGTTAAAGCAAGACATCTATCAGTACTACAGTAAAGTAAAGCATATGAATGCCATTCATTAGCATAGTCAAAAGGTAAACAAAACTGTTCTAGTGTATAAAATTAAATAAAAATAGATGAGTAAAAATTTAAAGTCACAAGACATGACATGCTTGTATAAAGATATACATATACAAGACAAACATGCATGTGTGTTCTTTTCATCTAGAGTACATCTGTTACAATACACAAGAATAACAGGCAGACAACAGCAAATATAAATAATATAAATATAAATGTGTTGGTTAAACTAATATCGATTTTGTTTTTTACAATTTGTTTATAATTATATAGTAACACCAAACAGTTAAAGTTCTGAATTTTAAAAAGAAAATCACAGATGGTATTATTCAAACAGTTTTTGTAAAATTAATGGCAAGACAGTTAAATAGTTAAATAAATAATAAAAAAAAATACTGAAATCCATGTAAGGTAATTGTAAAATTATGTCTATTTATGTTGTATAAATGCATAGTTATGCAAATCACAATCACATTAAAGGAAAAATGCCAAAATAATTAATTATAGTTTATAGAGTATGAAATGTGAGCTCAGACCTT
Source organism: Protopterus annectens (assembly GCF_019279795.1). Lineage (NCBI taxonomy): Eukaryota > Metazoa > Chordata > Ceratodontiformes > Protopteridae > Protopterus > Protopterus annectens. The sequence goes on from NC_056742.1 coordinate 162,165,502, forward strand.
CCTAGACTGAATGAATAGTTACAGGAAATGTTGAAAAGATAAGACAAAACAACAAGACTGATTGTCAGGCAAGTAGCTTGAGTTTTTCTAAAGCATCATTGTTATTAAAACATAATTGTTAAAATGTTTACAGGCAACACTATTTGGTAATTGTAATAAAATGTCACAATTGTGCATAGATGTCACTGATAATCTGTTTGCAAGTAAATGTTAAAAGAGAAGAAAAAACTCAGTTGCATCAAGTACAGCCAGCAAATGGGCTATAGTATACATACAGTTCAAATCAATTGTGCAGGAGGGTGTAAATACCTACTAGAGGTAATATACAGTGAAAGCTTTATTTAGTAACCTAATAAAATAAATGTATAACCAAAGTGTTGGGCTGACATACATTCTATTCTCACAGCACAGGGCAGGTAAACAGTGCTGAAGTACTACAGGGGGAGGGGCACTTTCTCAGTTTTACACTGACTATATAAGGGGGAGGGACACGTTCTCAGTTTTACACTGACTGTATAAGCAGTACTGCACAAGGGTCTGAAATAAAGCTACAGAAAAAATAAACAACAAGGGTCTGAAATAAAGCTACAGAAAAAATAAACAACAAGGGTCTGAAATAAAGCTACAGAAAAAATAAACAACAAGGGTCTGAAATAAAGCTACAGAAAAAATAAACAACAAGGGTCTAAAATAAAGCTAGAGGAAAAAATATCTCATTCCTTCTTGACAATACTCTTTTATGGGGGATAAACAGGTATCAGTGTATTAGAAATACTGGTAAACTGGATTAAACCTGACAGGATAAGATATTTTACAAGTTGTTAATAGCTATCATAATGGTTATTATTGTATTGTTTAGAATTAAATTGTATTTACAACCTGTTAAATTGTAAAGCTATACAAGAGATGGTTTAAAAAACAAGAGATTGCTTAAAATTGATTACAGCTATACAAAAGAGAGTAAAGATATGTAAAAAAATTGAACAAGATTGGTCACTATTTTTAATATGTTTTTGGCAAAACAATGTTGGTATAAAAAAGCATCAATGTTTCTAATTGCTGAGTATGTAGTTTAAAATAACAGGACATATGGATTTGGTATCAGTTCCACTAGATATTTCTAAAGAGACATAAAAATTTTCCAAGATTTTGCTCAATATTAATGTTATTAAATTTGTAAGATTAGACTAAATGTACTTTACAGTCTTTGTATGTACAAATGTAGAAAATTTCAGTACAAATGATAGTCTTTGTATGTACAAATGCAGAAAAATTCAGTACAAATGAAATTAATGTCTAGTAATGAATATGTGTGAAAAAACATATTTAAAGAAAACAATGGGTCCAGGATACCTACTAGATTGAAATGCATAAATAGCAAACAGTCTGTGTAAATACATACTGATCAGGATACATTGTAATAAGTTCAAAAGTAATTTGTCAAGTTGTAATATCACTGGTTTTACCCCAGTAAAATAATTGCTTTCAAATATTTATTATCTAGGCTCAGTTCAGTATTTTACCAAGATGTTATTGAGCAGTTCAGAGACATGAACACAATGTGATGGTTAAAATGACATTGAAATTGTGTGTTTTCAGTAGTGTATAAATGCTTGCAGTAGCACATAGTTATTGTCTCTTATAGTTAATTTAACAGTTGCAAAGAGTTAATGAAACAGTTCTAAGTCATAAATTAAATTCTGTGATTGCAAAAGAATAAATTGATCATGTTAAAAAAAAAATAACATTAAAGGAGACACAGCTCATAATTGATAAAATATTTTCACAGAATGGTCTGCAAAAGGAAAAAGTTTTAAATACATTCAGTTTTGTAGTAATACTTAATATCATTGTATTAACTATGTAAAATTGCATTTTGACTTGTATCAATAGAAGACTATAGGTTTGTTTCTTAATATGTTTTCTATATAAAATGTTTTGAGTATGTTTAAAACAGAGGGAATTGTTAGATTTTATTAATATAATGCTGAAATTAATTATGTTGTAAACATGCTGAAAGAAAAAGCTTGCTTAAATGCAGAAACAGAGTTTAGTAATATGTGATCAGCAGTCATACTAAATGACCATGGTTTGGAAAATAAGGAACCAGCTGAATGGACATTTTTCCCTTACAGACTTAAAAACAGGATGTATGCAAGAGCAAAAATACAAAATCTGCTTTTAAAGAATGGACATTTTTCCCTTACAGACTTAAAAACAGGACATGGCACAAGAACAGATGTTTTTATACAAAGATCCAAATAAAATACAGGATGTTCACACTGTCAGAAAAGCTGATCTCTGACAATGTGTTTTCTCAAAAATATGTGTTTTTGCATGAACAACAGGACACTGTTACAGGATATTCACACTGTCAGAAAAGCTGGTCTCTTACAAGACATTGTTAAACAAGGAAGCTTAGTATTGTTTCTACAGGATAAGCAATTCTCCAAAATAGAATACCAAGAGAACTAAAACTGTATATAAAGAGCTGTATAAATCCAGTTATGTTAGAGATATGGTAGGGACTCATTTGTCCTAAGGTGAATGTTATATCTCTCACATCATCTGTACTATATGAGAAGTAAAGTTGGAACAGTATTTTAAGCTGCAACATTGTTCCGTTTGGTTTATTATAAAAAGTTATTTGTTAATGCTCTCTAAAGTTGATGCTGCAAAGTATATTCTCTCATCAGTGTATATTCTGCAAGTTTCTGTATGCAACAGACTGTGAATGCAAAGATAACCAGACTTTGAATTTTAGCAGAATCCAGCCAGCAAGACTGAGTGTCTTAAGAACACTTCAAATTCCACAGCAAGCAGCAGCAAGCAGCAAGTAAGAGCCATGTAATTTTTTCACAGTAGTTCTGAAAAGATAAGAGAATTTTAGAGATTGTTTTTTTTTTGTATGTTTGTGCGTCTCAGTTCCAATTCCAATTTGGTTTGGGGAACTCTGCAGGATGACAGATGAGATTCTCCATTGCCCTAAAGGTTTAGCTGTGGTTTGTTCTGTTAATACCAATACACAGGTTAAGTTCATTACAGTGCTTATAATCTTAAGCACTTCATATAACAAAAAGAAAAGAAAAAGTAAATGCAGCCAAAGAAAATTGTTAAGTATAGGTATTGTAACTTTATAAACACAAATCTAAAAACAAGACCTAAACTTATAATATAAAAATTTAAAACCAGCTGCATGTTAATAATGCTCTCAGTTCAAGACAGGCACTGCAACATTTGCACTACAACACTTGATACTTTTCCAGTCTTTCAACTGCATCCTGAGGGATCCAAACTAAGATAAAAATATTTTCCTGATTAACTGCAGTTATACTTGCTTTACACAGTGATCATCACTCTTTATAAGCATTTGTAAAGCATTTATTTAATGTTGTGGCAAAAGTTGTCGTTGGCAATTCTCTGTTTGTTGGCTTTTCTAGTCTGTATTTCACCAAATCTCTTTGCAGAAGGGCAAATTTGCCAGGGTCTTAATTATTTGGCAGTTGTTTTTGTTTAATATGCACCTGAGAGCTGCTTTTGCTGTGTTCTTACATTAAGAAAGTCCAGGATCAAACATATTGTAGCAAAAGGTATTTAACTGGTCCCTCTGAGTTGGGAAGCACTGCAGGACGTTCAAAGTGTGGTTATGTATTGGCTAGATAGCATAAAATTCAGTGTTCAAGCTTTTTTTCTCTGGGCAGAGATGCTCACTGGGATGCTGTGGTTAGCAGTGTCCTGTGTAGTAGCAAATGCCTAGACAGTAAAATATTCCTATAAAATTAGGATTAGATCTGAAACCTGTTAAACAGAGTGACATTGTGCAGAAATAAGCTTATAGCAGCTAGCTTGTGTATCAAATAGCACTACCATATCCTAGTATAATAAAATATCCAGCCCTTAAGTCCAGAAACTACCCTAGGAGACCCTGTTAAAATCCAATCCTTAATCCTAAACAATCAACCCTATTAAAGGAACAGACAAAATGGATATGCAGTTTCCAAATGTTTCTATGGCCAGTTTGGTAGATTTTGGCATCCTAATGTGATTATGTAACTATTGTCTCATGTTCTCAGACAACCATTTAATCAGTAAGAAAATAACATGGTATATAAGAATGTAAATACACAACTTCATTGGAAGCAAAAATCTTCCATGCAAACAAGGTTGTCAGGATTAATCACACTACATCCATCACACATACCATTCACTACATGCACTCACACAGATTGTCTTATGCTGAGGTGCTTAAAAAACGTTGCCGAATCTCAAAAACTTACAAAGCCTCCTTAATAACAGCATTGCTCTGCAGCAATTACTAAAGCACATACCAAAAGAAACACCAGACATCCCAGAAAAAGATAATAAGGCAAGCATGCACTTTACCTAATACTCTTGTCATTGAAGACTCCATTTTGTGAAACACAAATGATCCATTCACCAGGTTGGACAAAGAAAAGGTAAAGGTTAGTTGCCCACCTGGTGCCAGGATCCTCAATATCATACAATCACTCAAGTTGCTACAACCCAGGTACCAATATGATTCTTTAATAGTCCACGTGGGTGTAAATGACGTGAGACATACCTCACTGGACTGGATGAAAATAAATATAATGGATCTCTAAGACCATGTGTCAAAGATAGGTATGAGCCTTGCAATGAACAGCATTCTAACTTCACCAAGAGTGATGCCACAGTGTGAGCATAAAATGATTAATTTTAATAATTGTTTTCATTCTTGGTGTCACTCTAGGGGGAGCCAATATCTGACAGCATGGGAGAACCTGGTCAAAAGACTACATTGATTTTCTGAGGATGGGTTGAACCTTTGCCCCTAGGCTTTCAGACATTGGCTAAAACTTTATGCACCCTCTTATTGCTTTTTAGGTAATGCCATAAAGGCAAAACTGCCAACATAGTGGAAATGTTTGCAAGCAACCTTAATGTGTTACTGCTCAATGCTCAGACCCTAAACAGAAGACTCCACACCCCTCAATCCCTCCTCCTCACTCTCGAAAATGTAGACATCTGTGCCACGACCAAGACTCAGTTTAAAGCTGTAGAAAGTACTCAAGAAATGCAAGGTGTCTTCCAAATATTTAGATCAACAACAGCACCAACCGGGGCCAGAGGTGGAAGTGTTTCAATCTATGTTTGCAGCAAACATACCTCCAGACTGGTTAAACAGTATGATGCCATGGAGCTCATCTATATGCAAATCACCAAAGGTAAGATCCCTCATCATATTATAATTAACTTCTGGTCACCAGGTGTGCTCTTAGTGTCTCACAACTCTTACCTAAACCAACCAAACACCCTACTCATGGCTGACTTTAAATTCCCTTCTGTAGATTAGGAAATGTACACTGCCTCCAACTCACAGACCCACTTCCTGGACGTTATTAACACAAAGACCCTGAAACAGATAATTAATGTTCCAACCAGAGGATCACACATACTGCATCTGGTATTCATCAACATGGGAAGTCACCCCCATCTCAAGTCCTCACTAGTGAGGTCAGATCACAAGCCTGTCTTATTTGAAGTAAAAATCAACTTGGAGAATCTAGCTAAACCAGTGACAGGAACTTTTTGAAAGCAAACTACATCCTATTAAGTGACAGTTGTCAAAATTCAAGGCTCCCTCCAATCAAGTCACTATGCAAACACATGAATGGGTGCATAGAGGCTGACATACCTACCAGAAATACTAAATACAAGCCCCACAGGTGGAATGTTCACCTAAATAAGGAATATAATAAAAGAAGAAAACTCAAGGCCAAGATCAGGAAAAGCAACTTCCTTAAAGACAAGTGTTCTCCTATACAAACAAGAAACTAAGGGGTCTCTTTAAGTACAACAAGGCAAACTATGAGGTCAAGATAGCCTCACAGGCTAAAACCAATCAGAAGGCCTTCATTAGCTACATCCAGAACCTTAGAAGTATTGCACAACAGTATGATGAACTGGTCGTGAATGGTACCACCTACACTAATCAGGGTGACATTGCAAACCTACTGGCTGTTAAATTCATCTCACACTTGACCCCACCAGCTCCACCAGGTGGAATCCCCTCCACCATACTTCCCCCAGCTATCAGCAGGGACCAGTTGTTGGCAGAACTGGCTAAAGTCAAGAGTACTGCCTCCATAGATCCTGACAACATCCCTGGTTGCCTCCCGAACAGTCTAAAATATGACCTATCAGGACCATTTTTGACAATCTTTAGCTACGGCATTGAAAGAAGCTATGCTCCAAGTAAAAGGAGGACCACAACAGTCATTCATCTCCAAAAAGGTGGACCATCAATCAACCCAGGGAACTACAGACCCATAAGTCTATCAAGCCTAATATGCAAAGCCATGAAATGAATTATCATAGAAATGATAAGCAAGGACATTGGCAACCTACAGACAGTGGACCGATCTCAATCTTTGTTAAGGGAAGGTCATGCTTACTTACCCTGGTAGACATCTTTAAGAGAGTCACCTAGGCAATGGATGAGGGCACAATGGTGTATACTGTGTATCTTGACCTGACTAAGGCATTTGATACAGTACCCCTCTCAGACATTGTTGACAAGCTTTCTGAGGTAGGCATTAATCCTTACATGACTCAGATTGCTGGCTGGCTCACAGCAGGACCCAAAAAGTCAGGATCAGAGAGACAACCTCCACCAAGAGACTGGTCACAAATGGAGTAGCCTAGGCCTTTGTGCTGGGCCTACTCATCTTTGGCATCTACTTCTCAGAAGTCAAGGCTAATGTTCAAGGCCTCTGGCTCACTAAGTTCACAGATCACTGCAAAATTGGGAACTATTATACATCCCCCAAAATACAAACATATTGCAAGTGGGTTTAATACAGACAAATGTCTGGCATTAAAGCTATGGCCTAGAACTCAAAGCCAAAAAAGTCTTTATAATGTCTTTTGGAAAACTGTCAATACAAGTTAATTAATCCGTCCATGAAAACACCTCTGAGAGTCAACCCAGTAGTTAGGAATCTGGAAACATATGTATTCAGCAATCTAGCTTTTGACCAACATGTAACTAAGATAATAAGAAAGTTATTCTATATCACACAACTTATAAGTAAGAGTATGCCATCCATGTTTAAGGAATTTATAGTACCACTCTACTTGGCCCTTATCAGACTTATCAATAATACAATACCCCATTGTCATGTATCTAACCAGACACTTACAACAGTAGGAATGCTCAAGGAAAATTCAGGGCATGACTACTTTCTTCCACACTATTCACTTAAAGGCTCTCACTCAGTATTCAGTTTCCTACAAGCTGCTGAGAGGAAACCTTTGCCTAGCTTATAGGTCTTTCTGAGACCCAGCCCTAGTGGATTTGTTGCACATGTGCAAAACAAACACCAGAAACACTATATCCATGGGTCTGAACTTCACTTGTGACAAACAGAAAATGCTGGAGAGAGATATGTGTCCCAAAGGATCCTTGCACTATGGAATAGGTTCCTCATCAATGTAAAAAGAGTTCATCCCTGATCCCGTTCAAATAAAACCTTAATAATCGGATGAGAAATTGTAAATTTACACCTGGACTGGTCCCTCTTATGGACAGAGACTGTCAATAAGAAAAGTACTATCCTAACTAACACCCAACCCTAGAAATTAGCTACCTGTCTAATAACATGCCCCCCCCCCCCTCATATGACACTTGGACTCAAATGATTTGAGGTGCATGGCTAGGCTTACAAGGGATATAGTGGTCGTTACCCTAGTAACAAACTGTAAACCTATGAACCTATTAAAAATGGCATGGTAAAGTGTCAGACATAAGCTGGGTTAAAAAATATAGATACCATAGCACCATTAAGCACTGGAGCCTGCAACATTCACCAGACAAAAAAATATGCTTTCAGAAACCATAAAGCAGCATGCAGGAAGACAATGGAAGTTGGGGAAACTGGAATTTGCTCATACCACTCAGTGAGAGTAATAAAGCATGATCAAACACTTTTGCAGTCCATGTTTAAGTAAAAACAAGTCAATATGTTCCCTGCGGACATAACACCACTATAGCAGACTCCTTATATGACTGTTAATGATTGTGAATGCCATGAATAGAAAGCATATTTTCTTTAGATGACTCAGCAAGAAATATACAACAAAAGACATGTGAGCATGTGTACCTATGCCAAAACCCTGCTCATAAGGCATGCACGCTAAAGTTGCCTATGCAAGATGTATTACACAAACCCAACCTTCCTTTAGTGCCATCCAGACATGGCTGGATAACTTATTCTCTTAATAGGCACTATTTGCTCTGGTCAGCCTGCAATCTTTATGTACAGTGCTACTGTACAAAATTTGGTGTGAGAAGTGCTAACCTAATGCATCATCCAGTTAGATACAATGGTGTGGTTCCATCTTGATGTCATTGTCCACTAATTCAGAATAAAACAAGAGCCATTGTACCCTGCAGATACACCAACTCTCCCTCTAGTCTCATCAGTCTGTTTCTCCAGATAGCTTTCCTCCTCCAACTGCTGACCTCTTGGTTCTGCATAGGCACCTTTTCTCTTCCTCCTTCCTCATCCTACTAACCTATGTTTACTATCCTTTGTAATCCTTTCCTTATTCTTCTCCTTTTTCCTTTCCTGTACATCAGCTTCCTTCCCATTTATTAGTCCAACAGGAGTCCACCTATGTGGGCCCAGTAGCAGTCCTGCTGCAAATACTATTTGGCTTCTTAGTTGTCAGTAGCATGTGATGCCTTCCTGCCATGACTGTTCTATGAATTGCATCATGCACTTCTGTGTATGTATTTCAATGCTCAGGTGTGTCTACTTGCATGCTTTCATTTATGTACCCTAAACTATAACTTACTCCCCATGAGCACTGTGTTTTCATTTTCATATTTAGTGCCTGCTTGTGTTGCTGCATTATGCTGCTTAACTGCATTAGAATTGTATACAAGTGTTGTGCATCTGTCTATATCCCAGCTTGAGTCTCAGTAATGGCATCAGACTACAATTACACAATGGCCCTCCATTAATATTCCAAAACGTTCATGCTGATTGGCCATCGTGCCTGTTGTAAATCCCACAATATACCAATGGAAAAAGGTCCGGTCGCCCGAACTTTTTTCCGTTGGTATAAAGTGTCCAAAACTTTTTTTTTTTTAAATAGAAAAAGAAAAAAAAAATGGAGCAATGGAGACTTTATTTTCTCCATTGCTTCCATTTCAAAGCATTGATGTACTGGGTATGCATGGGAACGCAAGTCCCATACGTATGCACAGTACATCAACACAAGGAAGCAATATACCACCACCAGCTGAAGAACAGTAATGCGCCATTATATAAAGACATTATTTGAGAAAAGTAAGCATTTTTTTTCTTAAATAATGTCATTGTATAATAGCAATAATCGACTCCGTGGTTGTGGTATATTGAAGATTTACCCATGGTTGGCATGGTTTAATCACGAGAGTGAAGTGATTAAACCATGCTAACCATGGGCAAATCTTCAATATACCACACCACATCGTCAGTTATTGCTTAAATATATGATGGTTTTAGAGGCATTGCCTCATTATTAGAAGTGGGATGCTTGTGTTTCACAACCATGCTTCATGGTGTGGAGTAGTCCACTCAGAGATATAGTTCATTCAAGGGAACATGGCTGTCATTCCTGTGTTAGTCCCTATTTTTGTGTATATCAGCACCCACTATGGAATACCATTAACCAAGAAAGGGGGACCGGTGGGCCTGACTGGTAGATTTATAACTAGTTCCAAAGACTGGACAAAGATTAGGATGGATGGAAGCTAACATCCTCGAATAACAAGGCAGAGGCTGACCCGGAACTGCAACAAAAAAAAACAGGTTGGTGGATATTAATTTAAATGTGAATTCCATAAAAAATATCCCTCAATTGGCAATTGTAGCAGTGCATTATTTTGCCAAGCTCTGTATTCCACAGCAGATTATCAGTGCAGGATAATACAATATTACAAGTAAATGATGGCATTTCAAGCCACAGGAATAAAGTTTCTAGGCATAAGTCCAGAATAATAGGACCAGGATGTTGGTGCTCATTAGCAGAAAATAGGAGCATCATAATAACCAAGGCATGGGGCATTTCCAACTTCAGCTCAAGACACCTCTAGCTTTTTTCTCAAGGCAGACTTTTATATACATAATTAAACTCTTGGGAAATGTGGTGGCTTATTTACTGTATGACGTTCACATCATAATTACACATGGTGGCAGCAGGTATTCACAGGGTAAGTAGGGAAGTCAGATTTATGTATAGACCATTACAGGAAGACATAAATTATGGAGAGGGCAGAATCTCTCTTTATGATGAGGGAAGTCTTAAAACACTGAATTCCACATAGATTTTCTACAGGATATTCTTGAGTTTTAAACACTTATGAATAAATATGAAGGATAAAATGGATTCCTTATTTAGCTAATGCTAAGGCATGCTCACATGTATAGGTCTGGGTACATTTTTTTGCATCTTATCTGTCAACAATGTAAATAATTTTCATGAAAGTGTCTCTCGTCTTTTTTACAAATATACTACTAATCGAAAAATGCTATCTTCCAAATAATATAAATGTTTTTCTCTCAACTTACAAATGCAACTTGATTTATCTGCAGTATTCTTTCACTGCATGTATCAATGCAAATCAAGCTTTTCATTTTCTGTACACAAAGCTTTTTCCCCCTGGCCCTCTAATGAAAATAGGACTGAAAACCCAAAGAGACTCTCCTGATAAATAAATGGCATTAACATAAATAAGTAATACTTTGTTAAATATGTTTCTACATCTTTTACTGGAAGGTGAAATTAATTAGGAAATTCTAATCCGTCTAAGTTACCTTATGGGTGTAAATAATTATCAGTTCTACTGGGAAGCTTACCTATCTTGTTGTAACATTATTCAAGTTTAGCAATTTGTGTTGTGTGAAGATTTGTAACACTAGGAGCAAAGGTAAATAAATAAGTAGTTGTGGGGGCTACTCATCCAGTATCTGTCAAATATGATTTAATTCTTTAAAGGAAGCCAAGATGTTGATTATTGTTATTTTTTCATTCTACTGAATGTTGAATGTTGGCAAACTTTTTGGTTTTGTGTATTAACACACTACCAACAATCTCTGTGTTGGTACTACTGGATGCCATTTTTTCTTAGAATAGGGTGTAAGGGTTAAAAGCATGAGCTTGTTTTTTATGGGTTTACAAGCAGCTGTGGTTGTTGTAACCAGGCTTCTTTAGATAATGAGTGTTTTTTGTTTCTTTTTCATTTCTGACACTGTTCTAGCAAAGCAAATGATGATAAATGTCAACAACATAGTTTGTAATAGGGAAAGACTTGGCGACTTTTGTATATATTGAAAACGTAACGTCCAATGAATGGATCCATGAGGGATACAAACAGTGACTGGAAGAAATGTTAATTTAGCATTTTGCCACTGAATGCATTGAGATTTTTTTCTGCAGATAGCTTCCAAACAACCTGGTAGAAGTGTCCGTCTGGGTTGCAAATTTGGTGGAGTAATTTAGTGTGACAGACTGTATCAAAATATTTTGAAAGATCAAGAGAAAAAAGAGGTAACAAGTTTTTAAATATTTGTGTTTTGATGTTTTTTTCATTTAAAAATGACAATAGGGTTGCCTTAAGTGCTATGTCTGAAATGAAGACTGTGCTGTGATGAAAACAGGAGGTTATTGTTAGGTAGTCTAGTAGCTGTGGTTAGTCACAGTCATCTAAAATCTTAGAAGGAGGGGAAGTATAGCAGTAGGTCAGAAGCTGGACCCACTCAAAAGACACCAAAACTGTTAGAGTTACTTAATAAGACATTCAAGTTAAGCTTCCTAGTGTAACATTTCAAATCCATTAAAGACAGCTTGGTGTCTGATTTCAGGACTGCCAGTGCATTTAACCCCCCCATTACAAATGTCTGTTCTTTTATTTCAGAGGGTGTGTGAGAATGACATGAGGTCTCTTTTGAATAATAGATTAGTGCATTACCGACATGTTGATAATTTATCTGCCTCTGAAAGAGAAGCATTAATGGATTTGAAATTTGTTGTTATTCATATTATAAAATCTGACAAGAGAGGAGGCTTGATTTTTATGAATAATGATGATTATGTTAGGAGAATGTGTCTCTTACTGTCTAGTGAAGCATATGATAAAGTCTCCAGGAATGAAATTAATGGCGCTTACCAGCGAATTAGAGGTTTCATCAATGACCTGTTCATTGATGATTCTGTTGATATTAATTTGTACAACTATCTGAACATGACTTCCCCAGTTGTGCCTGTCATTTTTGGATTACCAAAAATCCATAAAGATCTGGTGAACCCTCCACTATGACCAATTGTGGATGGGAGACAATCCATTACTTATGGGTGTGCCAAATTTGTGGATTCTAAATTGAAGCAAGTATTACTAACAGAATCCCATATTTGTAAAGATTCTTGGGCATTTTAAGAAGCCATTTGTAAGTTACCATATGACAATGAAGTTAACTTTTTAACAGTTGACATCCGGGACTTGTATACATCCATTCCCCAAGATTTAGGGAGGAATTGGGTAAGGGATTTTTTACTGGATAAAGGCATGGATGGGTTGACTATAAATCTCATTGATTACCTATTGGATTTAGTATTAAGTAACAACTTTTTTATCTTCAATAAGGAATATCATCTGCAGAAGACGGGTGTGGCCATGGGCTCACACTGTGGAGCTACTTTTGCAAGTATTGTAATGGCCCACTGGGAGAAAAACTTTTTATTCAAGGATAATATTTTCCAACAAAGAGTTCTGTGGTACACCCGCTATTTGGATGACATCTTCATTATATGGAAAGGGGATGAATGCATGGCATCAGATTTTGTACATTATATTTCAGGTCCACTAGCTTTTTGGAATTTACAAGTGACTTTCAGGAAGATAAAATAGCATATCTGGATGTTGAGTTGAGCAAGGATAGGGTTAACAAGAGATTTACATCCAAGATTTTTAGGAAACCCACATATTTGAATGCCTTTCTCCATTATACAAGCTCCCACCCTTATCATCAGAAGAGAGCGGTCATCAAAGGGCAAATTCTCAGGGCCGCAAGGATGGTGACCCTTGATTATGACTTCTTGGAAGAATGCAGTTTATTAAGGGGAATGTTCCTTAAGAGGGGTTACCCTTTGAGGTTAGTGGGTCAGCTAATCAGGGAAGTTCAGTGTAAAAGAATGGATGGGATATTTAAACCACTTTTGGCTTGTTTAGGTGAGTGTGAACATGTGATAGGAGATACATTGATGGGAAACACAATTGGACAGGAATTGGTTCCCATACAGGTAGATGATTGTTTGCCGCTTACTGGTGGACAGAACCCTATGTTGGAATGCACCTATACAACAATTGGTAATGAACCCCTACAACCGCAAACCACTAGGGTCAACACAATTGGTTTTGTTACCACTTTTTCATTGGATGCACCTTCACTGAGGGATATATTAATAAAAAGCTGGTGCTTCCCTTATGAAGATACATACATTCGAGATAAAGTGGGTGATACACCAACAGTAGTTTTTAGGAGGGGGTGGAATTTGAAAGCAATACTTGATAACTGTACATCATATACACACTCCCCTTATCATGGCATGTCTACATGTGGACATTGTTGGTTGTGCAAGTATATTAGCACCAGCAGCACTTTTACAATACGAAATCATCGCTTTTTAGTTAAGGGGAAATTTAATTGTGAATCAAAGGGGGTTGTTTATTTGAGTATGTGCAAGCTTTGCCTGACTTTTTATACTGGAAAGACGGACAGATCTTTGAAGCTTAGGATTTATGAACATATTTATAATATTAATAAGATGAACTTGAATAATGCTTTGGCTAGGCATGTGAGTTTGAACCCTACTCATGAATTCCTGTTTCTAGCTATTGACAGAGTAACAGAGAATGATAGAGGGGGCCCAATGTCTTTTAGATTAGAGGTAAAAGAATTAGCATGGTAGCTCAGGCTTAATGCTCATACATCCCTAGGGCTAAATTACACCCTATTAAGTGTATGCAAAAATTAAAATCTTTATTAAGATGCATTTATTTTTGCAAAACATACATTTTTATATACATTTAATTAATGATTCCTGATGTTTCTGGATTGGTGGTTTAAATTCCTGTCTACGCATATATATACATGGGTCTATACAGTTTTAATATAAAATATTTTTGATATATAGCTTTTAATAATTGATATAATTATATATGAGGTAACCTGAGTATGACATTGTTTTAGTGAGTAATAATTTGGGTTAGCTTATGAATTTACTGTATTTGATGAGTTTTATTTATTTGTTATGTTTCACCTTTTGGCTGTTGTCAGTTTAAATGTGGACAGAGTTTGTCCAATGTGTGTGATGATGTCACACTTGCACAGTATTTAAACTGTTTATTGTACTAAACTGTTTGTCAGAAGAAGTTTGCCGTATATTAGTAAACAAAAACGCTTACATTTAATTTATTTGTGGTTTTGAGCCTTCATTTTCAATACTCGCAGGCCTTCATTTTCAATACTCACAGGCCACTACATAACAACCCCTGACAGCATGTCATATGGACAAAACCTGGTATGTAGGTGGAGGACAGAGGCTGGAACACAGGCCCATGTGTGAAATAGCGTTGTCATACATTAAGCAAGTCGCTGGTGTTACAGGATAGTCTGCAACATACCCTTAGTCAGGAATATGAGGTAAGAAACACAAATGGATGTAGCCTTGTACCGATAGCACTCAACACACACACACACACACACACAGCCAGTGATATATCTGACACAAGACCTGTGTGGTGGACAGGCAAAACATAACACGCACACCTCTGGCCATTAAGTGGATAGGCACACACTTGAGAGCTATGCAGACAGACTGCAGTCCATGTTAAACTAGTATGTGCACACATAACACACTGTAACACTGGTGCTATACAATGCATACAACAGTACTCACACTCTGTTTGTAGTTCTGGAACCTCATACAAATATGTAGCTGGTCTGAGTGAGCAAGTTCTCTTGTAAGAGGTATTGCTACCTGCTGTCTGAAACACTGCTGCCCACAAACAGGAAGGATGGCCACCATGCAGGAAAGGTAAAGGGACCACGCCCACATGATGTAGGGATTTATACTAGTCGGTTGCCATGACAGTGGTAATTGGAAGTACTACACAGCATGCTGCATGCAGGTAGCAAGTGGGGGACACTGATTGGTGCAGAGGCCATTACCTGATCATATGCATCACCCACAAAAGCCATGCTGCAATCTATTCCAAGCAGCTCAATCCTTTTACTGGAGAGAGAGAGAGAGAGAGAGACAGAGAGAGAGAAAGAGAACAAAGAAAACAGATCCAGAAGCACAACCACACTAAAAAAAGAAAACAAAGGAAGCAGTCTAAGGCCATAGCTAAGGAGAGAAAAAAAGCCTCCTACAAGGACACTATCCACAACAGATCCCCACAACAGGTATGTGAAGTATATATGCATGTGATTGACTGTAGTACTTGGTCCATAATAATGGGGTAGATGATGTGGAATGATATACATGTGCCATAAGGTGTTGCTGTTGTAATGATCTTCAGCTGAACAACTGCTATGGATAGTAGAGTCTGTCCCTGTGGGTAGTGGACCATACCCATTAACTGTGCAGAGCAGCACCGACTGACAATATGTAAGCCAATATAGTATGTGTTGTGTAATGGAAGGGATGTATATTACTGTGGCCAATAGCTCGTGGTGGAAGTAATGCCATAGTGATGGACATGTGGGTTCCAGAGCCCACCACTTGCAAGCCACTCAGGTTAACATGTGTTGTAGCATGCTGAAATGCCATAGGTGTGTAATAGGGTTACCTGCTATCTGGCCCTATATATACCCCCTAATGTTAGGCTGTATCCATATGTGGCACCTGACTTTGTTGTAGCAAGACAGAACAGTGCAGATCTGCAGGCAAGAGGTTTGAGATTGTGGATTTGATGTCTGAATGTACTCCATATATAGGTATGTATATGTATACACACACACACACACACATATATATATATATGTATATATATATATATATATATATATATATATATATATATATATTCATATACTATATATATATATATATATATATATATATATATATATATATATATATATATATATATATATATATATATATCTACATGTATGCCTACAGATACCCATAAGCAGACATATATATAAACACATACATGCAACATAATATATATCTACACATATATAGACATATATATATATATATATATATATATATATATATATATATATATATGCGCACGTCTGCATATATACAGACACACACACACACACACACACACACACACACACACACACACACATATGTATGTAAATACATGTCCCCAATATTACCTCCACAGTACTGCATGCTATGTGTGAGGGAACAGCACACATAGCAATACACACAGATATATACAGCTGTAAGTGTGTACAACATGGATGGGTATGGGAGGGTGGCCTAATGGTTAAGGTGTTTGCCTTACAAACACAAGGTGCAGGGTTTGAATCTCACAAGGGATAATTGGTTAGGCTTGAAATTGCTGAAGGGCAGTTAGCCAACTACTAACCTATGAATCTATGAACCTATGTCATATGTGAACCCCTTATCGGGACCACATTGCCCTTGTCTGTAAAGTAGGGAATGGGAATATGGGGAAGGACGTCAGGTATATTTGCGGAGGTGGTCCAGGTTGGTAGATATAGAGGACAACCTACAGGGGTGGTATATGACACATATGGTGGGTAAACACCCTGGATGGTATGTGTGGTCTGCGATGTGGAAGCCTCATGGACCCCCATATAGAAACAAGCCTCCTACTAATTGCTACTCACAACAGCAGTCCCAGGTGGTGAGGTGGGTCAGGGACCCTCCTGCATGCAATCTGATGTTGGTGTCCTTACAGACAGCGAAGATTATGATAGTACTGTTGAGGCACAGGTGGAGTTGTCAGGGGCTGAAACTCTACCATCATTAGACATCCTCCTCTTAGCCACCCCAACCTCACAGTGCCTATACATACCCCATCACCAGTGGCCATAACAGAGGGGCAGTCGGTGGTTGGTGGCAGTCCACAGGAGAGTCTGGTATCCATGCCTACTGGGTCTGGTCACAGCGGGCATAGCCAGATGTCTGTCAGGGCACCACATAGGCAGATATTCCAGGGTGTTCATGGTACAGGTCACTGGTCATCATGCCCCTGGCAGAAGCACCACAACTGGTACCACCAGGTGCATGTTTCAGGCTGTCATGGGGGCGCAGGCACATATGGAACTGTACAACAGACAGGGACTGAGTCTGCAGAGGGCTGCTCTCACATCTGCAAGCGTCAACTTCCATGAACTGTCTTGTGCCCTCCGTGCTCATACTGAGGTCATGGATAGATGGTTTGCTGAGATGGTGGGCCTCATCGACCATGGTTTGTCTGTGCTTGAACATGTTGTGGGAGTGCAGTGACTGCTGCATGGACGTAGGCCAGCAACACCAACAGCTGGCAGTCAACATGGATGTGCTAGGACACCAAGGTGCTCTCATAGTGGTAATACCATCCCCAGCACTGCAGGGGGGCACTATCCATACCACACCACAGCAGGCCATGAGCATATGGTCCTGGCCAGTCCCAGGGGGGACCTGGTTCCAGCAGACATCTGTCATCATCAGGCGAGAGTAGCACATCGAGGCCTGTACCTGGACGTGCCCATGGAAACCCTGGCAGGCACAGTCCGTGTGTCCATGGCTGGAGGTGGTGAACTTCACTCCCTGCCAGGTATGGTCTCCAGCTGTCCAAAAACACCTGCATAGGGCAGCCATATGGCAGAACTATGTGCATGCTTACCCACACACTACATGAGCACACCTAGGGCAACCTCATACCTACACACACCACATCACCATGCCCAGTTCAAATAATTACACCCCTCACCCACACACACGGTGTAAAATGTATGGCCCAACCTCGGCCTCTGGCAAACCAACAACACACCCTGTGCAAATGATGATACCTGTGTCACATCCCTGTCATCCATAACATCAATGCAGGGACAGGCAAATATGGTTCTGATGCACACTGTGACTGTACTACAGTGTACCAATGTACTGCAGTGTAACATGTTGTCAGGAGTAATGTTTAATGCATGCATGTCAGGTAGTGTAGCCATCCAGCAATGATGCATTATAGCTGTTAGTAAGACTGGGTCATTGCGGTCTACTTAATGTTATCCATTTGTGTAGTAGGTGTACATGGTCTGCAGTAATATTCCACAATGGGTATGGCACTGTGGTGGCACCATGGCTGTAACATATCCAGAGTACAGTTGTTCACATGTCACAGGTTTGTATAACAGTTATTGCCTGTGCCACATGGACAGGTAACCCACTGGGACATGTAGAATCTGCAACCTGATGTAGACCCATCCACATATACGCACACTCTTACTTGGCAACACTGGGACTACACCCCTACCTAGGTATGTAGTGCTACTGAAGTGTGTGACTTTCATTGCACACATCACACACCGTTTAGGGTGAACTGTGTTCCAGGTTACATGTTACATGCAGAACATCCCCAGACATTTACAGTATGGTAATGGAGGATGTAATGGCTGTATATGGACAATAGATAGTGTGACATGCCATCATATACACATTAACAGACACATAACAGGCAGACACACATCTGAGAGACCTGGACCTATTGGTTCTAACTAACTTGTCTGTGTGTTCAATGTATTACAGGTAGGCTGCACACAGCACATGCATAACTGGGCTGGATTGTGGTATCAGTTATCTGTATGATTGATGGTGATAGTGGTCACCATAAAGTGGTACATGGGACATATACTGGGTGTACCATGGTGTGAGGACAGTGTACAGAGCACCCACATCCCAGAGTGGCTATTATACTCAGTGGAATCCATGATGACACTCTGACACACCCACCATCACACATTGCCCACGACTGCGATACAACCCATTGTATATCACAACAGTGGTACTACAGGGATATGCATCCCAATGTGGATGTTAATACACACAACTCACACACCAGGAACACTACAGTGAGGCCTCAGAGTCCAGCTATGCCTGCAGGTGTGCTTGTTGTCAGTACTATATTTAGCACTCTACTCTTGCCTGGGAAAGCACTGTCAACAGTAGTACCGCCATATACTCTACATGCCAGTGTGAAAGCACGTACCCAGGGTTACTACCCCTGTATGTAACACATTCATATGGATAACAGTGCTGTACAGGTCTCATATACTTGTGTGGCTTAGACATGACACTCACACCCCTTGCTACTGTAATGACAGCACATAGACGCATGTTTTGTACATGCATTACATACACTTATTACAGATCTCATTACCATGCTATGTTATCAGATTGGTTGGTGAACACTGTTTACCAGGGCTAAGACATGCCTAGCAGGTGTCAGCATTGCTGCAATACAACAGCTAAGCAGATTTGCGCACTGGTAAGCAAAGCCTACACGGTGTAAGCACCCATACGTTTAACTGTACCTTAGCACTGCTTAGCTTCAAGCAAACTCATGCAAATGCACTGAAAGCTGCTCAAAACTGCCTTACCCACTCTGTATCCAACAGCCCTTTTCTGCCCAGCAACAAAATACACAGCCCTTGAACCCAGGACCCTGTACACTATAGTCACAACAGTTAACCACTATGCCATGACCACTGCCACTATGCCATGACCACTGTGAAGACAGTTGTTTTTCCAAAATATCTGTCACTACACATATTGATTAGTATTGAACAATAGCTTTGACTTCCACAATCGTGTAATACTTGTTATTGATATTACTGTTGCATCACATATACTGTTATATCAAAATGTACACATATCAGATACATACGGTGAGATACATCTGGGAAGGAATACACAACTGTGATGTTTACACATGACAGGAATATGGATATATACATACACATATGTTGATAATCTGTCTACACATCTGTATAGTGCACCATATATATGGCCATTTGTAGATCTCTTTGTATATGTGTGTGTGTGTGTGTGTGTGTGTGTGTGTGTGTGTGTGTGTGTGTGTATATATATATGTATATATATATATATATATATGTATAGATACATATGTATGCACATCCTATGTGTACAGATATACCTATTTATGTTGATATATATGTAGATATCTATAACTATAAGAACATACATATCTATTCAGATATACCTATTTATGTCAATATATATGTAGATATCCATAACTATATGTGCATATGTATCTATATCTGTATATGTACAGACATATATTGCTGTGTATGTGTATATATTTGAGTGTTTATATGTATATATATGTATATATATATATACATATATATATATATATATATATATATATATATATATATATATATATATATATATATATATATATATATATATATATATATATACATCCATATGTATGCACAATGTATATGTGTATATATTTATAGAGATATATGGATAAATATATATATATATATATATATATATATATATATATATATATATACACACACACACACACACACATATATGTTTACCATATGTCCAGAACATGGAGTGGAGTCCTACCTCAGCACCAATAGTCCCAACCTCTTAGTGCAAGGGGATGTCGTGTATGTATTCCAGGTATATATGTAGACTGTTGCTACTGTAATTGGGGTTGTCTTAACAGACATGTTGTGTGTGGGAGGTCACAACTTCTTTTGACATGTCCACCCCTGGCTAACGACAGACATCCTAAGGACATCATAGTACAGCACCACTGCCAGCACAGTAAAGATCCTGTTGACTACAGCAGATATATGACCAATATATGTGGACAGTCTGGCACTCTGTGGTCAGCCCAGAGGTGTACGCATATCCCCTTCATGCGAGACATGTGGACCACGCCTCCCAATGTGGATGTTAATAGCCATGTTCATGGGCATATCACATAAATAGTGGACTACATATGCCCACACAGTTTATGCAATCATACAAGCCAGTCTGTCCTGACACATAATACCTGGTGGTGCAGAGGTCACATGACCACATATTACCCAGTAGTTAGTGACACACATCTGTACAGAATCCCACTACTTTGTCAGAAATACACAACAGTTATGGTGACCTGACAGCAGTATGTCTTGCAAATAACTGGAGATGCCAGTAATTACACTAGGCTGCTCGGCATGTCACAAAGCACTGTACAAACTACAGGCAGACTGCCACAACACTGGACTACATTTTGTATGGGGGAATACACATGTCCCTGTGATTATAGTGGCCTCTACATGCATGTCACAGCACAGAGTAACAGACACCTGTGAGAAAGTGCCTAGCCACAACCAATGTAAACACAACCACAGCCACATATGGTACACAAGCTTAATATGACACTATATGGACTGTCTGATAAACACCATCCTCATATGTGCCACTCACACACTAACCCTACATACACTGGGTCATGGCATGGTGTGGTCTGATACCTGTCTATGGTATGGGACATGTGTGCGTCTGGCCCTACAAACATGTGAGCCAATAGGGTACCATACACTGGAGCAGCATGTAACATCAGATAGAACAGGACCAAGAACAATGGCATCTACCACAGTCTGTGCACAGCTCAAAGTACGTATGTGCAATACACATACTGCCGACAATCACCCTAAGTACACAGATCCCAGTACTGTACACACAACTGCAGAATGCCCAAGTTATGTTCTCAGAAACAACCCCTACTATACATAACATGTCTAGCAGTCTGATATTTGACTGGCTTATCAGGTATGATGTCAATAAATAATGGAGTACAGAACATATGCACTTCTTACTGCATGATATATGAAGGCTGACAGACTTGTGGCTGGAACTATGAACACTGGCCCAATATTCACATGTTTCTGTGATAACCTCATACATTTACTGTCATACCAGGGTTTGTTGTGACATATAGATTCATAGGTTCATAGGTAGGTACTAGGCTATTGGCCCTATGGCCTATATAAGCCTAACCAAACAATACCCTAGCTTTTGCCACCCAAGAATATTATTTTCCTGTGCCCCTATTAAGCAGAGCCACAGAAGTGATCCACAGGCTGAATTTCCTATCTCCCATGCAATCATCAAGATTTTTCTTGAAGAGTGCTAAAGAGGAGCTTTGTTTGATATAGATAGGTAGTTTGTTCCAGAGTATGGGAAGTCTCTGAGACAGGAATCTATCCCTCCAGCATGTTCTGTTTATTGTGGTGACAAGGTTTAGGTCCCTAGTTCATGTAGCTCAGAGGGACTGGGATTTCTTTACATGGAGCATGTCCAACAGCTCTAGGTTTGACATAGCTTTGTATGTTAGGTAGAGATCACCTCTGAGTAGGCGATAAGCGACAGAGTAAAGCTGGAGTTTTTTGAGATGGTATTATAGAGCACCTGTTTGAGGCCGGTAATCCACTTTGTGAGGTATTTCTGTGGCCTTTCCAGTTGTTGTAGAAGTCTTGTGAGGTACATACCAAAAGGGGCATTGTACTCTATAATGGGTCTAGTGAGTGATGAGTAGAGGTGAACAATGACCTCTTTTTTCCTTGATGAGAAACCTTTTGTGATGAGGTGTGCCACATAGAAGGATTTCCTGACTACTGTGGCGATGTGATTATCAAAGGAGAGACTACTGTCCACCTGTGTCCCAAGGTCTCTTATCACACCTTCAATGTTAAGTAGACTACCGCCTATGTGGTAGTTCATGGGTACAGAGTTTTTACCAAAGGGGATAACAATGCACTTTTTGGCATTGAGCTTGAAGCCATGGCTTTGACACCAGGCATCTGTTTCAGTGAGGCCCTTTTGTAGGAAATCCACATTATTAAGTGATTTGATTATGGCTCCTAGTTTGCAGTCATCTGTGAAATTTGTTAGCCAAAGAACTTCTGTGTTAGCCTGTACTTCAGAGAAGTAGATACCAAACAGGAGAGGACCTAGGACTGAACCCTGGGGTACTCCACTTGTCACTGGTCTGAAGTTGGATTTAGAGTCTGCTACTTTCACAGTATGTGTTCTTTCAGTGAGCCAGTTGGCAACCCATCTTGTGACATAGGGATTTATACCTAGTTTAGTGAGTTTGTCTATAATTCCAGAGTGGGGGATAGTGTGAAAGCCTTGGCAAGATCTAGATAGGCTGTGTGTACCACCTTACCCTCATCTACAGCTTTGGTGACCACTTCAAAGAAGTCTATCAGGTTTAGGAGACATGATCTGCCTTTTACAAACCCAATCTGGGTAGGGTCCAGAGTTTGGAGATTGCCAATGTCATTGTTTATAAGTTCCATGATGATACACTCCATAGCCTTGCAGATCAGGCTCATCAGGCTAATGGGGTGGTAGTTCCCAAGGTCCGTGGTGGCTCCCCCTTTGTGGAGAGGGATAACTGTTACTGTGTGCCATTCAGTGGGCACAAAGCCTGAGGTGAGGCTATGATTGAACATGGTACGTAGGTGGGGTGCCAGTTTGTTCTGTAGTTCATGTAGAATGCAGCCTGGGATGTTGTCAGGTCCCATGGATTCTGTATTCTTGGCTTTGGAGAGTGTGTTTTACCAGTGTAGCCATGATTACAGGTACTTTACATTCTTCCAGTATAGAGATGGGCCCTTTAGGGAATGAGAGAGGGGTAAAGTTAGCACTAAACCTATCTACCAAGATGTTGGCAATATCAGTTGGCTCTGTAACTCAGAGCAGATCTGAGTGTTGCCATTGAGATTTTTGACATAGCTATAGAATGCTTTATGGTTGTCTTTAGAATCAGTGGCGATTTTATTTTCGTAACTAGCTTTGGAGGATTTTATGAGGGATCTCAGCTTCTTACTGAGGCTGACCATGGAGTTCCTCCATTCATGGGAATTTACTCTTTTTTGCAGCAGTTTCTTTCTTCTGTTGTAGAGTTTGTTTATGGCAGGGGATCACCAGATTGGCTTCCTTTTTTTGGAGGATAGCATCTTGGTTCTGTTAGGGATTGCACGATCCATGCACTCGTGTAAGTGCTTATAAAGCGCAATTGTATAGGATTCAGCAGTCATATCTCTATTGTCTGTCAGCATGGGTGTTGTGAAGTTTGCCACTTCTGTCTTAAGAAGCGTGAAGTTGGCTTTGGAGAAATTTTTTACGGTGGTTTCCCTAATGGGGGGTGGGTCTGGGATGTGGATGTCTAGGGTGATTTGCTTGTGGTCGGAACTGACCAACGAGGAATTGACCTCTGGTGTGGAACACCGGTTGCCCATGTTGGTAATGACCAGGTCTAGGATATTGCTGCCCCTGGTAGGGGTGTGGATAAGTTGATCCAAGGCACTGGAATTTATGAATTCCAGAAAACGTTGAGCACAAGAGTTGGTACATGAGTAGTTTTCCCAGTTAATGGTGGGGTTGTTGAAATCACCCATTATTAGGGTGTTAGGTTGTACCCTAATATTTTCCAGTGCATCAAGAAATGAGGAGTGGGAATCCCGGGGCATGTTGGGCGATCTGTAGCAAGCTACAATTTGCATTGCGGTCTTGCCCAGAGTTAGTTGCACTTGGATAATCTCAGATGCATTATGCTGAGCAACTAGCCTGGAGATGTGGGTTTCCTTAATGAATACGGACATGGCTCCACTTTTAGTGCTTTGGTTCAAGTTAGGTGGCCGAACGGTGTGGTATGAATTATAGCCTGGTAATGCAGGGGTGCTCTCGGGAGCCTTGAAGCAGGTCTCTGTCACTGCACAGATATCGATGTTCTCCATTTTTAAGGAGTGCCTCGAGTGACTGCATTTTGAGGTTTAGACTTCTAGCATTGAGTAGCATTACCCTCAGATTTTGCTTGCTTGTACCTGTTATGGTGGTAAATTTGTCATTTGAATCTTGCCTAAAAAAGGCACGATAGTGGTGGCAAGAGCCTTAGCAAGTATCTGGAATCCCAAGGGTGACAGGTGCAGGCCATCTCTGGCAAAGCATCGTGGTTTGTCGATCATGTCATCCCAGGCAGATAGATACTGGATCCCCTTAGAATGACACCAGATGCTTAGCCAATTGTTGAAGTCAATCATTTTGTCCTTGTACTGTGGTATCATTCTGGGTGATGGCAGGATGCTACTCAGGGCTAGGGTCATACCTGCCTGAGCTACAAGATCAGAAAGCTCCTCCATGGCTCTTTTTATGTAGTCCAGAGAGGTACGTCTCAGGTCATTCACACCAACATGGACAATGACAGAGTCATATTTGTACTTGCTGTGGAGTGACCTGAGTGCATGCATTATGTGGAGGATCCTGGCACCTGACAGGCAGCTGACAGTAACTTTCTCCTTCTTTAGCTTGGTGAGTGGAACATCAGTGTGCCTGACTACAGTCACCTATGACTAGAGTGTTAGGTACGTTGTTATGCCTTATGGGCTGTGGTTGAGTGGCACACTGAGTTTGTGGGTTATTTGTCATTTGGGTTGTGTTGGGGATGGAGGTTGCTTGTGTTTCTCCTTTGGAGGTCCCTGTTGCGTGGGTAGATTTTTTTGAGAGCCTCCACGAATGTAGGTGTGTGTTTTGTGTTTCTATGTGTGTGTTTTGGTGGTGTAGGTTTTGAGGGGACTATGTGATGAGTGTGGTGTGGTGCAAGTATTTACCTTCTCTTGACTGTCTAGTCCAGTCTTGTGTGAAGAGGATTTTGCTTCCAGTTTGGTTATATAAGTGCATCTCTCACAGGTTGTAGTGTTGGGTGACAGGAGGAGAGGGTTATCTGTGTACATGAGGCAATTGCTGCATTGCCCTAAGATGCCCAGATTCATCAGGTAGATAGGAGAAAACAATGGGAGCTGACCCTTAGACATGCCTGGATAGGTGCTTATTTATTAAGTACTAAAAACTGTTTTCCTCTAGACAAGTGAGGAAAGTTGAGTGCTGTAGTAATTTGTAGCTTATGTAGTGCTTACAATGAGTTCTGAACAAGTGCTGAGCTCAAAGAAAGAGATTTCAGTGCTGAAACTAGAAAACTGGCTAGTTCTAAGAAACAAAATTAAGCTAGAAGACTTCCCTCCAACACATAAAGGCTTGGGGGCTGAGAAGCTTACAAACAGTCCTGGATACAGCAATCTGTATCTGGACTAGACAACTTATAGGAAAGGCAGGAAACAAGCTTAGATTTTTTTTTTTTTTTTTTTTTTTTTTATTAGGTGGAAAGGGGAAAAGAGGAGCAGAAGCTAACTGGGTTGGCCTTCTCAAATGTTATCCCTGGAACAGGTAGAATGAGGTAATGACACTAGACAGGGAGGAGTGTCCCAGATCAAATTTACAGTAGGGGTGGGCAACTGCAAAGTCACCAAGTATAAAAACAGGATACCAAGAGGGAGGGAGGCTGGGAAACAAAAATCAGAACAAACAAACCCAACCAGATGCTTAACAATTGTAGGAAATTCTACTTCATACCTCACATACAGTGAGTAAAATAAAAGTGCTATAAATAACTCAGAAATAAGCAAAAAAAAGGATACTTAATGTTATATATCTCAGATTCGTTAGCTCAGAGCCCTTCCTCCGACTTCCTCTGATTAGCTCAGTGTGAAATGGCAGAAATAGTCACAAGTTAATTTCTTAAGTAACAAAGTTGAAACCTGAAACAACTTTAAAAAAAGCTTGAAAGAACCAATGACGTGCTTATTCCAAGTGTTTTTAACTGATTACTGCATTTATTTTAAAATCTGCACTTAAAGTTACATTTAGTCGAATTTGATCGAAAGTTTGCTTGTTTGTTTGTTTAATTTAACTGTGGAGGCTGCCCACTAAAGTGTGCTAGCTTGTGTAACTAATTTATCACTGTCTCTGTATTTTCTGTGTGTTTCTACCAAAAAAACAAAAAACAAAAAAATAATCCTTGTTTTCCCGCCTTCCTCGACTAGTTTAGACCAGTATACAGGCATTGCTGTATTCTGGGCTGTTGTGTAGTTCCTGTGTTGTCCATTACCTTACTTGGATAGATGGAAGTTTCTTTGCTCACCAGTGGGAGTGGGGAGCCTTGAGCAGCCTACCTGTCCTTGGGGGAAGTGACCTCAGCACAAGAAGCTGTAGTAATTGGTTGTTTGGGACCATTCCTAGCTCTTTTGTAGTTCACTGCTTAAAATCCACCTCTGGGCATTTTTTTCTGGCTATACTGCTCAGACAAGCTCCACGTGGGTTTACAGAGTGGTCCTAGCAGCAAGGAACTCGAAAAAGCGACTACCTTCTGGATTTAAGTATCTTTGCTTTTTTTTCACTGGAAATAGCTTCTGTAGCTTACTTTGAACTAGCCTGAACTGCTTTTTAACTGATTACTGCATTTATTTTAAAATCTGCACTTAAAGTTACATTTAGTCAAATTTGATCGAAAGTTTGCTTGTTTGTTTATTTAATTTAACTGTGGAGGCTGCCCACTAAAGTGTGCTAGCCTGTGTAACTAATTTATCACTGTCTCTGCATTTTCTGTGTGTTTCTACCAAAAAAAACAAAAAAACAAAAAAATAATCCTTGTTTTCCCACCTTCCTCGACTAGTTTAGACCAGTATACAGGCATTGCTGTATTCTGGGCTGTGGTGTAGTTCCTGTGTTGTCCATTACCTTACTTGGATAGAAGGAAGTTTCTTTGCTCACCAGTGGGAGTGGGGAGCCTTGAGCAGCCTACCTGTCCTTGGGGGAAGTGACCTCAGCATAAGAAGCTGTAGTAATTGGTTGTTTGGGACCATTCCTAGCTCTTTTGTAGTTCACTGCTTAAAATCCACATTTGCATGGCTTTGCACGGTCGTGTGCATAGCGCAGTGCCGGTTAAACAAGGTTAAACTTGGTTACACAAGGTTAAACTTTTTCTGGCTCCGCCAAGTCTGCTCTTCAATTTTTCCTTTAGAACTGTTCTACTTGCAATCTAAACAGCCTATACTCTATCTGAAAAGCTCAGCACTTGCTCCTAAAGCATTTTTTATACAGGTAAAGCATTCTTAAACAAAAGAAAGTACTTCATTCACCTAAATTCTGTCAAGTACCCATTTCCCTATAGGTCCTTTCTGACTCAGTTACACAGCAATCTTTTTCACTATTTCTAGCATGTCGAAGGGTCAGTTGCTGGCATCCTCTCCTGTTCAGCTGGTGAATCTGGGATTCTTGAGGCAATGTTACAATTGCCTCATGTACACAGACAACCCTCTCCTCCTCCCAACAAATACAAATATATGCGAGAGATGCAACTATATAGCCAAACTGGAGGCTGAGCTCTCTCAATTCAGTACTGGCAAGACCAGTCAGGAGGAGAAGGTAACCACGCACACCACAAACCCAGTCTCACATAGAACTATCACAACTGCAAACCAAACACATAAACACACAAAAACATACTCGGAGGTGCTGATTAAAAATCTACCAAAACAACAGAGGCCTCCAAAGCAGACACCCAAGCAACCACCACCTCAAGACATAGCACATGAAACACATAGTTCACAAAGTCAGTGTGCTAAGCAGTCACAGCCCTTAATGCCAAACAACACGCCAGACACACTTGTAATAGGTGACTCCATAGTCAGACACACTGACGTCCCACTCACCAGACTGAACAAGGAAAAAGGTCACAGTAAGCTGCCTGTCGGGAGCTAGAATCTGCCACATAACACAAGCACTCAGGTCACTCCACAGCAAGTACAACTATGACTCAGTCATTGTACATGCCTGTGTGAATGACCTGAGACGTACCTCCCTGGACTACATGAAAAGAGACATAGAGGAGCTCTCTGATAATGTAGCCCAGGCCGGTATGACTCTGACCCTGAGCAGCATCTTACCCTCATCAAGAATGATGCCACAGTACAAAGACAAAATGATCAGTTTTAACAATTGGCTTAATTACTGGTGTCATTCTAAGGGGATCCAATGTCTGTCTGCTTGGGATGACATGCTTGACAAGCCACGCTGCTTCACAAGGGATGGCTTGCACCTGTCACCCCTGGGCTTCCGGATATTGGCCAAGGCTCTTGCCACCCCCATAGTACCTTTTTTAGGCAAGGCTCAAATGACAAACCTACCTCCCTAGAAAACACAAGTGGAAAAAACTAAGGGTAATGCTGCTCAATGCCAGAAGTCTAAACCTCAAGATGCACGCCCTCGAAGCCCTCCTCAGTATGGAGAACATCGATGTCTGTGCAGTGACTGAAACCTAGTTCAAGGCTCCTGAGAGCACCCCAGCACTATCAGATTTTACCTCATATCATGCTTTCCGGCCCCAAAACTTGGACCGAACCACAAGAGGAGGGGGAGTATCCATTTTCATCAAAGATACCCACACCTCCAGGTTAGTGGCAATGCACGAAGCATCGGAGACCATCCAGGTGCAACTAACCATAAGCAAAACTGCCTTACAGTTTGTAGCATGCTACAGACCACCCTCTCAAACTCAGGAACCCCACACAGCCTTCCTGAAGACACTGGAGAGTATGAATGTCTCTCCAAATACCATCATTTTGGGAGACTTCAACTACCCAAACATAGACTGGGAACATTTCTCAAGCCTCAACACCCTAGCCCAAAGGTTCCTAGAATTCATAAACTCAAATGCAATGGAACAACTAGTCACCATTCCCACAAGAGGAGACAATATACTAGACCTGATCATCACAAACATGGGGACAAAATGCTCCACACCGGAAGTATATCCCTCGTTGGTAAGATCAGACCATAAATTAATCTCACTGGAAATCCACATCCCGCCCCCAACCCCTGCACAAAAGACCACAGTGAAGAACTTCTCAAAAGCCAACTTCATACTTCTTAAGACTGAAGTGGTATCCTTCAAGGCCCCTGGGCCAGTGGAAACCACAACCCACACTGCTGAATCCTTTGCAAATGCCTTCTATGGGCACCTTCAAGAATGCATGGATCATGCAATTCCAAATAAAACCAAGACCCATTCCCCCAAAGGCAGGCACCCAGTCTGGTGGACCCCAGCCATAAACAAGCTTTACAACAGGAGGAGGAAGCTACTACATGACAGAGCAAAATCCCTAAAAGGGAAGGCATCTCTGATCAGTACTAGCAAAAAACTATGATCACTCATAAAATCATCCAAGGCCAACTTTGAGAGAAAAATCGCAAAAGACACAAAAGACAATCACAAGGCCTTCTTTAGCTATGTTAGAAACCTGGGTGGTAACTCCCAGATATGCTCAGAGTTAGTCCAAAATGACACAAAATACACCGAACCCACTGACATTGCCAACATTCTGGCAGACAGGTTCAGTGCAAATTTTTCCTCCCCCCCAAAAGGAGAAATAACTATCCCAGCAGAGTGTAACATCCCTAACATCTCAGATGCCCAGGGAGAGCCGCCCTCTCTAAAGCTAAAAACACAGCATCAATGGGACCGGATGGTGTCCCGGGCTGTGTGCTACATGAACTCCAAGAGGAACTAAACCCACACATAAGGCTGATGTTTAATCTTAGCCTTACTACAGGATACATACCCAAAGAGTGGCGTACGGCAACAGTGGTCCCACTTCACAAAGGCGGCTCTTCTATGGACCCTGGAAATTACCACCCCATAAGCTTGACGAGCCTGGTCTGCAAAGCTATGGAGAGGATCATTATAGAACTCATAAACAAAGACATTGGGGACCTACAGACATTGGATCCTACCCAATTTGGCTTTGTCAAGGGCAGATCCTGCCTTTTGAACTTGGTCAACTTTTTTTAAACAGTCACTAAGGCCATTGATGAGGGTAAGGCAGTTCACACAGCCTACCTTGACCTTGCAAAAGCCTTTGACACAATACCCCACTTGGGCATCATAGACAAACTCACCAGCTTAAATGTAAACCCATATGTCACAAGATGGGTTGCAAACTGGCTCAAGGACAGAACCCACAGGGTCAGAGTTGCTGGAGCTATGTCAGACTCTAAGCCAGTCACAAGCGGTGTCCCACAGGGCTCAGTCCTGGGACCCCTCTTGTTTGGCATTTATTTTTCCGAGGAACAGGCAAACATAGGAGGATTGTGGCTGACAAAGTTCGCAGATGACTGCAAACTGGGCGCCATAATTGATACTCCAGCAGACACAAACATCCTTCAGAGAGGCCTCATAGAAATGGATAATTGGTGCCAGAGCCATGGCCTTAAGCTGAACGCCAAAAAATGTATAGTCATACCCTTTGGGAAAAACAAGGTACAGACAAATTACCACATAGGTGGTAATCCATTAAGTACGGAAGAGGTAATCAGGGACCTAGGGACCCAGGTTGACAGTAACCTCTCATTTGACACTCACATTGCCAAAGTGGTTAGGAAGACCTTCTATATTTCCCACCTTATCATGAAGGGTTTCACATCTAGATCAAGAGAGATCATTGTGCCCCTGTACTCTTCTCTTATCAGGCCAATGATTGAGTACAATGCCCCATTTGGGATGTATCTCACCCGACACCTGCAGCAGTTGGAAAGACCCCAAAAGTTCCTCACCAAGAGGATAAAGGGTCTTAAACATATGTCATATGCTGCCCGACTGAAAAAACTCCAGCTCTATTCAGTCGCATACCACCTACTCAGAGGTGATCTGTGCCTGACGTACAAGGCCATGTCCAATCCGGAATTAATGGACATGCTCCACCTCAGAAAATCCAAATCCATCAGAGCCACGAGAACAAGGGACTTAAACCTCAACACAGAAATAAATAGGACGTGCTGGAGGGACAGATTCATAACCCAGAGGCTCCCTACACTCTGGAACAGAATCCCAGTCCATGTTAGGCAGAGCCCCTCACTGAGTCTATTCAAGAGAAATCTTGATGAGTGGATGGGAGATCGTAGGTTTACCCCGGGGGTCATCTCTGTGTCACTACTAGACAGAGGCACAGTAAACTAAACCCTAAAAGGGCGTAGTATTCTCATGCTAAGGGGTGGTGAAAGCCACACACACTCTGGCTAGGCTTGTAAATGCCCTAGGGCAGATAGCCTAGTACGAACCTATGAACCTATGAACCTATGTAGTCCAGGCAACCCCAGTCAGCCAATGACCACAAACAATTCACCCTCACTGAAATGCTATACCGGCCTTGGCTAAGCTATGATGACCTGGGACATGCTCAGACACACAGCCTCTACTAACAAACAACTAGGCCCAAAACACAAGCCTGTGTCCTATGAGGGATATGAAGTCAGTAACTCTCATGGCTGTCACCATGTACTGACTGCAATCCTCACACTATGCTTCTGCAGTTCTCAGAGAGGTGTTCTGTGAGTAACACAAGAAACAAAAGGCTCCACTCACTGCCCAGTCTGCAGATGACCCTACAGATGGGTGTTTCCTCAGAAACATAGCACTGTAATAACAGGTATTAAAACAGTAGACCAGCCATATCCACACACACCCTGTTAAAATGACATTATTCCAAGTGCAGAATAGCAACACTTACATTCTGTAGTCATGTCTATCACATCCCCCTCCTGTCTGTGGCCTGTTTCCACAGTGTATGTTGTTAGAGGCAAATCCCCAAACCATCTGTGATGCTGTTTGCCAAACACGAGATCTAGGTCCTGCTCACAGTAAATGAAAAGTCCCAACACCAACATGATGTTCTTAGATATTGAAGTGTGTTTCCATGCAATTAGCTATGGGAATGTTACCACAGCTGTTCCGCATGCAGTCAGTTATACAAGGACTGCAATTCATGCAGAGGCCATCAGCTGATCATGAGCATCACTTACAAAACACAAGTTGCTGCCTAAGCAAAGCAGGTGTACTTCTCCACATCCACCAGAGACGGAGTGAGAGAGACAGACAAAGACAAAGTAAGGCAGGGAGGGGGTGGGAGAGTAAAACCTAAACATGTTTGTGTCATACACCTACCAGTACTGGGTTTCAAACTCCTGATTGACTATGCATTGCTATCACATGTCTATGCAGGTATTGCATGCACCACATAGCTTACATGTTGGAGAGCTGTCCGAAGGTATATGTGATGGTGAGTAAAATCTGCAACAGTGATATAGTAGTGATATGGTAAGTGTAGTACACGTGCCTGTCCACATGAACAGGTGTCAGCATCAACACAGCCACACTCTCTCAGGGACTCACACACATTGACATACTTGACAGGGTCAGGAATACACTTCCTAACTAGTTAGTGTTTCACAATACAGTAATGCCCAGGTATCACATGCACCACAGGGGTTATCTAGAGGTTATATGGGGAAAGGGTATGTGAAGGTGTCTGACAGACAGCATGCTTCAGTATGCCAATGGGAGTTGTAGTGAGTGTGAATGTGGTCGAAAGCATCATACACCACACACACACAGACTCAGGGTGCCAGTACTGACATGCATGGGTGCATTGCTTCATGGGTGTGGAGTGGTTGACTGTGTCAGAAGGCTATACAAGGCTAGGTGAAGGGTATACCTTGGCATCACGCCACATGACAATGGTCTGCAGTGAGGCTCAGGGGTGTAGTGTCTGGATTGGCCCACACAGGTGGGTATTGTATTCACCATCCAGTCACCTGGGTTACTATTGTGTGTGGCCAGTGCTGTGCAATGCTTGACATGTATGTGTTCTATAGTCCATGACATGGATGGTGTCTAGGATGTGCACACATCCCACATGCATGTACAATGACATGTGGAACTGTACCTGGGATGCCTGGCCCATGTTGTGTACACCGATTGTTATCATCAGATGTGCGAGTCCTAGCCTCATGTGGCAGGAATTGGTAATGGACAGCAGGTTGACCCTGCTCCTACATTGATAGCATGATACAGGTATTCCCTGGTGTCAGTGACATCTGTCCATGCAGGGCATGTGTTTAAGGCACAGTATGTCCTTTGTGGGTCACATTTGATGGCACCACAGTTGTTGCAGGCATCTAGTGGGGAACATAGTGAAGGCGCACTGTCTGCAAT
This sequence comes from Protopterus annectens, assembly GCF_019279795.1. Classification (NCBI taxonomy): domain Eukaryota; kingdom Metazoa; phylum Chordata; order Ceratodontiformes; family Protopteridae; genus Protopterus; species Protopterus annectens. The sequence goes on from NC_056742.1 coordinate 162,199,508, forward strand.
CACATGCCTATTGTACTGATGGACAGGGTGCCATGCCTTCTGTAGTCCACTGCAATCACACCATGGTTATTATCTGTAGGCAATATACAGGGTACTACCAACATAGCGGTTGTTGCCTAGGCAAGTGTGTTTGTGTATGAGACATGGGTTGAGCGTGTTCTCTGGGTAATACAAGAGTCACTTACTTTGTTCACCAGGCCTTGATGTCACATGTAGATGTATGGATTGGCACCCCAGCCTCTCGGCTATTTGACATCTGTTATCCTTGTAAGGTGGACATTGTGACATATAATAAGGCCACCATATAAAATATTTGCAAAACCCGCTCCACAATGAGTCCAGTTGTTACACACTCACAGCCACCTCCACACAGGATATGAATGACAAACACATTCACACTCATACTTGCCATGTCTGGGATTAGAACTCCTATCTAACTAGTTTATCACACTACAACATTAGGCAGTTATAGGATGTGCCATGGAGATTGCTGGCGTATTCCTTCACCAAAGATATATTTCAATGGGAATGGCATCAGCAGGCTTGCCAAAGAAGCTCAAATGTGACTGTGAATGGCCTCAAAAGCCTTGCACCCTACACAGACAAACACCCACACTTGCCATGTCTGGAAATAGAAACCCTACCAAACTAATATATCACACTACAGCATTACCCTGTTAGAGGATGCACCACATAGATTACTAGAGTACTCCTTCCCCAAAGGTGTATTTCACTGGGAATGACATCAGCAGGCCTGCCAAAGTTGGTCAATGGAGGTTGTAGTGACTGTGAATGGCCTCAAAAGCATTGCAACCTACACAGACAAACATAAGCACAAGCATCCACACTTGCCATGTCTGGGAATAGAACCCCTACCAAGCTATTGCATAACACTATAGAATTACACAGTTATAGGATGCATCAAAGAGATTACTGGGCTATTCCTTTCCCAAAGGTGTATTTCAAAGTAAATGACATCAGCAGGCTTGCCAAACTAGGGGACTTGAATTCTAGTGAGTGTGACTTGCCTAAAAAACATTGCTCCTTAGACAGAGACACACACATGCACACAGACAGTTGATATGTTTGGGATTAGAACTCCTATCTAACTAGTTTATCACACTACAGCATTACACAGTTATAGGACATGCCACAAAGATTACTGGGCTATTTCTTTCCCAAAGGTGTATTTCAAAGTGAATGACATCAACAGGCTTGCCAAAGTAGGGCATTTGAATTGTAGTGAGTGTGACTAACCTAAAAAGAATTGCTCTCTATACAGACAGAGACACATACACACAAACACACATACAGACACAGTTGCCATGTTTGGGATTAGAACGCCTACCTAACGAGTTTATTGCACTACAGCATTACAGTTACAGGACGTGCCACAGAGATTATTGGGCGATCCCTTCCCCAAACGTGTATTTCAAAGTGAATGACATCAGCAGGCTTGCCATAGTAGGGCTATGGGAAGGGCAGTGTGTGTGCATGGGCCATAACCCATTCATCTAGAGGAAGACACACCACACTCAGCACACACATGTTTACATTCCACAGGTACGTGTATACAACTGTTAGATGACTATTGCTTTGTACAGTCATGCTGCACAGCTAGCCCTAGTACCACACAGTCTTTAATGCTGATGGATACCAGTGGCTAATTTTTACAGTGATTGACATTTATACATTATGTGGTTGTAGCCATTTGGCTTTGTGCTGGGTGTGACTGGCCTCATGATGGAAGGCTCTTTTTCACTGTCACTCTCTACCACAGATCTATGTATGTGTACTTTTGGCATATTATAGTGTGTTGTCCTTGGATATATGTGTGTATTCCTATTCAATGTGTGTGCAAAGCATGACTGGTACATGCTGAGGAGTGTATGCACTAACATCTGCAACTGTCAGATATGTATGGTCCACTGTTGTTGGCAGACATGGGCTTCATTTGTTTAAGTGTGTGAACATGCCCCGTATGCCCTTCTGTATTGAATGTGTGGATCAATTTCAGGTAAATTGTACTCTAGCACAGACCTTTGTGTTCTACACCTACAGCTAGCAAACTGTTTCTGCAGGATACCTGTAGATCAGTTGGCAATATGGGGGCAAACTGTGCAAGGGATAGTGGGTACTGTAGGTGATTGTGTCTGTGCTGCTTCTGCTACAAGGTACTGGTGTCAGCAGAGATATTCAGACATGTGCACTGTTATACACTGTAATGTTTTATGCCCTCAAGTACTGTCAGGTAGACAGTTTTGCTCTCAATGATGGCCTGGAGAATATAGGGTGAATGCAGCTGTGTCCAGTATTGTGGTCAAATGCCTACATATTCGTGGAAAGTTATGTCATTCTGGAGGTGGAGCTGCAGACACTTGATGCTGAGTCTGTGTAACCATTTCAGCACCTTGGTACAGTGTTGGCAGAGGATGCCATACTTGTACATCCATCGATGTGACAGTATGGCCTTATTTTGCTGTGGCAATACCTCAGAGCTGTACAGATTCACACAGGTTACCCAAAGGTAGGGCTCATAAGTCAGGAAATTACCCCTATTGTGGTGTATGGGCAGATTTGTAGCCACCCATTTTTGTGTTTGCAGCCATGGATAGTATGTGCACATGGCTGTGTTTTGGACTTTGCACATTCCATGCTTCCCATGCTCCCACCCCTCCCCTCTATTATTCTATCCTCTTCAATACATTATGCAAACATTCTCTGATACTTTCCTTGTAGTTATCACCTCATCACAGCTGTGTTTTGGTGTTGGTCCACAGTTTATGCAGTGGGACATGGTGGATATGTTACTGTCGTTTGCCCACATGACCTTGCATATGGGTTATGTGGAGTGTGTCATGTTGTTATTTGGATGTCCATGACATAACACACATTGGTAGTACAAGTGAGATGCAGGCCTTTGGCAGAGGCCTGTAGGCAATATGGTGGTGATGCAGGCCAGCTGTATCAGGCTGTTGCATTCTGTCAGTCCTACAGTACCAGACTGCCATACAGTATATTCCGCTGGGGTGACAGGGTAGGTGTACTAGCTGTTCATGCCAGTACTTTCTATCAGTATTGATCAGGTGGTGTTTATGCTGGCAGGATGCTTCTTACAGCTAGGGACACACTTTCATGGGACACCTGCACTGCAGCTGCATTCTTTTGCTATTTCCATACACAGGTGGGGGTCATATTGTGGAGAGGTACCTGTGGGTGGTGGTTGGGTGAGCTGGGTGTATCTGTGCTATGGACACTACTTGCATCTGACTCACAGATATACATGGGGCATTCCAGTTATGCTGGCCTGTGCAGGGACATCAGCTGTTTCTCAATACATCAGTCCTATCACCTTTTTGATCTGCAAGTGCTCGGCCAGACAACATCAGTATCCCCTACAACAACCCCAGATAATGTGATGCATACCTGTATGTACAATTCCAAGGGTGTGTCCATTTCACGGTTACACATTATACACTGTATGTCTGGGGTACTTTTCCCTGTGTACTGCTTGTATATCTAGCCCAACGGTCATGCCATGCCCATCTTTCAGATTGTGACACATATTACCTCCATACATTTACAATGGCTTACCACTAGAATGTGTTATACTAGGGAGCATTGTCTTTGGCTCTCCAGTTATGAGGACTTGGCCCTGTCATCCGCAGTAGTGGGCAATGGCCATTAGGTCAAACCTCAACATGCATACATACTGACCACTCTCACACAATATGAAACACACACCAACCTAACACACGCATACCTGCATATTGACAGAGGCTACAATCTATCCTGCTACCTTGGCCACCTCAGGTCATCTGTGCTCCACTGGTATTACACCTACAAATACATGTTACTACATGTCGACATCGGATGGGAGGGAGGGCACACCTGACTGTTACTACATTTCTCCATAGGATTGGGGGCACACCTGACTGTTACAACATGTCTACATTGGATTGGGGGCACACTGACTGTTACTACATTTCTAAATAGGATTGGGGGGCACACCTGACTGTTTCTAGATTTCTACATAGGATTGCGGGTGGGCACACCTGACTGTTACTACATTTCTACTTAGGATTGGGGGGGTCACACATGACTGTTAAACCAAGTCTACATCGGATTGTGGGGCACACCAGACTGTTACTACATTTCTACATAGGATTGGGGGTGGGGAACACCTGACTGTTTCTACATTTCTACATAGGATTGGGGGGGCACACCAGACTGTTTCTACATTTCTACACAGGATTGGGGGGGGCACACCTGACTGTTTCTACATTTCTACACAAGATTGGGGGGCACATACATTTCTACATAGGATTGGGGGGCACACCTGACACTTGTGTACATTTGCTATGACTGTACTGGTATGTCAGGTACTCCATTTCATTCTATATTGTAACCTATCATACTGACTAGATGCATATCAGTGTAGTACAGGTAGGTTTGATTGACCTACATATCATTTTTTGACTTCTTACCCTTCAGAACTAACATCCCATGCCTGACCTGATGTAGTCTGTCTGTGTAGGCCTGGGGGGGGGGGTTACCCATAGCCATCATTCAGAGGCATTAGCCTGGCCTTTTATGTGTTTGTCTACACCTGTCCTGCTGGCTGAGACTGTTGTTGGGTATGTGAACCTCCTTGACTGGCATGTGTGTTTCATATGCACACACATGTGGCCCAGCACGTTTCCTGCAGTGGTTAACATGTGTAGTACTGGCTACTATTGTGACACCAGTATTTGTTACAGGTCACATGCTGCCACTATAAGTGTCTCCTATCTGCTGGTATCCTATTCAGCCACCTGATTCCCTTGCATGCTCACATCCATACTGTATATACAAGTAACAACACATACTACTCCATTCGGCAATTGGTAAGAAGAGTGACTTACCTTGTGGGTGTGCCAGTATTGAGGATGGTGCTGGAGGGCTGCCTATTTCAGATGCACATAGTACACTCCCTATACATGGTTGAGCACAGGTAGTGTCATGTTTGGCATCCCTTTTACTGTATGTGCAAGTTAGAGAGAGGTGTAATTCCCTGAGTCCCTCCTGTGTCAGTGTATGTGCTATGTGTTGCCTCTTTGCCATGGCCAGGGCATACTGGGCATGCCTCCTTCTGCCTACTGGGACAGGCTCAGGTTGTTCTTCCCCCCGAGTCTCTCTGTGCCTGTTCAGGCCTTGGCAATGGTGGGGGGCTGTGTGTTGCCATGTCCCATGCTGTTCCTGCTGCAGCTGTTTCCGCAGGATCATATTATGTAGCATAGCACATACAATGACAATTTGAGTACATGTATCTGGGGAGTACTGCAAGTTTCCACCGGATGTGTCCAGGCACTGGAACCATGACGTGAGCATCCCAAACACATGCTCTATTATAATTTTGGTCTGTGCATGTGCTTCATTATGGAGTTCTTGTTCAGGTGTGTGTGGATTTCTGATGGGTGTCATCAGCCATGGCTCCAGTGTGTAACCAGCATCCCCCACTAGGTGAGCGTAAGGGATGTCCCCATTGGCAAATTTCTGGTACAGCTGCATCAGATGACAGCTGTGGGAACTGTGATAGCTTCCAGGGCAGCCAGAACACACATTCGGTATTATGGCTTGGGCATCACACTTGACCTGGCAGTTGATGGAGGGAAAGCACTTATGGTTTATGTAGACTCTGCCCCGCTCACCAGGTGGTTCTTTGATGCATATGTGCATGCAGTCTATAGCACCCACTACCTCAGGGTATTCTGCTATTTGGTGGAAGAGATGCATATTGCTGGCCAACACCTCACAGGTGTTGGGGAAGTATACGTGCTCACCGGCATGTGGTGACATGGCATCCAGGAACTGGTGGAGTACCCTGGATGCTGATGCCTGTGAGATCCCCATGATTTCCCCAGTTGGCCTTTGGAAGGTACCTGTGGCTAACATTTTTAGGGCTACACATACTTTGGTATCCACTGGGATGGGTTCCCCTCTGTTAGTTCTGTGTGTCAGGCATGGCCGGCACAGCTCAACAATTTGCTGTAGGAGGTCCTTGTCCACCCTATAGTGCTCCACTATCTCCAGCTCATGTAGCCCCTGGTAGGTTACCCTAGGTCTGTACACTCTTCTGTGTCTCCTCACTGTGGGTTGGTTGACAACATTCTCTTCCTCACCACCCTCAGCCTCTTCCACATGTTGATGTATGATAGCTTCTGCGTCCCCTATCATTTTGTTGTTTTTGTTTGCTAAAATGTATCTGCTTGTATGCACTGGTGGCATAGACTATGTGGGAAAAATCAGAGGGGGAGGTGTTTGCATAGTTTATAGTAGTGTTCTGAGCTAGGCTGGTCTGCTGCCTGTGTAATTGGCTGATTCTGATACATTTCACTTGCCAACTATGCTAGTTCTCCCTGATTACCTTCTTACTGCTGTTTTCCCTTCTCATTGCCTTCCTGTGTAAGCCTGCACAAACACAGTGCTCAAATGTGCACAGAGCTGCTATTTCCTGGTTTACTTTTTTTATTCCTTTAAAACCTGGTGTGGGGAGCGCACAACCACTTAGGCAATGTAAAGAGTGGCAGCCTCAGACACACCCCTTTGCTTAGCTCTGCTAAGCTGTGGGCAAACCCGAGCCACAGGGCTCCAATCCATTTACAGTATGCCTGACACATCCCTCTATGATGTCAGCTAACTCCTATGCTTGCACCAAGCTATTCCTGCACTTACACTGTTGGGTGCTGACTAGCACTGAGGGGAAATCTGGGATTCAGTATCATTCCCCTCATTTGCATGGGATTGCCGGCTGATGCATAGTTACAGGTCCCACACTGAGCCTCCCCCTTTAGCAACCACTATTCATTGGCCATGTTGTCTTCTGCCTGTCATTGAGTATACTGGCAAAATAGTGATTTTGGTTAGAATGCTTATTTCAGTTTTTTTTTTTTTATTGTTTGCCTGATCCCATTTGCGCGGCACTGCCCTACACTTAAATAGCAGAAATCAGCTAAAAAAAAAGAGTTATTTTTTGTAACTGTTTTCCATGCCACTGGCCATATATTTGGCAATTGACATGCTTTACACATTATATACACCCTTTATTTGGAGCTGTCATGGCTCCGTTTTGTAGTTTGCAGAAATGTACTCAGTTACTAACCAAGTACATTTCTACAGATTACACTAGTCCTGTATGGTCGTCTGCCAGCTTCCTGGTTCATAAATTCACCTCATTTGCATGGTATTCACCTGAAAATGGGGTAATTTGCATACTGGATCTATATCCATGCAGGACTAGTTAAGGTGTGCTTGTGCACATCCTTGCAGCTTTTTTCTGGATCGCACGGCAGACATATTGCCTGCTGGAGCTCCTGCACTACTCCTGCGCACCGTGCAGGGCTTGCTGAATCCGGGGGCTGCTGTGTAATAATTAATACATAAGTGCAGTTATTTCACCTCACAGAGATACAGACTGAAGGCACAAAGTGAATGATCAGAAAGAAGGAGGTAAAGTGAGAAAATGATGGTAACATTTAGTTTATGTATTTAGTTTATACAGTAAAGACAGACTGCAATATGAGCTATGTATATATGTATATTCAGAGTAGGTTTCGGTGATCCACAGCCAAATAAGAGCAAAGAATAACTTTTACATGGTGGGGGTGATAGATGTTGAACAAGAAGTTATTTGGTACAGGCAAAATGATCATATTGTTAGATTTGCTTACAAATACAATTCCAAGTGAATGTTAGATACATTTTAATATATTTTTTATGACTAGTTTATGATTAGTTCCAAATCTCAGTTCTGGGGTTAGACCATTCTAAACATTGGCTACATATATTGAATAGAGAAAGCATCCATAATGATAGCATGACTGTAAGATCACTGCTTGATTTTGATTTGGGGATCTGACAAATAATCATTTAGTAGGCCTGTTTAGAGTTAGGCAAGAGTTAATGATGTTTTGAAATTCTAGCCAGTTGATTTTCTTGTACTACTGTACAGCGATGGCTTTATTTCTCATATTTGCTGCAAACCTATCTATAGTATTATATATTTTGTAAGTTTAAGGAGTTGGATTTTTATACATTTGTTAGGATAATAGATGTGTATATCAGACTTGGGCTTGCTGAGTAAGATAAAGTTTGGATTTATATAATATCCCTAATTTTTGATAGATTTTTGGCTATTGCACAGTTGATGTGTTTAGTAAATCTAATATTTTGGTGTATGATAGCACCTAGAAGTTTCTTTTTATGGTTGACTTTTTCTATTGCTATGTTTGTGGAAGTAATAGCAAGTCTGGTGTTTTGCAGAGGCCATCTTTCAAGCAAGTTGGGGAATTCTTTTTTGGTGGCAGTTTACAGCTGATCTAGATTGTTTGCTGGGCATACAATGGTTGAGTTATGTAGAGTGATAGGTTTCTCTGTAGAGGTATAGCTTTAGTAAACCTATTACATAGTTGAAGCCCAAAGAAAAGACACCTGAGGCACACCTTACTATTAGTGGTTCAAAAGAGGCTTAAGTGTGCAGATTTTTGACAAGATTGTGATCTGTGGGTAAGATAACATTTAAACCAATTAGCAGTGTTTTTTTATTCAGGTTGTGTGCAGATACTCTATGGAGAATTAGACTGTGTGAGACAGTATCAAATGCTTTGTATAAATCAAGAAATGTGTAAGCAGTGGCAGAACCTTGTTTTTTTCATAGGTTCATAGGTAGGTACTAGGCTATTGGCCCTAGGGCCTATACAAGCCTAGCCAAAAAGATACCCTGACTTTCGCCACCCAAGAAAATGATTTTCCTGTGCCCCTGTCAAGCAGAACCACAGAAGTGATCCCCAGGGTGAATTTCCTATTACACATCCAATCATTAAGATTTTTCTTGAAGAGTGCTAATGAGGAGCTCTGTTTGACATAGATAGGTAGTCTGTTCCAGTATGGGAAGTCTCTAGGACAGGAATCTATCCCTCCAGCATGTTCTGTTTATTGTGGTGACAAAGTTTAGGTCCCTAGAGTGTGTAACTCAGAGGGATTGGGATTTCTTTAAGTGGAGCATGTCCAACAGCTCTGGGTTTGACATAGCTTTGTATGTTATGCAGAGATCGCCTCTGAGTAGACGATATGCGACGGTGTAAAGCTGGAGTTTTTTTGAGTCAGTCTGCGTAAGGCATCTGTTTGAGGTCAGTAATCCTCTTTGTGAGGTATTTTTGTGGCCTTTCCAGTTGTTGCAGATGTCTTGTGAGGTACATACCAAAAGGGGCATTGTACTCTATAATGTGTCTAATGAGTGATGAGTAGAGGGGAACAATGACCTTTTTTTTCTGGATGAGAAACCTTTTGTGATGAGGTATGCCACGTAGAAGGATTTCCTGACTACTGTGGCGATATGATTATCAAAGGGGAGACTAATGTACACCTGTGTCCCAAGGTCTCTTATCACACTTTCAGTGTTAAGTAGACTACCACCTATGTGGTAGTTCATGGGTACAGAGTTTTTACCAAAGGGGATGACAATGCACTTTTTGGCATTGAGCTTGAGACCATGGCTTTAACATCAGGCATCTGTCTCAGTGAGGCCCATTTGTAGGATGTCAACATCGTTAGGAGTTTCAATTATGGCTCCTAGTTTGCAGTCATCTGCGAATTTAGTTAGCCGAAGACCTTCTTGTCACTGGCCTGAAGTCTGATTTGGAGTCTGCTACTTTCACAGTGTGGGTTCTATCAGTAAGCCAGTTGGCAACCCATCTTGTGATATAGGGATTTATACCTAGTTTAGTGAGTTTTTCTATAATTCCAGAGTGGGGGGTGGTGTTGAATGCCTTGGTGAGATCTAGATAGGCTGTGTGAACCACCTTACCCTCATCTATGGCTTTGGTGACTACTTCAAAGAAGTCAATCAGGTTTAGGAGACACGATCTGCCTTTTACAAACCAGAACTGTGTGGTTTCCAGAGTTTGGAGATCTCCAATTTCTTTGTTTATGAGTTTTGTTAAGCTTTATTTTATTTACAAAAGTAAGTAGGGGAATTTCACACTCTGGCCAGAGTAAAAGCTACCTTGAGGTGAAGAGAGAATATTATTCACTGCTAAATAGTGTAGGACATTTGAGTGTTTATATTTTTCAGAGAGGAGAGATGATGGCCCTTGGTCTGAATTTTGAGATATCAGTTAGTGTTCCTAATTTAGATATGGGTGTTTATATGAGGCTGTTTCCATAAGTTAGGTACATATTGTTCAGAACTTGATATGTTTAGTAGTATGGTGATAGGGTGACTTAAATAGCCTAGATGACTGTTGTCAGGTGCATTTACTGCTGGTTTAAGTTTAAGTAAAAGTTTTATTATTGTTAATGTTATTATTATTAGTAGTAGTAGCAGTAGTACTAGTATTTGGTTAACTGATGCATATTAAAGGGAGAAAAATGTCTTCTGAAGATAAGTTGTTGTCTGTACTGTTGTGAGGTTGTGTTGTTTGATTACTTATCTGTCCATGGTTGTTAAATTTGGAGGCAGTACAAGAGTAAAAATAGTCAGGAAAAGGAATTGAGTTATTTGTTTTCTATGATTTAATAGATTGTTGATAGATGTTCAGTACTGTATGGGACTGATTTATCTATTCTTTGTTGACCAGGATATCCCACTAGGCTAGTAGTCTCTTTTCAGGGGATACCCGAGGTGGTTGTACTGTTATTTGAAATTTGGCCAGGGCATCAGGAATGTTCCCTACTCTTTTTGATAGGTGCCATGGGATCTTTTGCATCTACCAGAGCTATCACCAACTCAGGCAGACGGGGCCTTGATTTATCATGTCATCCAAATGACGACATACTCAGGAGTACACCCCCCCATGCTGTACTGCAGTGTCAGTAACTGATCTACCTTGTGTGGGGACACACTCCACAGTCTTCACCACCAAAGGTGAGTGCACTACCTGATGTACCACTCACACTGCTACTGGACTGCATCTATGTAGGGTCTTTACTGCATGGCAATAATTTGTTTTGTCTTGTCTGGTTTGGTTTTAATTTTTACATGCCTTCTCTGGCCTTTGTTTGGCATACTATATATATTTTATGTTGCCTTCCATTATTTCCATGTTTCTGTCTCATGCTTTCATTGATGGCTTTGCTTCACATGTCATTTAGGGTGCTGCATTAGTTTTAACTTTCTTTTGTCTTACAGAAGCAAGTATGATAAGGACTGTCAGAATTACTTGCTTTGAAGTATTTGCTTCGTCTAAGGTTAGATATTTGGCTAGCGTACAGTTAAATTGTTTCAGTGTATTAATGTATGTGATTTTCTGGAAGTACTGTTTAAACACAGCCAGTTGGCGAGAGGCTATCTTGTTTCTGGGTGACTAGTGTAGGGCAATGATTACTTATAGTGTCTTACAAGAGTTCCTAAGGCTAGTTTACTGTACATCTCATCATATGTGCTGTCTTTTACCATTCATATATAACTACTAGGTTGTAGTAATATTGTAGATATTACCCCAGAATGTATTATTTTTCCCTTTCTTTGCTGGTGTAACAACTATTACTGTTCTTCACAGTTCCCTATAGAACTGCTTTGGGTAATCCTGCAATTTTTTTTTTTGTATGTTTTCCTTTGTATTTTTCCATGCTATTTCCTATGTTTTTCAGACTGTACTGTAATACAGTAACATAAATCTTAATATGTTTTTATACTGTGCTTTTTCTTTAGCACTCCCACCTTGAAAAGAGTTTTACTTACTTCTTTGATTTTTATATTCATAGTAACATTGGCTCATACTAAGCTTACAACCAAATGACAATCCAGAAGATTATCAGTGATAGCCTATGGTATCAAAATTGTATTAATTACCTTTGTTAACATTATTTTCACATATGATAGATAAGAATGTATGACCTCCCATCCAATTGTCAAGTCCAACTTTGAAAGTAGGCAGCTCATATTTTAAAGTAATTGTTAAATTGTGCTCTGACCTAAATGTCTGTGTGGATCTCTAACCCCAGCATATTTGCTTGAAAACATTGTGTTGCAACCCATTTACCTAATAATACTTTAAAGGAAAATATAGAGGCAGCTTGCTTAATAAATCTAAGCATCTTTTTTCCAAATCACATGAATAGTTCATGAAAAAATGTAATTCTTCTCCAGTTAGTGGTTTCGGGTCTGGGAAACTGGGGCAGGGGTGATAACAAGGGAAGCGAGTACCCACTGCTAGTTCATCTATCCTGGTGATATGGAAATGGCTGTGGTTTGCCACTTAGTTGACACCTAGAGACTGTACTAAACATTATACTCATGCAACAAGCTGCATCTGTGCATCTGCACATGCTGGGGAAGTCAGTGTGCTGAGGCACAACTCCCACAACAAGGCAGCACATAAGCTAAAAAGAGTCAACTGTCAGATGAGTGCAATACCTTTACCCAAATGTTCACATAATTCAGTTGTGGGCAGCAGGCAGGTATCTCTTAGATAGTTGGAGTATTATAACCTATTAATTCTTGCTGGGGTACCTTATTAGCCCATGGTTTCCTCTTATGGTAAGAGTCAGGTGGTAAGCAGATAGCCAGCTTTTTGGGTCAACAAATAATCCTACTTACCTCACAAAAGCTACCTGTCCCTACAGTTTTGAGAAAGATGGCAGCAATGTAGTAAGAGAAATGGGTGATGTCTTTTCCAGGTGCAACTATACTGCAACAGTGACCTGTTCTAGACCCTGCCAAAATATGACTACACAAAGAAGAATTTGATAGCTGAACACAATGATCTTATCTGCAAATCATTCACATCTGCTTTAATTTCTGAGAAATAGGTGTTAAACAACAGGGGGGCCCAGAGCAGACCTCTATGGATCCATGCTGGTGATACTCCAGTGGTTAGTGGAGATACCCTCTAAAGTGAGTCCCAAAACACAGAGAGTGAATGGGTGAAAAAACGGACTTACATATACTAAGTCTGAGATGGCCTTTATACAGAATATTTCTTTTTCCCCGAGGAATGGCAATCTCAGAGTTAGTATGTATAAGTTGGTCAGGTGTTGGGGGTTTGTCCCTTGCACTGTGGGTGCTGGAGAGCAAAAAAGAAGTTAAAAATAGAAGAGGTATGTTCAAGATTTGCTCTTCTTCTGCAGCTTCAATCTTTTGGGGTTTTTTTAGCCATGTTGACACTTGGAATTTGGAGTGCTGACATTTCAATAGGGAGCTGATACTCCATATCTAACAATGTGGATGGTGTGAGAGAACCAGTAGGCTATACAGTGGACATCTTGCAGGTTTATGTTTACTTGATGGAGTTTGTTTGTGAAACCACCATAAGGGATGGTGTTACAGGCCTTGGTGAGTTATGGTAAGCAGCAGAGATTATTAGGTCCTCATCCTGGGCTTCTCTGACTCTTCAATACAACTGACAAGGTTTAATAGACAAGACCTACATTTTAGAAATAAGAATTGATTTCAGTCTAGGGCTTATTTATTAGCTTGACAATTAAATGCTACAAAACTTTAAAGATGATAAAGCTAATGGCCTATATTTTCCATGGACTGTCATGGGACCATTATTTTGTAGTTGCTCCACTATAGACATTTGTCATATTTCAGGGACATAACTTGTGAGGAAATTTAAATTAATGAGATTTAATAGGGGTATGGCTATGTGGTGCTTGACATTTACTAGCAATGGCTGGGAACATTATCATTTATAATCATGCTAACCTAGTCCAAGGTGCTTTTGGACAAGATGAGATGGCTAACAGTGGAAGGGATAAGCTGGTAAAGTTGGGGGTATAAAGGTAACCTATAATTTGTCTGCAAAAATATAAAAATAAATATAAAAATAAATTTGGGATCTTGATGTAGTAACCCTGAGGTCATACCAGGTCTTGCAATTTTTGATGGGATGCATCTGGTTTTATTTCCGTTTTGTACTGGTTGGAACATCGGTCTATTGTGGACAGCTTTTTTTTATTATTTTCCTAAAAGTTTGCTTATACAGGAGCTTTACAATGCAAGCGTGTTTCAAAAAGTCTGCTACCGTCTACCATAAGAATAATGACAAATTCAGAAATACCTTACCATAAGAGAATAGCATTCAGGGAACTGTGTAGTAAAATCAGTTAATGGGTTAGTTTGAGAATTGTTCTATTTATAGTTGTCAAGAATTATTCTGAAGTAATCACAAAATATTATTTTTGGTGGAAATTTAATCTGTGCTTTAAGAAAGAAAGCTACTAGTAGGTGGTCAAGGGTCATTAAGGATATAATTATATTAAAGAGTAGTACATGAAAACACCTCAGTATTTTTTGAATTGCTTTACTTTGTTTACTTTAAACAGCATTTCCCTGTAAGGATCATGTTTGTTTGTTTTTTTCATTTTCTTTTTATTACTCTGGTTCTCTGTTAATATTTAGTCTTAGTTTAGCTGCTCCATAAAGCAGTGACTTAATTAAACATTATATCCCATTTGGTTGTGGATAATGTTGATTTTACCCAAACCTGTTGTGGATTGGTCATGGAGCTAAAGTGAAGTTGACCAGAGAGGCATCCATTGGTCAGTCTGCATTACCCACTCCTCAGTATGATATGATATATCTTTTATAAAATGCCATTATTAAAAAAAAAAAAAACAAAAAAAAACATGACTTTCCTTTTTTGACATTATGACATTTTTTAACATCATTTCTGTTTTGGCTGTTTTCTTTTCTTGTTTGTATACTGCAGTATTCAACAGTGTCTAAGATGTATACAATCTGTGTGTACATCCATGTACATGTCAACACTTTGACAGCGCACAAGGTTTAGTGCAACTAGTGCCACCTTTTTTGTTAATGGGTGAGTGTCAAGATGTGGATCTCATTCTATATTGATGCATGGGCACATAAAAGTATTATGTCGTCCTCAGTTTTGTAGATACACTTTTGTTTTTTGAACATTGCCATGCATGTAAGGGAGATGAAATTAATTGAGTATATAATAAAACTACTTGATTTATGTTTCTTGTATAAAGAATCCAGCAAAATGTAGATATATAGTTTTGTACAGTACGAAGATTTGTGGAGCTGGATTATTTGTATTGGTAATGTTCTATTTACAATGAGCATGTACAGTTGAACAACAAATGATTGTTGATGTTTTGGAATATAAATTAGCTTTGTGCTGATGAGTAAAAGTGCAACAGGCAATGCCTGCTTCTCAATCTTTGAACAGTAAAACTAAGAACCTTACACAATCAAAACACATCACTGAAGCAAGCCCAAAACACAGGAACCTTTAAGGAAATGACTTCACATGCGGGTTAGTTTCCAATAAAGCCTGTGCTTTGAATACTATTTGGACAAAAGTGCTTAACCAGATTTTTAGACTATAACTTAGAGGTTTTAGGCCATTAAACTGTAGTACGGAAGTAAACCTGCTTTTTTTTCCCTGTGTTCTGTGGTGTGCTTCAGAGACATGTTTTGATTCTGTAGGTTTCTACTGATGATTCCAGTTACTGAATGTACTTGTTTTATTTATATTGTAAAAGTTCTTTTCCACCAACCCCCATCCACACACACACACACGTATACAGTATGTGTGTGTGTGTGTGTGTGTGTGTGTGTGTGTGTGTGTGTGTGTGTGTGTGTGTGTGTGTGTGTGTGTGTGTGTGTGTTTGTGTGTGTGTCTGTCTGTATAATCTATTTATTATGTATATGTGTATGGGTCTATGTCAGAAGAACGAGTTTTCAGAAAGTCGAAATTCATAGGGTTGAGACAATATGATCAAGTTTCCGAAAACTCAAACACCCCCCCCCCCCCACAAAAATCTACCTTTTTTAAACTTCCCACACCCACTGCAAAATTATATATAAACCAACTTTGAAACGGCACTACAGTGGGCAAAAGGGTAAATTTCCTGACCCTTACTGTACCATGATCTCCATTCAAAAGCTTTGAGTTTTCAAAGACTCAATCATATGGGCTCGATCATGTGATTTTCCGAGTTTGTGAAAACTTGATCATCTGATAGGGACCCATATATGGGCACATGTTATATACAAACAAGTACGCACACACACACACACAGAAACACATAATATGTATGTAGTTCATGGACCTCTATTATTATGCTTAGTTAAATGACATCCTGATTCAGTTACTGTGCTAAGACCCGAACTTAGCAATGCTTAGAAGGGTTAACACTACGTCTGGTGCTATAGTTGTGCTGAACCAGGGTGTTATTCCATTGATATCTCAATGTAAATAACAGCAGCAGAACATGAAATAAGTTAATTTCAGCTTCATTTGTGTCTGCTGTATACATTCACTAACAATGCATTTGGGAAGCAGCTGCTTCCCTTACAAAGTGAATATGTAAATACATACAATGGTTTTCATCTGCATTACCAGCTTTCAAAGCCGGCACACTTCACATTTTTTTTTTTTAATTCCATGATTCAGCAACTAGTAGTACATGGAGCAGAAAAATCCCCATGTACTACACAGAATTATGACTGGATTTTGTATCAACACTTAAAATTGTGTTCTTGACATGGATGCCAAGATTCATCCCTTCAGCTTCACCCACTTGGGGAATTATTTGGCATCCATGGTTTGAACATATAATAACCAAGTTACAATCAGTGAGCTGATCATAAGTCTCTATACGTTATGTATACACTTCTATTAAACACACAGAGTTTTCCTTTGTATTATTCTCCTCTTGAATAGGATGATCTTCAGGGATCTGTCTCCTGCTCTTACTCCCTCTGCATAGCCATCTTAGTTTTCTAATGATTGTACAGTGGGTGTTTGAAATTTTGTTCTGTGAAACATCGTCATTAGTTTTGTTTTCTTGTAGTAGTTCTGCCATTTCTTGATAATAATAATAATAATTATTTTAACGAATCATTTTCATTACCGATATCATGCATATCATTTCTCTGTCACTTCTTGAGCTTGTAAGTTTTAATTGAACAGTGCAATGATGTGTTGCTTCCATTTGGGGTTCCTAGTCTGTCCGTTACTTCCGTTCAATCTGCTCCCTTTCTTTACTACTGAATTGCTTATTTTTGAGTACATTTTGCTTATGTCTGGCTGTTTTTACTCTTGTTTTAATACTTGCAATGCATGGATGAATTCGCCTATAGCTTTCAAGTTGTTGCAGGCATATTGAATCATACAGCTTTCTTTTCTGCACATAAATTGCACCATATCAAATCAATTGTCTTTTGTTAGCAGCATACTTCACACTTTTTAATTTTAAATACCTTAACAGTGTGTCTACCTCGCTTCATCAAGCTTTTTGCATTAGAGGATTCTCCAGCTTCTCCAGTGGCTTTGTGTACACAGATTGTGTTTCAATTTGTTAAATTAAGGATCTTAAGTTATCTATAATCATTGACATTTTTTATGAAGGAATCATTTTTCTGATTTTCTTGTGTCCTAGCTGCATTTCATCTTACTGGAATTTGTGGGATTATTACGCAATAATTCTCTGTTGCCCATCTGACTGTTCTATTCCAGTTACCTAGCTTATCCTTTGTCACAGTTCAGTCTCTCTGATTATAATTAAAATTGCAATGATATATATTATTGTTAAAGGATCTCATACTATGGATTGTATTTTTTGTGCTGGGAGAAGTCCATGATATATACAATGGTCCTATCTGGAAATTCTGAGTCATGCTTTTGCCTCTGCATTTTTGCTAATTGTTTCTATTATTTAATATCTCCAAATGTTTAGGGTTTTTAATACCATGGCAAGAATGGACCCCCTCAGCCTCAGACATTTGAAAAGAGTGTACATATCCCTGTGAAACATATTACATTTCAGCTGAGCTGCACCTAAAATTGGTCAGTTTTCATCAGTGTACTACTCCGGTAAACAACTATGCAAATGAATGAATGAATTAATTCATTCATTCATTGTATTTCTGTCATCTGCCTACAATTGATTATTGCATTTTATTAATTTAAAAACTATAGAATGCACAGCTTCTATATTAAACAGTTCACTTCCAAGTAGTGATTAGATGTGTTCTAACTTAATATAGGAAGTATAGAATGGACTGCTTCTTATAGTCTGAAATTCTGCTAATATTTTACTTTGTGCAGCTGTCGTTTGCTTGAATTTGCTTTTTGAGGCAAATCTACCTGAAATGGTAATTTCTCACATGCAGTGCAGAATTCCTATTCGCTGTTAATGTATCTCATAGGCATTAATGTTCAGTACCTTTTCAATTACTATGTGCTTCTGTAAATAAAGATTGTCTAAGTTCATGAACCCCATCAGTCACAATGTATGTTCTATTTCTTAACTTTAAAAGCTCCTTTCTATTTTACTGTTGATTTCTCTATATTGTTCTATACAGCAAAGCATGACTGGTGTACATAACACTTCTAAAACATTTTATTTTTGTTGCAGAAGTACTGGAATGCTTGAAGAAGTTTATGTGGCACTGTAGTTTGCCTTTATTTTTTTCATATTTATGCTATGAATATCATCTACTCCTAAAGACCATTACTTTAACCCTGCAAAAGGCAGCCAGCAACTCCAAGCTGCTGTTTTATTTATTTCTGTATTCTTGTATTTATTTTTAATTGCTGTTCTTGGCACCCAGTTCTATTATCTTCATATTTTTGATGCCATTGACCCCAGTATGCTCTATTACATCTTGTAGACCCAAACACAGGAATGCACACACATGTATGAATTGGTACACAGCTCAAGCAATGCTGTTTTCATGATATCAGCTTGTACTGTGCCATATCTTCTCTACCCCGTCTCTTTATTAAAGACTGAGTAGCTTCTGTAGCAGACATTTTCCTATTACAGAATCTGCATTGCTAAAGAAAAATATGCAGGTTTCTCTTTCATGCGCCCTCTTGGTGTTGCTTATTTATTAAGCTTAGTTTCAGCAAGTGTGCATATTTTTCATTGATCCATACTTATATACAAATTATGCTATTAGCACAATAGGTGAGCAGCATGGTATGAGTAGTTAAATACTTAGACTGAGCCACTAACTGGAGTGGTTATTAAATTAATACTTTTGTGATATCGCATTATGTATTGTTGCCTCAGTCAGTGTTTTTCACAACATTCACTTGAATCCTCAATGCAAGAATCTTTATCAATCTTGGCTATAACCTCTTCTTATCATTTAGACTGTTTGCAACATTGTGCTTAGAGGGCATACCTGAATCTCATATTAAAATGGTTTCACAGAGCAGTACGTCATTAGGTGAATATTGATAGCCCTAATGCCTGGTTCTGTCATTTTGAATATATGGAATGAAAAGAGACCCTGACAAATTGTACTTTTTCATAGCTTTAAGTTGATACTTATTGGAACATTTTGTCCTTTTAAAGCATACAAGGAAAGTCAATATTTTATTAATGCATGCAATGCAAGTTTCTGGCCATAGTCTTACTGCTGAGTAATGCGGCAATGAATTACTTGTAGGAAGAAGTGGCAAAATGTATGCATTAGATGACTTTGTGGTTGTAGTTTGAAATCAAAGTAGACTGATAGTGTAACAGTAGACAACTGCATAGAACATCATGTCTCATCGCTACTGATAGGGACTTGTTTCTTCATTTTACTTGACTGTATACAGTGGAATGAGTGGGAAAATGTCATTTTTTTTAGATATGGATATATATATATATATATATATATATATATATATATATATATATATATATATATATATTGTGCGTGGTGTGTGTGTGTGTGATGCAGTATACCAGAGTTCAGTGTTACTATAATTAAGATAAAATCTGGAATGGAAAATGTCTTCTGTTTATTTAGAACAACAGATTCAGATGACTTGGGGGGGTAAATGCTCTTGGAGTGCTTCATTGTTATTTAACTGAGAGGTCAAGTGAAACCAAATCGCACACTGTGTTTTTACATAAATAATTACTTTTTTTTTTCTGGCCTATTATTTGATTTTGTCACAGCAGAGTCTCTCTGATTAAGATAAAAAGTGTGGCAAGATACACCAATTTGCACTGGGAGAAATCCATGATATATAAAACAATAAAATGCTCTATAGTATGATACTGATTGTGCTACTGTGTGCTATTTAACAATCTACTGTGACACCTTTTTCCGAGCCTGTGCAGGAAATGAAAGAATTGTCAAGAGCCAGCATCTGTAATGAAATGTTCCTCAACAAATGCATCTGTATTTGTGTATGAACATGTCAGTGTGCACTTATCCCTGTGTCTGTGTGTTACTGTGCTTACTTGCACATGTCATTGTGGAGAAGGAAGTAGAGTTAGTGACTGTATGTGTAAATGCACACATACCTACACTGTTGTGTGTGAAATAAGGGGTAAGAAAGTCTTACTTTATGACAACACATACAATACTCTTTGCTTGATGTTAGCTTTTGCTCTGAGAACCCTTTTTTATCCATCACATATGTATTCCTGGAGTTCTTTTTGCAAGTTTTATTTTTGTATTTACAAATCAGGCTGGCATATTATTCTGTCACAGAGCAGTGCTTTAACTCTGTTCTGTAATGACAAGTCTTGGCTGATGACTTCAAAACAAGGCTTGTTGCTGCAGGAAGTAAATGAAAGAGCAGTCTAAATGGAATTGGACAGGCTTGTATTGCAGAAGGACTTACATTTATCACTTATATACCTGGTTTACACTAGAAACAGTCTTCCTCTTCAAAATACAAGAAGATTCACTAGAGAGTTTGAACTGCTTATGGTACTGAATACACAAATACGATTTATTCTGAATTAATGATAATGTGTAGGATCCCATTTTCTGTAATGCCTTTAATAAGTGACAACACCATCATCAACCCCATTTTCCTTATGGTGTTGGGGTGTCACATCAGCCGCTGCCATGTCTCTTATGCAGTGCCATTGTCCTACCTTCTTCAACAGTCATGCCTGACTGTCACAGGTCTTCTCTCACACAGTTCGCTTATTTAGCTCTTGGCTAGATATCCTCATTTCCTTTTGCCTTCTTAGTTCTCCAGTATTTTCACCAAATCATCTTCTGCTTCCCTGCACATGTGCCCAAGCCACAGTAATCTCTTCTTAGACTTTTCTACAATTGGAGCTACTTTCACATCTGCTCTGGTTTCATAATTTCTTCAACTGACCCACACTATGCATCCTGCTACCCATCCTGGCCATTTTGCCTTCAATCCCCTCTATTTTCCTGAACTGTTCTACCTTCACTGCACAGGTTTCTGTACTATGCAGAATTCCAGGTCTTACTACTGTGGTACACCATACTTTTCAGCTTCTTTGTCGTTATTCTGTCAAACACTACTCCTGACATTCTTGGCCAGTTGTCTACAGCCCCTCTGATTCAAGCTTTGACCTGCTCATTTAACCTTTGACCTCCTCATTCAACCTTCCCTTCTCCCCAACCACTCCTTCTAGACACTTCAAGCTGTTAACCTGTTCTAATATTTTCCCTTCTTCCGATTTTCCCCGATTTGCTGCCATGACAAATATTTTACTTAGTTCCATCCCATTTGCTTTCAGTTTTGCACTCCATTTGCTGATGATTCTACTCAGAGTTTTATTGTAATGTCATATTGTGTATATAGCAAATGTGCTGAGCTGTCCTCCACAACCTTTTTGTTAATGTAGTCCATCACCAATATGAACTGCACTGGGTTCTGAGCTGAACTCTGATGCACACCCTATCCCACTTTGCCATCCTCTGCAAGTCCAGAGTCTGCTCATACTTCTGTCATTTGAGTCCTTATACTAGCCTCCAGTTAATTTAAAGTTATTTTATTAAAAAAATGTATTTTTATAAATGCCATCAATTTAAGCATCTTTGCAAACTACAACAATTTACCCCTCTGGTAGCAAAACTTTATGAAAATGTCTCTACATGCAACCTCAGGCACTGCTTTCATCCAATCCATCCTTCTTTATCCATGCAACCAAACTTCATTTCATTTATCATGCCTTCTCCACAAAGGCAGTAGCTCTCCACAATGAGCAAAAGGTAATAGATATACTCCCTAAATTCAGAGTGGAGCTCAAAAAATACAACTTTAATCAAACCAAGAGCTCCTGTCTCCCTTTTGGACATATCCCCTCACTTCGTAGCTCTAAAGGACACTTCTACTAACTGTGTAGCTGTACTGGACAAATACCTTAACTGTGCAGCTCTACAGGACACATCCCCTAACTGTGTAGCTCTACAGGACATATCCCCTAACCGTGTAGCTCTACAGGACACATACCCTAACTGTGTAGCTCTACAGGGCATTTTCTCTAACTGTATTGCTCTACTGGACACATTCCCTAATTGTGTAGCTCTACTGGACACATCCCTTAATTGTGTAGCTCTACAGAACACTTCCTCTAATCGGGTATAAATATCCTGCAAGTACTGTATCTCATTTATACTTATAAGCTATTGTAAATATCGTATCACATATACTTCTTTGTATAAATACTATAACTTCTTAGGTTCATAGGCGTGAACTCAGCTAATGACTACTAGGGTCTTTTTAAGCCTAGCCATACATCTCAAATCTCTGACAAGTTCTGGTACCATTAATAAGTGTAAGTAAGGGCTTGGGAGGTAAAATATTTTCAAGGAGGGGCCTGGGAGATGAACCATTTACAGGCTGCCTGTGTCCATTAGAGACATAAGTGTTCAACCAGGATGAATTTCCTTTTCCCTGACCAATTGTCCAAGTTTCAGTTGAATTGGATTAGGGAGGAACTCTGCTTTACATGGATGGGGAGCCTGTTCCAGAGAAAGGGTAGTCTCTGGGATGCATTGCTTTATCTCCAGCAGGTCCAATTTATATCACAGGCAAGTTTTAAGTTTTTAGAATGGGTAATTCTGGTGCTGTTTGTTTTGAGGATATACAGAAAATCCATTAGGGTGAGGTCTGACACTGCCTTGTAAGCCATGTATAGATCTCCTCTGAAAAGCCTGTTTCTCACTGTACTTAAACTACTGTAACTGCCCAAAGATTTCTGATGTGAATTTTAGTAACACCAATGTTTGCTTTAAAACTCGTTTAAATCTTGTGTATGTATGAAGCATATTGTCTTTATTTATTTTCATTAAATATAAGTTTGCTGTGAATGTCTTTTTTTGTGAAATGTTATATGTCAGACAAGGTGTGCCTAAAACTGGTCAGTCTGTATCAATGTACTACTCTGGTAAACAACTACGTAAATGAATAAAATAATTAAATAAATACATTTCTGTTGCCTGCCTACAACTGATTATTGCATTCAATTAGTTTAAGAATTATAGAATGCAGAAGTGGTAATTAGAATATGTTCTAACTCAATATAGGGAGATTGTCATCCTGTACTGTTCATTAAATATCTGATGAACTTTTATTTCAGTCATACACAAATGTATGCCTTTCCTTATCACTTATGCATTATTCATCACATATTTGATCTCCTGCCAAGGACAGCCCAACATCCAGTCTGTATACCAACTCTTTTAAATTCTCCCAGTGTTCTATATCAGACATATGCTTCCCATGCAGCCATAGGGCATAAAAGTGATATACACAAACTCAATACTCAGAACTTCTTTTCTGGCAGTCTGAACACCACAGATAAATATTGTTCTGAATGCCCTTCACTGAACTGGTTTCTATCAAGTCATTTACTGATACGTGGCCTGTTGGGGTTCCTTATTTTTATTTTCCTTTACTTGTGTAGTTAGGCCTCATGCCTTCCAGGAAGGGAAGATATCAATATGGGAAGCAGATTTCCCCATAAAGACCATCACATGAAGTGTTTGTTCTGCCTAGGAGCTTCACATGATCATTCCCAGGGTACCAATTGTCAGGTTTTTGTTCCCAAAACACATTGCAGCCATCTGTCCTCTATCCATTCATCTTGATAACCAATGTCTCAAACGTTTGACCCAGGGTAGCATGGACAAATCTGCCTGTCCCGAGGTACAGCCATGTCTTAAAAAGAAGACCAAAAAGTCTCATTCTGACTCTGCTGCTGTCCAGCCTCCACTGGATGTCTCTCTCAAGGTGATTTCAAGAACCAGAAGAACACCCACTGCCAACACCAGTTTCCTCTGCCCTGATCTTATTAGTGGCTAGCATGGAACAGGTTTCTCGCACATCCTCTGAAGCAATGCAAATGTCCACAGCAGACGTTAAGTGGGAGCTATGGCTGATAATTAACATAGGTCCTAGTGGGATTACCCAGATTCTGGTAAGGGAACACATCCCTGGTGCCTTTATTGCAGCTCACCAAACTTATATTCCCACCACTGTCTCTCCCTAAAATACTTAAATTGACTTGAACTACCTCACCTGGTTCTCCTCTCTCACCTCCAAATCATATACTCCATTTTATATCAGCCTGCCTACTGTCCAGCTCTATGCTCCCCCATCTCCCATTATTCAGCTACAAGGCATCTCTGGAGCTCGACCCATGATCTACTATATTATCTATAAACCCAAGTCTAAATCTGGGTGCAACATATACAGCTATCACCCCTCTATAGCATGGCACAAACTCCCACTTGAAATCAGAGCCCTTACACATCCTAAACAATTTAAATTGGCCACAAAAGAGTGTTTTAAAGGGTACTGGATCTGCCACTGTTCTCACCCTCCCTGAATATATCCATCTAACAAAGTAACATTTTTCCTTCACTCTCCTTACTTTTCCCTCTCATAATCATCCTCTTTTCTTTTTAACCTACTCCTTTTTCTTTCAGCTACCTCTACACTTACTTTCCCATTCCTTTATCTGTAATCACCTTTTAAGATACTGGTAGAGTCCATGCATTTCATAACATGTCTAAATAACAAACTAATTATGCTTTTCATGTAACTTCCTATGCATCTATATCTTTAATTGTAACACAGTACTGCTGTTGTTACCTTTTGACTTTTAAGCATTCTGTATTACTGCATGTGTTCTGAAATTACCTTGGAATTGTAAAATTGTTTGTATTGTTTAGAACTTTTCTCCCCGAGCCGCTGCTGAAAAAAGGGTTTAGCTCAGTCAGACACTCCCGGTCAAGAAATGTAAAATAAATAAATAAATAAATAAATAAATAAATCATAAAATAAGTAGAATAGGATTTTACTCCAGAATGTTTCAGGTTCCCAGAAAAGAGGGATCCTGGAGACTGGTTCTAGACATCTCATTTTTAAATACATTTCTAAAGATTACTTGCTTCTGGATGTGTTCCCTCCACCCTGTGCTTTCCATCTTACTTCAACAGGCTTTTCTTGTCTCCCTAGACCCATAGAATGCCTGTCTTCATATTCCCATTCACCCTCTGTTAAGGACGTTTTTACATTTCTGTTTCTGTCTCTCATTTTCAGTTCTCTGATTTGCCCTTTGATCTTTCTATGGCCCCAAGTGTGTTCAACAAATGGCTGGCCCTTGTCTTAGCCTTTTGTAGCCTTCAGGGAATTCAGGTATTCCCATCTCTAGATGACCTGATTCTTCAGGCTCCATCACAATCCAAGCTTTTGCAGAATCTAAACTTTTCTATGCTCCTTCTGTGCAGTCTTGGATTCACCATCAGTTTCAAGAAGTCAAGTGTGACTCCTTTTCAAGACTACATTTTTTGGGTTGCAAAATCCATACCATTTTGATGTTGGCTTCTCTTCCTTCTTCCAATGTTTTCTCTATGACAGCTGACTTCCACTCTGTTTCCCCTTTCTGTCATTTCTGCAACAGAATTTCTCAGAGTCCTGGGGTTCATAGTATCTACCATCTCCATGTTCCTCTTTTCCAACCTTCATATGAAGAACCTAAAGACAGTTTGGCTCCAGCATTGTCACCCTCTGGAGTTTCCAGTTCTCTTACTTCCTTGTCTCAGACTAGAGTTTCAATGATGGATTCAGCAGATCTTCCTCAATCTGGGACTGCCTTTTCAGACTTCTACCCCTACTAAAGAGCTGTTCAAAGATGATTCTGATCTGAGATGAGGAGCCAATCCCAACAATCTGAGGGTTCAGGGTCTATAGCCTCTTCATCAGAGGTCAGACCATAAAAGAAATGAGAGTGCCCATTCTTGTTCTTCAGGACTTCCATTCTCTTTGGTCTCCATCCCCTTTAACAGTCTTTATAGAGAACACAACAGTCATGAGGTACATCAACAAACAGGGATGCACAAGGTCTTGTCTTCTTTGCAAACTGGCCATTCAGCCTTTGGGATTTGACTATCTGCCATCAGGTAAACCTTCAGGCAGTCTATATCCTCTCAGAACACAACCTTGTGGCAGACTCCCTGAGTAGGTCCAGGAAACTGCACGAATAGATGTTTCACAGAGAAGTGTTTCTGGACACAGTACAGTGGGATATTCTTCAACTGGAGCTTTTTCCTCCCATTTGAAAAGGCAACTTCCTAGCTTTTGTTCTAGAGTCCCAAGTCCTCTTTTCGAGGAATAGGATGTTCCCATATGATTAGCCTGCACTTCCTGTACTTCCTAGAGACCTGCACAAGATCAGGAAGGACTCCCCAAGAATCTTGCTGATGAGTCCCTTTGGGCCATACAGCACTGGCTCCCCTACTTTTTCACCAGACTAGGGTAATAATCACAGGTTACCTCACCAGATGGATCTTCTCACACAAGACAAGGGGTATCTCATTCACTCTTACTTGTCCACTCTTCAGTTAATACTTTGGGTGATAGAAGTTTGATCCCATTTAGACATCACATTTCTGAGGGTATGTTTACTCACTGACTACCAGAAAATGCTATATGGCTAAATGGAAAAGATTTTCTGTTTGATATCTCAAGCATCAGAAAACCCTTCTCAATGCAGGTCCCTTTTTTCTTAATTGTGTAAACTGCTCCATGCTGGCTTAGCATTTTCTTCTGCAAAAGTTCACTTGTCATCAATCTCTGCTTGTCTGCCCTTGAACTCCACCTTTAGCCTCCAATTTTGAAGGCAGAGAATTCCTTTAAGGGGGTTCTTCATATCAGACCTCCAGGAAAACACATCCCTCCCTCTTGGGACCTTCATTTTGTCTTTGAAAAGCTGATTCAGACTTCATTTGAGTCCACCTCTTCTTCTTTGCAACACTGTACCTGGAAGACAGTTTTGTTGGTTGTCCTTACTTCAGTGAAGAGAGATTCTGAACATCAGGCTCTGATGGCGGGTCCTCCCTTTTTGGTTTTTCATAGGGGCAGGGTGTCTCTGCATAATAATCCTTATTTTATGCCCAAGGTGGTCTATGAGTTGTCAATCAGTCTATCCTGCTGGCTTCCATTTTTCCATCTCTGTAATCTGCTAGGGAGAAGGTCCTTCACACTTTAGATCTACATGGACAACTCGGGTATTATTTGGATAAGATAAAGTCTGTCACCATATCTGAGCACCCTTTTGTTTCTTTTCATTCCAGTACATTAGTTTGGCAGTTTCTAAGCAAATTATTTCCTCCTGGATTTCTAAGGCCATTTTCTTTGTAATTCTGTTCATGGTAATATGATTTCTTCTTCAGTTTGAGCTCATTCTACGAGGGCAGTAGCCTCTTCTGGAGCTTTCTTGAAAGGTTTTGATACTATATCCATCCTTGCAGCTGCTACTTGGTCTTCTGTTCACACTTTTACTGAAAATTAGAAGTGGGACATCATTTCTAGAGCTAGGGCAGGGATTGCCAGGCCTATCCTTCATGACCTTCTGTAGGACTCCTCTGTGCCTTCCTCCTCCCATCCTTTACAGTAGCTTTAGAATTTCCCACATGTGATTAACACTGCAATGGTGTTAAGAAAGAGCATAGTACATTTGTGTAAAAAATTATCATAACAGTAGATGTCCTTCCTTTCACTGTTGCAGAATTCAGTCCTTCTTCTTGCCCTTTTTTCTCTCGCTCTTCTGTTGGGAACACTGAGGCTGGCTGAGGGGGCTTTGCTTTCTTGCCCTATGTCTCTTCTGTTTTTCTTTCCCCTGGATGTGCATGTTCTCTTTTTTCCTGGGGTCATTCTGCTTCTTGTGGGACACTTCAGTTTTGAATATTGAGTGTGCATACATCACCTTTATGTCCTACTCCTGAGCAGAGAGCATACATCTAAATTGCAATGCCAGGAAGATGTAAAGGCTTTGGTATATTGGCCAGTTATTGGGCTATCCTTGCAGGATATCACTTATGTGATGAATACTGCAACAGTGAAAAGGAGGACATCTACTGTTATGGTAAGATTTTGCGCAACTGCACTTTCAAGGGTGGTATTTAGAAATGGCATGCAAGACAAGTTGTCTGAAGTGAATTATACCAATGACATGGAAACTTACTGCTAGGGAAAGTATTTGACTGTCTCTGTAGTATGCTTCTAATAACCATTCTGCTTAGCTTTATTTACAATCAGTGTGGCATATTAGTTGTTTATTTGGTAGTAAAATAGTGTAACTTCAACATATTTCTGGTTGCACTGTATTAGTTTAAATAAAACACCTTTAAAACCAAACTAAGGCATATAGCTATAACCAAATTAAGCACTTAATGCATTATTGACTTTTCTAATTAGATATATAGAAATACACTAGGCTATTGGTCTGGAGGCCTTCTAAAGCCTAACCAAGCAGAATTCCCAAGTGATAATTGTCCCCTCTTATACAGAGGAAATAGTCAAGTTACAGTTTTGTAGCACATCAGCAATTAGTTAGCAAAACTGAATAGTGACACGCAGGTAGAATTGATCCAACTGTTTGACCTGCACATTCATTCTATCTTATGCTGCAAATCTGACCATGCCCTATTTCAAGAAATTGTTTTGTTAAAAGTTACAGAAGGCACTTTGTAGTACTTATACAGCACCAACTGATTGACTTAGCTCCTTCTAGGTCATGTAGGCCAGTATTCATTGTCCCGGGTTCATAAGTTTGTAGTGGTAATTTGTGAATTATGGCTTTAGTTTTGTCTTTCTACTTAATTTGCTTGCTGTACTTGGTTATGTCCTGTAAGTAGTTGCTTTAACTTTCATGCTATTTATAGCACGTGGAAATGCAGGTTAGTATAAGGTTTTATTAATGTATCATTGTCCTGGTGTGGGGTCATTTATTGTTAGAGTAGTTGTACCGTTTTTGAAATCACAAGAATTTTACAAGTAGTAGCAATTAATACTGGCCAATTTTTCCAGTGGCCAGTAATGAGTACTCCCCTTCTTCAGCCTGCTTTGCATGCCTTATTTTACTTTTCTGCACCTGTAAAACAACTTACTTCCTTTTTACTCATTTTAATAGGTAGTGCAGTAATCTGCCTCAATCTATGGATAAGGAGTATTCCCAAGAAAGCATCCAATGAATTCAATTAACACTGCAAACATGGGCTACTGCAAAAAATCAGAAACAGACTGCTCTTAATAGTGGAATAGTGGTTTTGTGTAAGGCGACTTCCTTGTTGCATTAAGGTGTTATCTGCAGCTAACATTATTAATGCTGGTATAGCCAATAAAACTCTCCCTGGCTTGCTATTTTGACTAGATGATCATATGATTATCTGCATGTAATTAATAATACAAAGAGCTGTTGCTTGGAAACTCTGGAAGTTAAACCAAAATGATGAGAAAAATCCATCAAAAGTACTTGGAGCTCAGAAAGAAAAGTAGAATAGCAGCTAATTCAACTAAAGCCATATACTTTGAAATAGTATTATTCTCCCTAGAGCACTTCTCTCAAACAATAAAACTAGCCATCCAAATTACAAATACATCCTTAGCACTAAATCTCAAATAATTGCAATTCCTTCTGTGCATATTATAAGACTTATAAGTATGTTACAATGCATACAGTTGTGCTTTTTTTGCATACAGTCATTATGACATGGTTCCTCCCTTTTTAATTTCTCCATGTCTTTTGGGTTTCTAATACCATGATGGGAATGGATTCTATTCTTAAGTCAAAGTGTGATTAAAGTTCTTGAAATTAGTATTGTTTCAATCTGTGATGTTAGCCAGAAGTGCTCTTCGTAGCACTGTGCCCAGTAATGACTCCTTTTGCAATTCTTATAGAGTTACATGTATCAGTAACATATCTAAATACGACTGTAGATTTTTTTGTATAAGACCTGTTGCTCCTACTACTACTGAAACTATCTGAGCATATTTCTTCCACATTGCTTTCATTTCTGCCTAAAAATCCTGATATTTTATGTCTCTTTGTCTCTCTGTACACAAAACACTTTAGTCACTGGGAATAGCAATTTCAATGATCAATGCTATTTTTGTCTTCTTTCTTGGACCACTTTATCTGTTTTTTTTGCGTGTATCATTTGAACTGTTGGTAATGAGTGACTCCATGTGATGTAGACTTCATCATGTTCTATGATGCTTTGTGGCTCATGTTTCCAGTGTTTTCAGCTACTTCAATATTATAATGTTTGCACAATCTCCAGTGCAACAGTCTTGCCACATTATTATGCCTTCGAGTATACAGTCCTTCTACCATTAGCATGTCAGAATCAGCAATAGGATTTGCAACTGTTTACAATTCTGTTTTATAAAACTTACATTTGTCTGTTTCTCCCATATATTCAATGGACTTTGCAAATCAGCATGTACATAGTCCACTATCTTGGGGCCCCAATCTTAACCTTTTGTCTGTTGGTTTGAATGCACCTCTCCTTAACCATTCCTGCATTTGACCCTGATCAACATGAGGTTGTTCCAGGAGTTTTCTATACTTGCAACTATATTTATACATTTTTCACATTTCTTGCCTTCTCATCTGATCCTTCAACTTGTATTCTTTCTTTTGGTTTTTTTTGGCACATTCAGTTGCTGCCTGATTTTTATCTACTTCTGGTTTGATTCGATTCCCGCTTGACGCTGATATGCATGTGCTAGACTAAACAGGGAAGTCATCTTAGATTTATTCTCCTCATGTTTCAAAACTTTCACTAGGTTGGGGTCTTGTGAGGTCAGCAGATATGTATGCAGTTCCATGATTGCAGATCTATATGTGTAATCAATTTCAAGGAGGCCCATAACTCCTTTGGAACTGGGAATATATAATCTTGGTATGCAGTATTTTTTATAAATCATTTGATGAGCATGAAGCATCCTTCTTGTTTTTCTGTCTAATTTATCCAACACCTTTTGTGGCCAGTCAATCACTCCAATACTGTAGGTTAGGATAGGAAGAACAAATCGGTTTATAGCTTGAACTTTGTTCCTGGATGTCAATGCTGTTTTCAGGATTAATTGAAGTCTTCTAAAATATTCCTTACTAAGCTTTATTTACATTTGTTCGTGTTTTATTGTTGATCCTTAACCAGTTCACAAATATTTATACAATTACTCTTGCTCACATTCTTTTATACGACATTATTGCCCTAAACTGATGTTTTCTTGGCGCTGCAGCTTCCCTGCTTTAAAGGTCGCTTTTGCACATTTATCAAGGCCAAATGACATTCTTATATCATCTGAAACATTTTGACTACTTGCAGTTGTGCTTTCAGTTCCTCATCTGATAGGCTATACCGTTTTAAATCATCTACAAGAAGAAGAGGAGCAGTCTTTACACTTTGCTGCTTTCTGGGAGACAAATTATAACCATGGCCTAGTCTGTTAAGCAGACCGCTTAATGTGTTAAGGGCAAAGCAAAAGAGCAGCGGTGACAGAGAGTCACCCTGGAATATCCCCCTTTGAATTGTTATCCTTGAAATAATGATGTGTCCTTTATCATAGCTTAATTGCAAACTTTGTCACTGTTTCATGGTTGCTGTGATGTAGTTTATCAGTATAGGGTGCATTTTATACATTTTAAGTATTCTTTTATCCATGAATGTGAGATACTATCAAATGCCTTTTTGTACTCTATCCATACCACACTTAGATTTCTCCCCTTTTTACAGTTCTCCACTATGATATTATTTAACAACAAATGATCCTTTGTTCCATACAACTTTCTTTTATTACACTTTTATTCTAATGCCATAATTGAGGTTTCTTCTAAATGACTATAAATTCTGTCAGCATCAATTCCAGTGTATAGCTTATAGGTGGTCAGAAGGCAAGTTATTGGTCTACAGTTTTTAGGGTAGCTTGTAGGTTCACTCACGTAGGAGGATTCTTTTTCCTACTGTTAGCTAGGTTGGTGTCTGTTTGGGGTGGGCATATAAATAGTTATTACTCATGACTAAATCTTGGTGCAAAGATGTTAATACTTTTAGCCAGAAGTTAAGTCCTGTATCTGAGCCTGGGGTTTTCCAGTTTAACTGTGTTTCACTCTCTCTGACTGTTACTTCATCCCATTTACTATCCTGTACATTTGAACTTCTTATTCTTTCTTTTACTTCTATCTATTTAGCATTTTTGTTATGTTCCACAGGATCTTCATAGATATTTATTCAAAATGTATCTATTTCTTCTTTTTTTCATGGTCTTTCAATTTCTTTTACCTTGTTTCCCAATTCTCTATAAAACTTTCTTGGGTCATCAATTACTGTGTACTTTTCCGTTATATTTATCCATGTATCTTCTATGTTTTTCTGCCTATGCTGATATTTTAGTTTATCATTTGTGATAGTGAACAATAAGTCCTACTTTGTTATAATACTGCACATTGCTTTTATCATGTCTATCTTTTTGAGTATTTTTGTTGATCTGTTCCCTCTTCTGTACTCTTCTCACAGTGACACTTCTTGTCTTAATTGCTTTATAGTTTTGTCTATTCGCTACTTCCATGATGGAATTCGATTTCTCCCTGCCCTTTCCCTTACCACCCTGTGTTCTTGTGGTAGAACTTTATCTTTATCTTTATTTGATTATTTTTAGGACACTAGTGCATTTATAGATTCCTTAATATGGTCTGTCTCTAGCATATATTCAGAGTTAAAGTAGAAAGTATTTTTCTCTATTTTTCTCTGTTCATGACACAAAATAGAAACCATGTGATTTTTGTAGCAAAGGAATTCTTTAGACATTTATACTGCCATTATATTGAAATATTGATTCAGTCGTTTATATATTTTGATAATACTGAATAGATAATGATAAATATTTATACTTTTCATTGGTTTCTTACTATATTTATATATAAGTATATGTTAAATAATGTTGACTGAGCAGAAATGAATTCATCTGAATATTTCATCTTTTAAATGTGTTTTAAAAGAATAGTCACTTTATTCTTTAATTGAAATCTAATTGTTTGAAAAGAGTGGGAAATTAAACAATTTAAAGGTTCCAATTATGTAATTAAGATCCTTATAAGAATGTATGATTTTTTATTGTGAATTGTAACCTGAAGAAGCATACTTGGTGTATGCGAAAGCGCTTGTTATTTCTTGTAATAAATAGAGTTTTTATTACATCGTGGTGATACTTGTTTGGTGTTTCTGAGATTGTTTTTTATCTATAATCAAGTTCTTTGGATGGTAATCATCTGTTTGCTGCTAATAGTTTCTATCTTATTAAGTTTGTATTACCATCACACGATGGATGATATTCAAGTGGAACTGGATTATAATCCTATACCAGTGACATCTATGAACAAGTGGAAAGATACTATCCACCAAGAAGGGAATCCGCTTCTGAGCCTAGAACTTGATCGACATCCATCTGTAACAACAAATACAGGTACTGTTATAGATCATAAAGAGTTCTTCAGCTGCCTTAGGGAGCTAGAGAATAATTTGTATCAACTGCATAGATTGAGTTGGCAAAGACGCCACCTTGAAGCATGTCTCCATTTCAATGTTATTCCGAGAGGCATGCGTATATTATGCATGCCTACTTATGGAGACACTTATCCTGCACTATTGAAGAAATGGCAGGAACTGAACATCAGCTTCAGCAAACAATGCATTGGCCTTTTGATTGAATATTTTTCCCCGATAGAATGTGACTTGATTGTTAAGGTAGAAAAACAACATGACTACATCAGCCAGAATTTTAAGGGGGAATTTCATATCAAAAAAGTTGATGCTATGTACCTGCAAGTAATGGCATTTAGTGAGAGACTTCAACCAACTAAACAAAGAAAACTGTTAAGAGATTACAATGATTTTTGTACAGGCCAAATTTTTGTTTGGCCGAGATTTAATAACAATATACAAAATTCAGCAAACAGTTCCACGAATGCTTATACAACCTCACGATCCCTACCAATGACTGCATTACAAGATACTAGGGATGCTTCCACCTTAAGCGCTTCACTTAGCGGTAACGAAATAAATTCATCAGGAATTACACCTACTGAGTGATGAGATCAGGAAGCGCCAATTAATACCCCACCACCAAACCAGGAAGAGCTAAAACAAATTGATAACAACAACGGTGTGAGACCTAAAGGCACTATGCAAGCAGCTAGCAATGTTTTTTTACCTTTTCTGGTACAATATCGTATGACAACAGAACCAGATCCAGCAGCAGAGGGCGAAGGAAAAGGAAGTTATCTGAAGACAATGCAGAGGTAAGAAGATGACAGAAGAGCTACATGACTTAGTCTTTAATATATCGAGTCATTTACTAACTGTACATGAAAAGAGCCTTTTGAATAAACGCCTTTCGTTCGTCCCTTCGCAGGATAGTAAACTAGCAGAGCTCTTAATTGATTTAAGGACTTTTGCCAGGAATGTGTCGCTGAAATTGTTATTTGGTAATGATTTTTATAATACTAATGCTAATAATACTACTGTTATTAAGAAAAAGAGTGTTTTTATTCCTGATATGCCATCGAATGTTAACTGCTTTATTCAAGTATGCGAGCATGATTTTTATCAGTATTTTTCAAAAATTAAGAAAAATAAGGATATTAAAAGTACTGTATTTTTTAATCTTAACAAAGATGAACAACAAGCTTTAACATATTTTTCAAATGATAAAAACTTGATAGTGAGACCAGCTGATAAAGGAGGTGGTATCGTTGTAATGGATACTGTATTTTATAATAATCTGATGTATAATATGCTAGGTAATACTAAGGAATATGTTTCTTTAACTGATGCTGAGCTAGACAAATTGATTTATACTGTCCATGATAATCTTTATGATTTATTAATGTGCAGACAGCTGACTAAACAGCTATATAATTACTGCCTGATAGAAAAACTACTGGTTCCCTTTATTAAAGGACTGCCGAAAATGCACAAGGATATATTCCCACCTCCTATACGTCCCATAGTAGCAGGTAGCAAATGGTTAACTGAGAATATTTCGATCTATCTTGAATCTAAATTAGGACCTATGGTAAGAAGTATATCAACTATTTTGAAAGATACACCACAGTTATTAACTGATCTTAAAAGCATTATGGATGAGAACAATGGAACTACACCATTAATTTTAGCTACCATGGATGTGAAAAATTTGTTCACTACTATACCAAATGATTATGGAATAGAAGCAGTGAGACAAATAATGTGTAGTAGTGATATGATAGATAAAGATGCACAAATTCTCATTTGTGCTCTATTGGATATAGTATTGAATAATAATGTGTTTTCTTTTCGAGATAAAATATATAAACAGATATGGGGGATTGCAATGGGAACTCCTTGTGCAAATTCATATGCAAATCTAGTCCTTTATTATTGGGAATGCCAACATGTCTTTAATAGTATCGAAATGAATAATGTCGTCCTATATAGACATTTTGTAGATGACATTTTCATTTTATGGAAAGGTGATCTATCCTCTTTAAAAAAACTTGTAGACCATTTTGAGTCTACTACAGATTTTCTTGAGTTTACACTTGACTTTTCTTACCAACATATAAATATTTTGGATATTACCATCTCTATTGATGATGAGGCAGGAATTAACACAAATATTTTCAGGAAGTCATGCTGGAAAAATGCTATTTTACAATATAATAGTATGCATCCCAGACATGTCTTCCAGAATATTGTGAAAAATCAATACACTAGAATTTCGAGGATATGTAGTAATGAAGTGGAAAGAAATAGGCAACTTGGTATTATGAGTGATCTATTTTTAGCAAGAGGGTATCCTGCTAATCTAATAGAGACTGTCAACAGAGATTTTATGATAGTGGACGATACTATAGATCCAGTTATAGATGAACAACATCTTATTAAACAAAGGAAATCAAGGATCTATAACTCAAGACATATAGTGAGTTATAAAAATGTTAGATCTAATGTTCTATTTATAACTAGATGCACCAATGATAATTATAATGCTACAAATATAATAAAAAAGAATTGGAATATTCTAACTATCGATTCAGATATAAGAATTTTGGTAGGAAATACACCTACATTCTGTTATAAGAACAGTAAGAACCTGAAAAGACTTATATGTGGTGAAAAGTTAATTTTAGACCCTGTTTGTGATAACATCTTGCAAACAGGGACAAAGTCATGTAATAAATGTAATATGTGTAAATACATTACAAAATATCTAGATTTTATTGTGCCAGGTTTAAATTACCAATATCAGTTTAAGGTAAAGGCTACATGTGACACTACCAATGTGATTTACCTAGCTACATGTCAAAAATGTGATGCATATTATATAGGCTTGACCTCAAGAAGATTAAAGGATCGTATCTACAATCATGTTTATGAAATAAGGAAACAGATTCAAACTAATGCTTTGGCTAAACACATTAATAAGTATCAAGATCATACTTTTAAATTCCGTGTAGTAGAAATAGTTAAATCAATTTAAAAAAGAAGAGATAATATGCTCCATCTAGAAAATGCTGAACTGCAATGGATCCTGAGGCTTAAGGCTCATATAATACCAGGACTTAATAGTACAGTCAGCATAAAACCTGTTTTGGCCTCACGATAACAGACCTTAGTGAATTTGAACACATTAGATAGATTTCATTTTATGATAGATAGAAATAATTATAAATTTTAAGTTTTAAGTTTTAAGTTTAAAGAAAATTGGTTTCATTTTTACATATGTACTATTTATGTTCATTAAATTATAGATTATGATATATATTTATTTATTTGTCTTTATGCATTATTGCTTCTAGTATTATATATGTTTATTTACTATAAGTAAATAGAAATGTCTATTGTAAACATATATATATATATATATATATATATATATATATATATATATATATATAGATAGATAGATAGATATTTTTGATTATTTTTAGGACACTAGTGCATTTATAGATTCCCTAATATGGTCTGTCTCTAGCATATATTCAGAGTTAAAGTAGGAAGTATCTTTCTCTATTTTTCTCTGTTCATGACACAAAATAGAAACCATGTGATTTTTGTAGTAAAGGAATTCTTTAGACATTTATACTGCCATTATATTGAAATATTGATTCAGTATTTTATATATTTTGATAATACTGAATAGATAAGGATAAATATTTATACTTTTCATTGGTTTCTTACTATATTTATATATAAGTATATGTTAAATAATGTTGACTGAGCAGAAATGAATTCATCTGAATATTTCATCTCTTAAATGTGTTTTAAAAGAATAGTCACTTTATTCTTTAATTGAAATCTAATTGTTTGAAAAGAGCGGGAAATTAAACAATTTAAAGGTTCCAATTATGTAATTAAGATCCCTATAAGAATGTATGATTTTTTATTGTGAATTGTAACCTGAAGAAGCATACTTGGTGTATGCGGAAGCGCTTGTTATTTCTTGTAATAAATAGAGTTTTTATTACATCGTGGTGATACTTGTTTGGTGTTTCTGAGAGTGACACTTCTTGTCTTAATTGCTTTATAGTTTTGTCTATTCGCTACTTCCATGATGGAATTCGATTTCTCCCCGCCCTTTCCCTTACTACCCTGTGTTCTTGTGGTAGAACTTTATCTGTAATGCATTCAATTTACTTTTGTTATATTGCATGAATCTCTATGGACAGTCCTAATTATTGTGTTTATTTGTATTATCAAACTTCTAACTTTTTGGAGTTTTATTATTCTTCTGCAGTCTATATTTTTAATTGAGCTTAATATGTCTATCCATCTATATTAAATGAAGCAACTCTTCTCTTAGATCATTTCCTT
Organism: Protopterus annectens; assembly: GCF_019279795.1. Classification (NCBI taxonomy): domain Eukaryota; kingdom Metazoa; phylum Chordata; order Ceratodontiformes; family Protopteridae; genus Protopterus; species Protopterus annectens. Next base: position 162,237,393 of record NC_056742.1, read on the forward strand.
TTAAACTGAGGGCACATTCTTTCTTCTCTATTTCCTGTTGGCATTCTACAGAAAGTTCCAGAGCATCTTCTTGTGCCATGTTCTCTTCAGTTTTGCCCTGTGTCATCCGTTACTCTTCATATGGAAACTCACTGGCCTATCACTCCGCCATTGACTATGTCAGAGTTGCCACGGTTTCCTGTTCTTTCCCTTGCAGTATAGCTCCAAATGAACATTTGTACTGGTTTCCTATGGGAGTGTCCAAAGTATCTTCATCTGTCAACTGATTAGATATCTCCTGCCCCACTGGTTTCTCTTTAAGTTGGGTGTCTGTTGCTCTATCCTGTTGTGTTGTTATCGGAGTTAAATTTTCTAAACTAAATCCTTCATTTTGCAGGTAATCATTAACATCAGTTTCTCTTTCTTTAGCTTCCCCATTGCTAATCCTGTTTTCTACTTTCCTTCTTTTTTTTTTGTACTGTAAAATTTCCCATATCCAGATATCTTTGCCTGTATTTCTCTTCAAATATCTTTGGTGCTGCTCTTTTTTGCATTGATTAGTTTTGCTTTCTCCTTTGCATAACTATTGCGCCATATTAAATCTCTTTTTCTTTTCCATCTCCATATTTCTTCTTCAGATGTTTCCTGCTCCTCTTCTTTCTCCTCACTTTGAGGACTCATTTTCCATCATGCTGTGATACAGCCTATGTTAAACTTTCTACAGTGAATCCTTCGCTTCACAAATATTCCATAACTTCAGCTTCATTTTTTTTTTTTACTTCTACTTGACTAATCTTCTGTTCTAAATTCCCTCTTTGTGTTCATAATCATGAATTCGAATATCTCAAATTTGCGGTTATGGCCTTATGCTAAGTGATGTCCGGGATTGTGTGTTTAAGGTGCACGATGCTGTGTGTGGATCTAGCTGTTTTGTCAGGTAAGTGAGTGTTTTGTAAAGGATTTGAGTGGGGGTTAGAGTGTATTTGAGTGTGCTGATATGTTTGGTGTGTGTGTGTGTGTGAGGGACTGGAGAATATGCGTGTGTGAGTTTGCTTTTGTTTCCTGTTTGTGCGATCTCGGAGTTAGTATATATAAGTGGGGGGGTGCAGCCCCCCACATGGGAATGCAGGGGGGCTTGCTCCTCTGCTTATGTGTGTATGAGTTTTGTATGTGTATAGTTTTTGTTTGCTTATGTTGTGATGTGGGTATTGTGGTGTATGTATGATGTAGTCTGTGCGGTTTGCTCTGTGTTTTGAATTTCGCGGTTTTGGGCTCGGGGTTTTGTAGTTTCGGTGTTTTGTGGATTTGGTTTCATAGTTTTGAAATACTGAAATTCGATGTTTCAGTATTTTGAGATGATATATATATATATATATATATATATATATATATATATATATATCACAGTGTCATCTTGGTGCGATTTTGTGAAAAAAAGGATCCACCTCATGAAGGTACTCACCAAGACTTGAGAATTAAGTCAGTTCGAGCAATACTTCTCTCCTTTGCTGATTTTTGTCATCTCTTCATTCGGGCATGGTTCCTTTGCTGTGTCTGAGAGGTACTAACAGAAATCAGTTATTCTTAAAGAGCTTCACCTCTGATTACAAGTTATGGATTACTACACATTGATTAATGTTTTTTCCCACTTGCCTAATCAACAAACTGAATGAAAGTAATAATGAACTTGAGTTGAATTAAAGTACTGTATGTTACTGATATATTTTACAAACTGAGCAAATGTGTTTCTGTAATAAATACTTGAATGAATGGCAGGAGCCAGAATTATATACAGAATGGAGGTAGCGGAGAAGAATGCACTTAACAAGCAGAACTAGTAGTCCCTTAATGTAAACCAGTTAGCAGACTCTTGGCTGCTGAACAGTTTAATATCAGAGCACTTACAGCAAAGATCTTTATATTCCCGTATGTATGGCTGATGTTCATGGATTCCATTCTGTATATTCCAAAAATGACATCCTGTTGTTAAGTAGGTCTGTTGCCTGGCCCATTTCTGAGCCAAGTTAATATGCAAGTGTCACTACCTTGGTTTTCAGGTTCTGCCACAACGTTGTACATTTAATGCTAACAGATCTTTCTACATAAATCTGTGTGTGTGTGTGTGTGTGTGTGTGTGTGTGTGTGTGTGTGTGTGTGTGTGTGTGGGGGGGGGGGGGTTGAAACAATAGTCTGTAAAAATTCTGATGAAGATTTTGCATTTAATTTAGTCTGATTACAGCTTTGTCCTTAGTAATGAGTCACCATACAAACATCTGTTGTTCATCTGCTGTCTGATAGCTTGAGCAATCTGAAGCACGTGCAAGGTCTCCATTGGCGAGTTGTAGACTTTCAGTTTTATTTCAAGCAAAGCATCAGAATGATAAATCTGAGATGCTATCCTTCTAAAGCTGATCATAAATGTTGATGTCCTTCCATTTCACTGTTGCAGTATTCTTAACATGAGAGATCCCTTGCCAAGGGTGGCCTGATGTCCAGTCAGAATATCAAAGCCTTTAGGTTGTTATCAATATGCTATGCATCACACATATGCTCCCCACAGAAAGCATAGAGCATAATGGTGATGTCTGATTGCATCATCCTCAGAACTTCTTTGCCGCCAGTCTGAATGCCATCTTTGATCAGTCTGATCACCAGAGCCATTGCTGGTTACCTAGCCCTTCAGATAAGTGCCCTGTTGGGTATTTTTGTCTTATCCTTTTTTTTTGCTTTTAGCATTTATGTTGCTGTGGGATGTCATGTCATCCAGAAAGGGTAAATGCCAGTGTGGGAGACAGATTCCCTATAAAGACCGTCACGAGTAGTGGTCATTCTGTTTAGGAGCTTTTCATGACAATACATCCTGTACTATTTGTCAGTTTTTTTCCTAAGACCTTATGTAGCCATCTTTACTCTCTCTTGTCATTTATCTTGAAAACCAGAAGAAGGCCAGAAAATTCAGGTCAGATTCTTTGGCTGTACCTCCTCCACTAGACGTTTTTCTTGAGACTGGTGACAGCCTAGAGGATTGTCCGGTTTCTCGACTGGATTCCTCTGCCATGACTGTTTTGAAGGCTGGCATGGATCCAGCTTCTTACATGTCCTTGGAGGCCTTGCAGACTTGCAGACATCTGCTTTGAATGCTCAGGGGGAACTGCTGCTGATTATTACTGAAGGGCCTAGGGGATTCTTCTGATACAAGTCAGGGAGGCAGTCCTGACTATGATTAGTGAGTGTAGGCTGGCGTGGAGCCTTCTTCTTTTCATAAGGTGGACATCCCTTTAAAAAAGAAGCAGATGACAAAACATATTTCTTATGCTCCCAAGGACCCTGAAAGTGAATGGCAGAATCTTACACAGGGTTTGGTCAATGCTCTTATGGCCTTGAAGCCGCCTCTGGGAGTCTCTATCCCAGCTCCTCATTGGTCACCCCCCCCTCTAAAGGTCTAGGGATCAGGATTCCTCTGAAGAGGAAGACATGGATTCTGATGAGGAATCCTTGACCTATTTTACTCAGATCCCTTTCCCTTTGGATTATGGTTCTGAGAAAAAGCAGTCTGCTAGTCCTGAATCTCCTTTTGAGGAGATTTCCTTTGGGGATACCATTGCCAGGATGATATAATTCTTTAAATGGGATTGTTCCCAAGTTATTGAAGTGTGGAGGAGGTAATATGAGCTCCTTTAAGTGGAGTCTTCTGGACCCTCTGTGTTCTTCCTGTTTTGGCTGCTTTATTGGATGCCTTTTTTTCTGCATCTCAGGCCACACACTCTCAGCCCCCTGCTCCTAAAAAGCCAGATAGGATTTGCAAAGTTCCTGAGGACTGCACATCTCTTTATAAGTAGCCATCTTATGACCCTTTGGTGGTTTCTGTGGCATCTGACAAGCCTTCTAAATCACTGGCTTGTACCAAACTTTTTCTGGGGAAAGACTTCTGCCTTTTCTCTGTTAGGGGCTTCTTTCCAGGTAGCTCGACATTCCATTAAATGTAGTTATGATTCTTGTGCTGCTGTTTCTGGCTCTGTTTTGAGGAGATATTCCTGGCTATGGCTTCAACCTCTGCCTGATGATATTAAGGCTAAGTTGATGGATGCACCTCTGGACAACAAATGTTTGTTTGGTGCTGCCGCTCCTGAATTTTTCAAGTCCCTGCAGTAGAAAGGAAAAAAGTTACAGGACATGAAATATATTTTTGTTTCCCCTGTGCCAAAGTTCCAGAGAAATTATCGCAAAAAACTGACCTTTGTTAGAAGGCAGTCTCCTCCTCCTCCTAAAGGAAAGAAGTAGGAGGATTCCCCCAGTTAAGTCTACACAGACTCCTCCTGCTCAGAAGCCTTCCTTTTTTGATAAACTAGGTGCTGTCTGACTTACCTGATCCTTCCCAGCCACATTTCCCTCTCTTCTCATCTTTCTCTGTTTCTTCCTGTCTGGTTAAGCATAACCCAGGATTCTGGGTTCATTCCTTCATTCACTAGGGGTATTTCATGGTTTGGAAATCTGTTTCCTCCTTCATGGGCATTCATCAGCCACCTCAAGACCAGTTGAGCTCTTTTGGAGGTGTTTCAGAGTCTTTTAATTCAGGGAACTATTTGGGAACTATTCAAGAGGTTCCAGCTGTTCAAAGCAGGAAGAGGTTTTATTCCAAATGTTTTTGGCCCCCAGGAAAGTGGGCACTTTGAGCCCATTCTGGATCTGTCTCACCTGAATACATTTCTGAAGGTTCCTTCTTTTCAAATGTTATCCCTTCAGACTTTGTTCCCTTTTCTGCTTCCTCAGGCTTTTATGGTTTCTCTGGATCTCAAGGATACTTACCTCCATATCATTATATATCCCCTTTACAGGATATTTTTACATTTCTCTCTTGCTTCCTGGCATTTTCAGTTTTCTGCTTTGCCATTTGGCCTCACTACTGCCCCAATAGTACTTGGCAAATGCCTAGCTCCTGTGATTGCATTTTGCAGGCCCAAAGGCATTCAGGTCTTTCCTTATTGAGACAACCTGCTTATTGAAGCCTCTTCTCCAGAAATTCATTTACAGCACCTTCAACGTGTTCTTAGTCTGTTTCAAACCCTGGGAGTCACTGTAAATTTTCAAAAATCCTTCCTGTCTCCATCGTGGGATCATGTTTTTCTGGGATGCAGGGTCCAGATTGTTCCTATGATAGCATCCCTGCCTCCTCCCAAGGCTTTGACTCTGATTTCCTTTTTTTCAGTCCCATCTTCCCCTGGCTTTGATTTCAGCCAGGGAATTTCTAAGGGCTCTGGGATTCATGGACTCTACCATCCCTATGCTTTCCTTTACCAGACTGCACATTAGAAAGCTTCACTGGTATCTAAAGTCAATTTGACTTTTGCTCATCCTGTAGAGTTTCCAATCCCTCTTCCTCCATGTCTCAAGTTGGAATTTCAGTGGTGGGTTTACCAACTGACTTTGAATCCATATCTTCCCTTTCAACCCCTGATTCCCCCTCAGGAGCTGTTCTCTGATGCCTGAGATAGGGATTTGGCTGCTTCCTTCAGAAACCTAAAGGTGAAGACCTTTGGTCTCCTCAACAGCAGAAGGACCACATCAATATCAAGATAATGAGAGCTTTTCTGTTGGCCCTCACTGCTTTTCATCCTTTGTTTTTTCCAGAGCCCCTAAAAATCTTTACAGACAATACTACAGTCATCTGGTACGTAAACAAACAATGGAGGACAAGGTCCTATATGTTTTGCAGATTGGCACTCCAGGTTTGGGAGTTAGCAATTCAGTACCAAGTCACATTCAGGCAATGTATATTCGTTCAAGTCTGAATTTTGTGGCAGACTCCCTGAGCAGGTCCATAACAATCTCATGAGTGGATGCTTCACAGGGATGTGTTTCTGGACATTATCCACCAGTGGGGTATTCCTCAAATAGATCTCTTTGCCTCCCCTCTGAACAGGCAGCTTCCTCTATTTTGTGCCAGGACTCCATGCCCTCTGGCCTGGAAGGTGGATGCCATGTCTTTGTCTTGGAAGGGGATGTTTCTTTATGTTTTACCTCACCTTCCTCTCATTCCAAAAGTCTAGTGTTAAGGTAAAACAGATTGCTCCCAAAATCTTGCTGGTGACTTCCTTTTGGCTCAGACAACATTGGTTCCCTCTTCTTCTGCACTTAGCCAAGGGCAATCATAAGTTACCTCACAGGGTGGATCTTTTCACAAAAGACAAGAGGTCTCTCATCCATGCTCAGCTGTCCACTCTTCAACTGACACTGTGTATGATAAGATTTTGATTCCATCTAGTCATCTTTTTTTCTGAGGACTTGCTTCGGGTCCTGTAGAAGGCCAGCAAACCTATTACTAGGAAATCCTACTTGTCCAAATGGCAGAGGTTTTCTGTTTGGTGTCTCTCTCACAACCTGGACACACTTACTGTTGATGTTCCTTTGGTTCTTTCTTATTTGTGTGAATTTCTCAATGTTGGGTTGGCATATTCTTCTATTAAAGCCCAACACTTAGCTATTTCTGCTTGTCTGCCTTTAACTCCTCCTTTGGCCTCTAAGTTCAAGGCCAAACAGTTTCTTAAAGGTGTGTTTCATATTAGACCTCACAGGAATTCTGTTCCTCCATCCTGGGATCTAAATTTTGTTTTAGAGAAATTGACTCAAGCTTCTTTTGAGCCTGTATCTTCATCTTCCTTACAGCATTGTTTTGGAAGACTGTTCTTTTGTTGGCCCTTATTTCTGCCAGACACGTGTCTGAACTGCAGGCCCTTATGGCTGTTCCTCCTTCTTTCGTTTTTCCTAAGTATAGAGTGTCTTTTTGTAAAAATCCTTATTTTATGCCTAACATGGCAAATAAGTTGTCGCTTAATCAGTCTATTAATTTGCTCACTTTTTTCTCTTCTCCACAATCAGCTAGTGAGAAGGTGCTGCATACTTTGGATGTGCATAGACAACTCAGATTTTATTTGGACAAAGCTAAAGATTTTACAAAATCTGATCAATGTTTTGTTTCTTTTCATCCTAGATCTTTAGATTTGGTGGTTTCCAAGCAGACTATTAACTCTTGGATTTCTAAAGCCATTTAATTTTCTTATTCTTATCCCATGGTAAAAGCCTTCGTTCTGTGATTAAGACTCAGTCTACTAGGGCTATGGCTTCTGCTGGTGCTTTTTTTTCAAGTGTTTGCATACTAATTCTATCCTTGAGGCAGCTACCTGATCTTCAGTGTATACCTTTACCAAGCATTACAAGCTGGATGTCATACCTAGGGATAGAGCTGGATTTGCTAGGGCCATTCTTCATGGGTTCCTAGAAGGCTCCGTTAGCCCTTACTCTCTGTGTCTTTTTCCTGAGCTTTGTCGATCTCCCTCATCTTAAGAATACTGGAACAGCATACCTCTCAACCTCTTAAAGCAAGAAATCTGAACAAAGCCATGAATAAAAGAGGGCAAAGGCCCAAAAATAGGGACAGTTTTTAAATATTGCTCTTACAAACATAGTAAGTTTGATAGAATAACAAGTTTTGCATTAGCATGAATTTTCTGAAGGGTATGACATCTGAAACTCAAATGTCTATCATTATTTTCTAACTTCAGTCTTTAATGATTTGCTACTAATGTGCCAGAAAACCATAATTTTATGAAAATATATGAAGCAAAAATCTGGACATTCTGCAAAAATCTGTACAGTTGAGAGGTATGTTCAGTGAAAAGGAAGGATATAGTACAGTTGTGTAAAAACACTCTTACTGTTACACGGGGACATTCATCCCAACCCTGGACCTGAAAATTCCCTTTTAGACACCCTCTCAAACCAAACTACTAACAATTTAAGGTCACCTTTCTCTTCTAACTCCCTCTCAATAGCACACCTAAATATCCGTAGCATTAACAATAAAATCACACAGCTCCATGCTTTAATTGACCTCTACTCATTTGATATCCTCTGTCTTACTGAAACCTGGCTTAAACCAGGTACCAAGGACAATGGAATTATTCCTCTTGGCTACAGCATTTTAAGACAGGATCGTCTAAACAAAAAGGGTGGGGGAGTTGCTCTACTTTATAAATCTGAACTACAGGTGGCCTCAATTGACTCACTGCCTCCTTCCCCTGCCCATGCTGAAATACTCTGCAGCAAACTCCCAAGTAAATAAAAACAAAGCCATATACATAATATCTTCCTATATCCCTCCTGGCAATAACTTAAATGCACTTGAAAACATCCTTAGCTGGCTCTCCGCTACCTTTCCTCAGGAAACCATACTCTTAGGAGACTTCAATATTGATTGGAACTCCTGAATATCCCCCAAACCCACCTATCACCTCAGCCTCTTTACTTTTCAACAAGCCATAAACTCCCCAACTAGGATTCACAAATCTACCAATAAACAGGCCATCTTGGACTGGATATTAGTCAACAATAATCCCCTCATATAAAACTGGAATACTCCCTGATAATATCAGTGACCATCTTCTCACCTATATCACTAAACAAAAAAATAACAATCACAAACAGGCTAGCTATCGTACTATACGTGACAAAAAAAAACTTCATCCTTCAAAACTTCCTTAATGAACACAAAGGATGTAACTGGTTAGCTCTAAAACACCTCCCACTTGATGAGGCAGTTACCCATTTCAACAACACATTCCTCCAAATTCTTGAGCGTCACACCCCCTCTGGCTTAATTAGAACAGGATCCAAAGCTGCTCCTTGGCTTTCTAAAGAAACCAAGAAAACAATGCTATTAAGGAACAAACTATGGACAAAATGGAGAACTACTAAAAACCCAACTGACCATCAAAACTTCAAATACCTTAGAAATACCGCAAAAAACTCACCCTTATTGATAAAAAAAGTTTTTACCTCCAATATCAACAAAATCAAAATCATAACCCCAAAAAATTCTGGTCAGGAATCAATAAACTGCTCCATCCAGGGAATACCAACACACCTACTCCAGCTAACTTAGCTCAGACCCCTCCTAACATAATAGCCAATATGTTCAACAACTTCTTCTCTGAAACAGTCACCTCTCTAGCAAAGACCATGGTTCCCCCCACTTTCCTTCAAAAGACCTATCCTCATAAAAACACCCCCAATCTAAAATTCAGTACAGTCTCCACAACCTACATTCATAAGCTACTTTCAAAACTTAAAGCATGTACTCCTTCAGCCGACCAATTACCTGCTGAATATCTGCAGCTAGCAGCAGCAGTACTAGCATACCCAGTCTCCATCTTAATTAACAGAACAATAACCGAATCGACTATTCCCTCCCTCTGGAAAGTCTCCCATATCATTCCACTGCATAAAAGAGGAAACACTAATGAACTTTCTAACTTCCATCCTATAGCCTTATTATCACCACTATCTAAAATTATGGAACATTGTATACACCATCAACTTTTAAATCATCTTCTACACAATAACCTACTTGCAGACTCCCAACATGGTTTTAGACCTTACCATAGCACTTGCACTGCTCTTCTCTCCTTCACAGACTCTATCAACAAAAATCGCAATAACAACCTATTCTCCTCTGCTTTATTTCTCGACCTCTCTAAAGCCTTTGATATGGTGAACCATCACCTTCTGCTACACACTTTGAAATCTCTTTCTCTTGACTCTTTGGCATTGCGCTGGTTTAACTCATATTTGATAGATAGAAAACAAGCAGTCCTTTGGGACTGCCATTTATCATCTCAGCTCCCAGTCACTATCGGGGTCCCCCAAGGATCCATCTTAGATCCCCTTCTCTTCTCCATATTTATAAATAACCTGTCTACTTCTCTCCCATCATCCACATGCATTCAGTATGCAGATGATTCAACACTCATCTGTTCTGCTGTATCTCCAACTGAACTTCATTCTTCCACCCAAAAAGTCTTTACTGCAGCAGAAAACTGGTTCCAACATATCTGTCTCCTCCTTAATCCCAAAAAAAAACAAATTATTACTTTTTTCTCCAACCCTTAAGTCTGCCCCTTTCTCCTTTTCTATTGTCTCTGACAATGGCACTATCATTACACCTGATAGTTCCACTAAACTACTAGGTTTCACAATAGATAACCAACTAAACTTTGACTCCCACATTGACCTAACCATCAAAACTGTTAATAAAAAGATAGGTGCCCTCTATAGACGTAAGCCCTTTCTTACAGCAACTACCAGGGTGTCTCTAGCCCAAACTCATCTCTTCTCTACATTATTGTATGCCTCTCCATCTTTTATCAACCTATCAAAATCTAACCTTCAGAAATAGCCACAGCCTACCATAGCATTGCCAGGTTTGCCACAGGTTCCCCATTTCGTACCCATCATTGTGTTAATCTCAAAAAGCTTGGCTGGCTTGAACATCAAAATCTTATTCTTCTACATCAATTAGGTATCACCTATAAAATTCTCCAATACCCTACTAATACACCCATACTTAACAACCTTGTTGCCCCTTACAGGAATCTTACTTCCCTTCGCTCCACTAACAAACTGCTAGTAACTACTCTCAAATCACACAATAAATCTGGTGACTCCTTGTTCACAAATGTTGTTGGTTCATACTGGAATAAACTTCCCACAGAACTGACTACTTTAGGCTCATCACAACTTTTCAAGAAACAATTAAAGAATTATTTCAAATCTCACTGGCTTTGCCCTTGCTCCAATCCTGACTGACCTCACCATCCAGCTCTCACTATAGTTCTCTCCATTACCTTGTTATACATCCATCTCCTCTGCTTGTCTCTCTCACTAGTACTACCCCTCCTCTGTAGCTCACCTAACATCCACTTGGATATTACTATTCCTATAATGTCACTCTCTCTTTACACCAGATATATTACTGCAACCTGTCATCTCACCTATTATTGAAATCTGTATGTTGTTTCCTGCTGTTCAAATCTGGTTCTTAAAACTATTGCCCTGGCACAAAATGTTTATCATAATTGTTAATACTGTAAATATTGTATAGACTCCAGTGTTTGTTATTATCTTTTGTCATTTTCAATTCCTGCTTCTGCAAAGGATATGGCATTAGCGATCCTTACTGTATTTTTCATTTGTTAAATTGCTTCTGTACTGTTACTATTCTACATTGGAATAGTTCTTTAGATTCTTATAATTGTCTCTTACTGTGCTGTTTTTATGTCATTTACTAGTATATAGTGGAGCTTTTCTCCTCAGGCCTCTGCTGGAAATGGACATGTATCCAGCCAGACTAGCCCGGTCAACAAATGTAAAATAAATAAAATAAAAATAATAAAATCTTACCATAACAGTAAATGTCCTTCTCTTCATTTTTGCAGTATTCGGTCTGTCCTCCCCTCCCCCGGTCTTTTGTCTCTCTGGATGTGTATGTTATCCTCTGGTATCCTAGCACTGGGTTCTTCCTGAGGCTCTCAGTTCTGAGAATAATAGAGCCGGATGTTACCTTTATGCCCTATGCCTTGCATGGGGAGCATGCGTGTGATGTACAGCATATTGATAACAAACTAAAGGCTTTGGTATACTGGCCAGACATTGGGCCACCCTTGGCAGGGGATTTCCTCATGATAAGAATACTGCAACAGGGAAGAGAAGGACATCTACTGTTATGGCAAGATTTTACAGAACTGTACTTTCTAAAGCAATAGATCTGTATAACGGCATATGCTTATATTATTATATTGGCAAAACTGGTAAAAAAGTTATGTCTCTGAAGAATGGTTATTTTGTATGTCTCTTTGAGCAAAAGTTGTTTAGTATACCATTGTTTACAGCAAAATGGGTGAAAATAGGTTCTGCTTGTTAATGTCAATAGACAAAAATGCAAACAAAATAAATCACCCATTTTAAACACATATTTGTTTATATTACATATATACATACGGGTCTACTTTGTTTTGTTGAATCTCATTTCACTGAATTTCATTTCACCCTGACCACATTGCTGAAAACACAAATTACTGAAAACTCATTTCACTGAATCTTATTTCACTGAACTGCAGTTAGTATATATGGCACTGTTAGAGTACTTGAAGGCAAGTGAAAGCTATATGCCCCTTTTCCCACTGTAGTGTGATCCTGGAGTTAGTATCTATATAGTTAGGGGTGTGTGGGGGGCACAGCTCCCCCACATTGGGTGGTGTTTTTTACTTTATATTGTATTTTACCAAAAACCTCAAAACAATGCATTTTAAACAATAGACAACACAATTGCAACACCAATGACTAACTCTCTCCAGAAGACAATATGTACTCAAACTAAGTGGGGGGCTACTCCACCCACACCCCCAATGTGTCTGACTTCCCTTCCATAAAAGTAGTATATCAACCAAAAATCTGTACCATACTATTACCTTGTCCATAAATGCTGACTTGAATACATGTTTAGTCTCCCATTCAGCAAGAACTAGGTTTGCATATAATTCCATGAAAACAATTTTCTGTTGTTAGATAAAAGGTAAGTCCAGGAAGCAAGTGTACAGCATAGACATCATAACACGGATAGAAATATGGACAAAATATTTCTTTACTTGTACTGTTTTGTCTGGTGTTTCAGTGAGTATGGTATTTTATATAACAGTGATCTGAGCTGCATCAAATCCAGTATTGTTGCATTGGTAACTGTATCAGAATAGGGAACTTTGGTGTCAACACAGTTTTACCCTTTCCTCCAACAATGCATGAGTTTGAAGTTATTTTATCCAGTCATAGAGGTATGAAGGTATAGGGATGTGGTGGTGCAGCGGTTAGCATTGTCGGCTCACAGCAAGAGATTCTCCCGCTCGAGTCTCGGCTGGAGCACCTTCTGTGTGGAGTCCACGTGTCCTCCCCATGGTCAAGTGACATTAAAGATATGCAGGTAGGTCCGAGCATGAATGGGTATGCCTTCCTTGAAGGTTGGGCATCGGGCTGGCAACTTGGCACTGTAAAAATCCACTGCCAATCATTAGCGGACAGGAGTTCTGCTGTGGTGACCCCTAACCAGGAAAAGCCAAAAGAAATTACTTTTAGAGGTATGAAGGTATAGATCTCCAAGTAGGAGGTGCACTGGGTTTGCCCCTGTCAACAAATGCTCTGTTTGGAATTTAGTTTAAACTAGCTTTTTAGATTGCTCATTTTGTTCTGATAATGCCGTTTCTAAATTTTACGTTTTTCATAATTTAAGAATAGTTGTTTATGCACTCTCTAAGAAAGGGAAATTGTCACTTCTCTCTCTCTCTCTCTCTCACACACATAGATGACAAGCATGTGTGGTATTTCATTTAGATGCTTTAATACATAGAAACACATCAGGATGGATAGCAGCATCATATAATTCAAGCAAACTGGTTAACAGGCTGATCTTACAAAGAGACATGCTTACATCTCAATGGCTTACTACAAAATAGCAGTCAGACTCGCATGTTCTCAGTATTTATACACTTGTGCAAGCCCTTGGATAGATTATTAACGGTACATACAAACACATTGATCTACATTCTCCCTCTTAAAAAGATCGCCCTTTGTAAAAACAATATCCGAGTTAGGCATGCATCATTATATACAATAGAAACAAAACACAATGTTCATGTCCAAGTTGCTTCTTATCTGTAATAGGGTTTAGAGGTGTGACCATATCGCGTAACATAAAAATCTGGACCACATTTAGCAACAGTGACAGTCTGTGGGACACAGTTCTTATCAGGAATTTCTGTATTTTTCACAGGAATGGGAATGTCCCCTGGAACTTCCTCAGGAATTGGAACACCGGACAACTCACTCTGAGATAAAGAGTCTTTCTCACAAGCTATGTGCTTTGGTATAGGCTCAGACACCAGTATCAAATGTTTCTGATTCCACCTAAAGAATGCTCCCTGTGATTCCACAATGTATGATGTTAAGTTGTCTATCTCGCCTTCATTCTTGCTGGTTGGGTTCGGAGCCAATCCTCGGCTCTGACTCGGCCATCTTCAAAAGCTTGAGAGCTGCTTACTGGCTTGAGGCCCCCCTATATCCCATGATGCCTGGTGCTAGATACCCAGATCTCATTTGCCGCTTCTGCTACGAGGTTGCGTTTACTGACTCAGGTCGTATTTTTTTCACTTTATTGATATATTTAGAACTTTTTGTATATTATTAGTCAGAATACTTACTGTTCATAAATAGTTGTAGTATTTGTAGGTAATTGTTAGTGTTTAACCCCATTGAAAACTAATTTTATTCTTAGAGAGTTTTCCCCTCCCTACCCCACTCCCGTTTTCCTTTTTAAGGTAAGCCGTTTCAGTTAGAGGCTTATCCTAGTTTCCTTTTTTAAGGTAGAAAATTTTTTTCATTAGAAATTGTGATAGTTGATAGGTCCGTTTAGCCTTTCTTATATTATAAAGTGTGTGTGTGCTGTTAGAGTGTGGTAACTTGTGTGGACTGTGTGTGTTTTTATCTAGTTACCTACTTCCCTCTGTATTCTTTCCTTGTATTTTGACTTTTCCCTTCCAGGAATGTCTAAAGACATGAAAGTGTCTGGATTCAAGAAGCATGACTCATGCTGTCAGAAAATGTCACTGACAGATGGTCACACTTCTTGTGTCTATTGCTTGGGCACCCTACACCTTCAGGACTCTTGTTCGGTGTGTCACGCCTTTAGTCCAAGAGTCCTGCAGGAGCATAGGAATAAGCCTATCCTTAGGGGTTTGCTTAAACCTGAAGGATCATCGGCCAAGACTCAGCCAGTGAAACCTTCCAAGCCATTGAAGCCACCGGCTCACAGTTCGGAGCCGTCATCGGGTGTGGCGTCTGCTTCAACTTCGGTTCCAGCTGGAACTGAAGTACCTATCTCCAAGCCAACTTCGGCTCTGACTGGAGTCGAAGTACCTATCTCCCAGTCGGCCCCGACTCTTCTGTCGGAACCGTCAGGGAGTCAAAAATGCTCCAGATCACCATCCTTAGAGTCGATACATTCAGCTCCGGGGTCGCCCTTGTTGCAATCGGTGAGAAATCATTGATCCCACTCTTCTCGGTCGTCTAGACTATCTGACCATGATTTGGAGAGAGTGGTGAGCAGGCTTTTAAAATCGCAGGCCCTGGCAAAAATGCTATCCAGCCCCCCTCATCAGGGTTCGGCGCTACCTGTCTCTGCAGTAGTTCCTCCTTCGACTCATCCCTTGAGCTCGGAGCTGGAGCATGCTGAGGCTGGCATTGTGGGACCATCAGCACCGATACCTTCCCTTTTGGTTCTGTCATCGGCTCTGATCTCTTCCATGGTGCCGTCCTTGGAGGGATCTGGGCGCTGGGACTCCCTCATCGGCTCCGAGGGGGCGAGTGGCATTGGACCCTTGTCCGAGTCCCAGTGCCCAGATCCCTCTTGGAGCTTTGAAGAGCTCGGAGCTGAGTTTGGCTCCTACATCGGCTTTGGAGAAGTTTCTCTCAGTGCCGGGAAGGATTCCAGTCTCTTCAGAGCCAGACCCTTCTCCAATATCTAAAAGAGGCGCCTTCGAAGTCATGAGGAGTGTGCTGCCTTCTGAGTCAGCCTCATGGTCAGCCTCATCGGCTCCTCCCCCCATGGTGCCTGCTCCTGCCTCTGCCCCTCCTCCAGACCCCAAGCATTTGGAACAAATGGTCCAGGGCACCCCATTGGGTGTATCTTCCTCTTCTGAGGCCTCCTCCATTCATTCAGAGGAGGCCCCTCAAAAGAGGAAATGCAAGAGGAAGCATGTTGACTCCCCTGAGTCTGTCACTTCAGATACCGACTTGGAGGAGTCGGAAGGGTCCCCGAGATCCCCTTCTGAGGAT
This sequence comes from Protopterus annectens, assembly GCF_019279795.1. Lineage (NCBI taxonomy): Eukaryota > Metazoa > Chordata > Ceratodontiformes > Protopteridae > Protopterus > Protopterus annectens. The sequence continues at coordinate 162,253,086 of NC_056742.1, forward strand.
GTCTCCTTCTCAGACATCCTTGAGATTCTTAGACAGAGGGGGAACTGGACTACCCTTAACCCTTCCGAGGATGAGTCGGTATTCCTGGACACGTTTGGATCCCGACCCTCCACCTCCTGGGTGTCTCCGCCTTTCAATCCACTGATGTCTGTGGTGGCTCAAAAGGCATGGGCAGCTCCAGACACAATGGAACCAACTCACCGCAGGCCCACAAAATTTATTACTGCCTCACAGGACAAGCAATTTCTGACCAAGGGTGTTCCCATTGATGCCATGGTGGTAGCAGCGGTCACAAAAAAGGAGTTGGCTGAAACTTCTTCGTCTGTCCATCCCCCTAATAAGGAATCTAGGACGATGGACAGATATGGGAAGTGGATGTTTTCCTCAGCGACCTTCTCCATGAGGTCGCTGAACTATTTGTGCCACTTTACCCGCCTTCAAAGGGATCTCCTCAAAGAGCTAGGAGATACCCTTCAAGATCCATCAGCCGCGGGGTCCCAGGATAAGGTTGCCTCCCAGCTGGAGACTTTTAATTCGGTAGTAAACTCCTCCATGCGGCTCATCTCTTATGCAGCCGATGGCGCGAGTAGGGCCGCAGGCACAGGCGTGGCTTTGAGTAGGCATGCTTGGATGCGGTTATGCAACTTTGCGGAACCCTTCAGGGCATCTTTCACCAACATCGACTTTGATGGTTCTGCTCTGTTTGGACCACAGGTGAAGGATACCCTTACAAGGTGTGAACAGGAAGGCAAGACTCTCTCTGTTGTGGGAGTCCGTTTTTCCACTCCTTCAAGACCGTATCCCAAGGGTCAGAAGAGTGGGAAAATGTGGTTCTGGAAACCCCAGGGAGCCGTGCCTGACACACATGGAGAGTTCCCCTCCAGGGGCAGAGGAGGGAACAACAATAGATGCTGCCCTAGGGGCAGAGGGGTCCGCAAAATCAGGGCCAAAGAGAATCTTTCTCTGACAAGCCCTACCAGCATCCCTGAAGTGCTGCCCGGCTGTCCACCTTTGGAGGCAGTCGGGGGAAGATTATCGCTGTACCCAAAAGCCTGGCAAAGTATAACACAAGACAAATGGGTACTGTCTATCATATCCGAAGGCTACAAAATCCCCTTCCTTCGCACTCCACACATTCCCAACAAATCCCTTCCAGATGTTCCACCCAATCTAAGGGATCGAGCAGTTCAAGAAATTTCAAAACTGCTAAGATAAAGAGCCATCCAGTCAGTATCAGCAGAACAGCAAGGATCCAGAATTTACTCAAGGTTCTCTTTGGTACCAAAAAAGACAGGGGACTGGAGACCCATTCTGGATCTCAGCAGACTAAACAGGTCTGTTCAAAGAACGAAGTTCCGGATGGTCACGCTACAGTCCATTTTACCCTTTCTGGGTCAGGACAATTGGATGTGCTCCATAGATCTTCAGGACGCGTACTACCATATCAAAATGAAAAGATGCAACAGAAGATTCCTCTGCTTCCAGCTGGGAGCCAGTCATTATCAGTTCAGAGCTCTGCCCTTTGGTCTCACCACAGCCCCCGGGGTGTTCATCAAATGTTTGGCAGTAGTTACCGCTCACCTGAGATGGCAAGGATTCCAGGTGTTTCCATATTTAGATGACTGGCTCCTTACTGCAACCACCAGGCATCACCTGCTGCAAGCCAGAGACTACACCATCCAAACTTGCTCCAAACTAGGCATCACAATAAATTTCGAAAAGTCTGCATTGTCACCTTGTCAATCTATCACCTTTATAGGCGCAAACATAAATACAAAGGACATGTTAGCGAGGCTTCCAGCAGACAGAGTGTTAGACATTCAACGACATGTGCAGGTCTTATTAGGATGCAAAACAATTCAGGCCAGATTCGTCCTAAGAACATTGGGTCTCATGGCAGCGGCTATTATACTAGTCCTCCTTGCACGTTTTCACATGAGGATTCTTCGGTGGATGCTGTTCACACAATGGTCCTTCCAGCAACTCCCAATGTCTCACATGATAATGATCACACAGTCATGCAAAAACCAACTTGTTTGGTGGATGGTTTCCCCATCATTACACCAGGGCAGACCATTTGTTCTTCCTCCTCCAGTAGCTACGGTGACCATGGATGCCTCCCTGATCGGGGGGGGGGCAATTTCAGGGCAGAACAGTCCAAGGCACCTGGCAGCCTCATGAGTACCATCTGCATATCAACATCTTGAAGAAGAGGGCCGTGCTTTTAGCATTGCAAGCTCTTCAGAACTCTCTTTCTACCGGGACCATTGCAATTCAAACAGACAATATGTCAGTAGTATGGTACATCAACAAACAGGGCGGAACCAAGTCCTACCCCTTATGTCAAGAAGCACTCAGACTTTGGCAGTGGGCGATCTCTTCCCAACAGTTTCTGATAGCAGTGCACATCCCTGGGAAGTCCAACATTATAGCAGACAGGCTGAGCAGAGCAATTCTCATGCCTCATGAGTGGTCTCTCAATCAAACTGTGGCGGACAAAATCTTCTGCAAATTGGGTCAGCCTTGCTGCGACCTTTTTGCCACCCCCTTCAACAGCAAGTGCGACAATTTCTTCTCTCTCCTCCCTCTTCCCAGACACTTCCCCAGAGATGCTCTAGTTCACAATTGGCCTCAGGGACTTCTTTATGCATTCCCTCTGTTTCCCCTGATTCCCAAACTAATACAGAAAGCTACCACATTGGGATGCAAGATGATCCTCATTGCCCCTTACTAGCCTCGACAAATTTGGTTCCCGTTCCTGCATCATCACCTTCTGGAGCAGCCCTGGACCCTGGATCTACTTCCAGACCTCCTGATCCATCAATCGGGTGGGCTGCACCAATCTCTTCAATCTCTCCAGCTCACTGCTTGGTTGCTCCACTTCCGACCCTAGCCAGGCTTCTGAACATCTCCCACTCGGTGCATGAAATCATCTTATCCTCGGATAAGTCTACCACTAGAAAAACTTATGCTAGCAAGTGGAAACGTTTTTCCTTATGGACAGAGACCAGGAATATAGATCCCTTTTCAGCCCCTATGCACCATATTTTAGAATTTCTAATGGAACTTTTTCGAGCTGGATCCTCTTCTGCCGCAATTAGAGTTCAGCCAGCTGCAATTTCAAATATTCATACGGGCCTAGCTGATACAAGCATCATGTCCCACAAGTTTTGTACAGCCTTTCTTAAAGGGACCACTCTACTCAGGCCCCCAGTAAGAGATCCCCTGCCTCCGTGGGATCTGAATTTGATTTTAGCTTCCCTGATACTGCCCCCCTTTGAACCTACAGCTTTTTGTTCTTTGAAGTTTCTTTCTTGGAAAACCCTTCTTCTAGTTGCAATTACGTCGGCTAGAGGAGTTTCTGAACTTCAGGCTCTTTGTATTCATCCTCCTTACCTAGTTATTCACAATGATAGAGTTTCTCTTCGGACTAACCCTTCCTTTCCTCCAAAGGTTGCTTCTGATAGTAATTTAAATCAGTCCATTGACCTACCAGTGTTCTTTCCAAATTATTCCAACAAAGCGGAATATAAATTACATCAGTTGGACGTTCATAGACAATTACACTTTTACTTGCATAGAACCAAGCAAATCAGAAAATCAGACCAGTTGTTCCTGTCCTATGCTGAGGGTAAACAAGGTATACCGGTGTCAAAATTAGCCTTATCTAAGTGGTTGACATCTGTTATTACATTTATATATCAGTTACGGAATAAAGAGCTTTCTGCTAAACCAAAAGGTCACTCCACTAGAGCTCTAGCTACTTCAGTGGCCTTTCAGGCAAGATTGCCAATGGAAACTATTTGTGCGGCAGCTACATGGGCCAATCCTCATACCTTCATTTCACATTATAAGCTGGATGTGGCCTCCAGGAGTAGAGCTGATTTTGGTTCCACTGTTCTGAAGAGTCTGTTCTGATGAGCCACCCAGGATTGAGGTGCTAGGGACGCTGTCCCAACCAGCAAGAATGAAGGCGAGATAGACAACTTAACATTAAGAAGTTATGTACCTACCATAACGTTCCATGTTAGTTGTCTTCTTCTTGCCTTCTTTCTTGCATCCCACCCTCCATCCCCCTATCCTAGTAGACTGAGAAGAGTTCCTTATGTTTTTTTATCAATGGCTGAGTCTTCTCTGGCTATTATGTCTCACTATCAGTCTCTCCAGTAGGTTCATGCATCCTACTAAAGTTTACTATATTATTATTATTATAATTGTTATTATTATGTCTGTAGTTAGGTTTACCAAACAAGATCTGAGTATCTAGCGCCAGGTATCATGGGATATAGGGGGGCTTCGAGCCAGTAAGCAGCTCTTGAGCTTTTGAAGATGGCTGAGTCGGAGCCGAGTATCGGCTCCAAACCCAACCAGCAAGAAAGAAGGCGAGAAGAAGACAACTAACATGGAACGTTATGGTAGGTACATAACTTCTTAATCTTTGCTCTGGGCAAATATTCTTCATGACACCAATCTAATCATAACCTTTGGACATCTGCAGCCTTAGCACTTCTCCTTCTTGTAATGAATTGAGTAGTTTGCTAGTTTTATCATAATAGGACTGCTGGGTTAGATGCTGCTTCAACAGATTGGTTTTCACTGACCTGTTGTTCTGGACACATGGAACCAACAATTGTCTACTGATTGGTAATGTGGTTCTGGTTTGTCTCAACAGAAGTTTCTGAGCAGGTGAACCAAGATGTTTATCACGAATAACATTTCTGAGATTCAAGACATTCAGGAAAACATCATTATTATCTTGTTTTGACTTCTCTAGTAACTGTTTTTCACTTTGAACTGCACGTTCTGCCAAACCATTTGACTGCGGGTACTCAGGGCTACCTGTGACATGAGTAAAGTCCCATTCTTCAGCAAATATTTTGAACTGTTGGCTTGAACCTTGTGCCATTGTCAGAAACACCTTTGTGTGGACTACCATGCACTGCGAAATGACACTTCATCTTAGTAATGACAGTACTGGATGCTAGACTGGGAGGTAGGTCAATCTCAAACCAATTGGAGTAAGAGTCTACTAACACCAAAAATGTTGACCATTCCACTTGAAAATGTCTGTGGCTACTGTCGACCAAGGTAGTTCTGGAATCTGGTTTAGCTGAAGTGGTTCCTTCTGTTGATGTGGCTTTGTACTATTACACACTGAACAAGATGAAAGTGCTCTCTAAATGTTTTGTGACATAGAAGGCCAAAATACTAGTCCTCTCGCCTTCTTTTGGTAGAGTCTGTACCTGGGTGATCAAGATGCAAGATAGTAATGTCTTGTTGCAAGGACATTGGAACAATTACTTTTGGATGTTTTGTAATGATACCTTTGTCAGACTCGGGGTGGCAACTTGGCACTGTAAAAATCCACTGCCAATCATTAGCGGACCGGAGTTCTGCTGTGGTGACCCCTAACCAGGAAAAGCCAAAAGAAATTACTTTTAGAGGTATGAAGGTATAGATCTCCAAGTAGGAGGTGCACTGGGTTTGCCCCTGTCAACAAATGCTCTGTTTGGAATTTAGTTTAAACTAGCTTTTTAGATTGCTCATTTTGTTCTGATAATGCCGTTTCTAAATTTTACGTTTTTCATAATTTAAGAATAGTTGTTTATGCACTCTCTAAGAAAGGGAAATTGTCACGTCTCTCTCTCTCTCTCTCTCTCACACATAGATGACAAGCATGTGTGGTATTTCATTTAGATGCTTTAATACATAGAAACACATCAGGATGGATAGCAGCATCATATAATTCAAGCAAACTGGTTAACAGGCTGATCTTACAAAGAGACATGCTTACATCTCAATGGCTTACTACAAAATAGCAGTCAGACTCGCATGTTCTCAGTATTTATTCACTTGTGCAAGCCCTTGGATAGATTATTAACGGTACATACAAACACATTGATCTACATTCTCCCTCTTAAAAAGATCGCCCTTTGTAAAAACAATATCCGAGTTAGGCATGCATTACTATATACAATAGAAACAAAACACAATGTTCATGTCCAAGTTGCTTCTTATCTGTAATAGGGTTTAGAGGTGTGACCATATCGCGTAACATAAAAATCTGGACCACATTTAGCAACAGTGACAGTCTGTGGGACACAGTTCTTATCAGGAATTTCTGTATTTTTCACAGGAATGGGAATGTCCCCTGGAACTTCCTCAGGAATTGGAACACCGGACAACTCACTCTGAGATAAAGAGTCTTTCTCACAAGCTATGTGCTATGGTATAGGCTCAGACACCAGTATCAAATGTTTCTGATTCCACCTAAAGAATGCTCCCTGTGATTCCACAATGTATGATGTTAAGTTGTCTATCTCGCCTTCATTCTTGCTGGTTGGGTTCGGAGCCGATCCTCGGCTCCGACTCGGCCATCTTCAAAAGCTCGAGAGCTGCTTACTGGCTCGAGGCCCCCCTATATCCCATGATGCCTGGTGCTAGATACCCAGATCTCATTTGCCGCTTCTGCTACGAGGTTGCGTTTACTGGCTCAGGTCGTATTTTTTTCACTTTATTGATATATTTAGCACTTTTTGTATATTATTAGTTAGAATACTTACTGTTCATAAATAGTTGTAGTATTTGTAGGTAATTGTTAGTGTTTAACCCCCTTAAAAACTCATTTTATTCTTAGAGAGTTTTCCCCTCCCTACCCCACTCCCGTTTTCCTTTTTAAGGTAAGCCGTTTCAGTTAGAGGCTTATCCTAGTTTCCTTTTTTAAGGTAGAAAATTTTTTCATTAGAAATTGTGGTAGTTGATAGGTCCGTTTAGCCTTTCTTATATTATAAAGTGTGTGTGTGCTGTTAGAGTGTGGTAACTTGTGGACTGTGTGTTTTTATCTAGTTACCTACTTCCCTCTGTATTCTTTCCTTGTATTTTGACTTTTCCCTTCCAGGAATGTCTAAAGACATGAAAGTGTCTGGATTCAAGAAGCATGACTCATGCTGTCAGAAAATGTCACTGACAGATGGTCACACTTCTTGTGTCTATTGCTTGGGCACCCTACACCTTCAGGACTCTTGTTCGGTGTGTCACGCCTTTAGTCCAAGAGTCCTGCAGGAGCATAGGAATAAGCCTATCCTTAGGGGTTTGCTTAAACCTGAAGGATCATCGGCCAAGACTCAGCCAGTGAAACCTTCCAAGCCATTGAAGCCACCGGCTCACAGTTCGGAGACGTCGTCGGGTGTGGCGTCTGCTTCAACTTCGGTTCCAGCTGGAACTGAAGTACCTATCTCCAAGCCAACTTCGGCTCTGACTGGAGTCGAAGTACCTATCTCCCAGTCGGCCCCGACTCTTCTGTCGGAACCGTCAGGGAGTCAAAAATGCTCCAGATCACCATCCTTAGAGTCGATACATTCGGCTCCGGGGTCGCCCTTGTTGCAATCGGAGAGAAGTCATCGATTCCACTCTTCTCGGTCGTCTAGACTATCTGACCATGATTGGGAGAGAGTGGTGAGCAGGCTTTTAAAATCGCAGGCCCTGGCTAAAATGCTATCCAGCCCCCCTCATCAGGGTTTGGCGCTACCTGTCTCTGCAGTAGTTCCTCCTTCGACTCATCCCTTGAGCTCAGAGCCGGAGCATGCTGAGGCTGGCATTGTGGGACCGTCAGCACCGATACCTACCCTTTTGGTTCTGTCGTCAGCTCCGATCTCTTCCATGGTGCCGTCCTTGGAGGGATCTGGACGCTGGGACTTCCTCGTCGGCTCCGAGGGGGCGAGTGGCATTGGACCCTTGTCCGACGAGGGAGTCCCAGTGCCCAGATCCCTCCAAGGACGGCACCATGGAAGAGATCGGAGCTGATGACAGGCTCCTACATCGGCTTTGGAGAAGTCTCTCTCAGTGCCGGGAAGGATTCCGGTCTCTTCAGAGCCAGACCCTTCTCCAATATCTGGAAGAGGCGCCTTCGAAGTCATGAGGAGTGTGCTGCCTTCTGAGTCAGCCTCATGGTCAGCCTCATCGGCTCCTCCCCCCATGGTGCCTGTTCCTGCCTCTGCCCCTCCTCCAGACCCCAAGCATTTGGAACAAATGGTCCAGGGCACCCCATTGAGTGTATCTTCCTCTTCTGAGGCCTCCTCCATTCAATCAGAGGAGCCCCCTCGAAAGAGGAAATGCAAGAGGAAGCATGTTGACTCCCCTGAGTCTGTCACTTCAGATACTGACTTGGAGGAGTCGGAAGGGTCCCCGAGATCCCCTTCTGAGGATGTCTCCTTCTCAGACATCCTTGAGATTCTTAGACAGAGGGGGAACTGGACTACCCTTAACCCTTCCGAGGATGAGTCGGTATTCCTGGACGCGTTTGGATCCCGACCCTCCACCTCCTGGGTGTCTCTGCCTTTCAATCCACTGATGTCTGTGGTGGCTCAAAAGGCATGGGCAGCTCCAGACACAATGGAACCAACTCACCGCAGGCCCACAAAATTTATTACTGCCCCACAGGACAAGCAATTTCTGACCAAGGGTGTTCCCGTTGATGCCATGGTGGTAGCAGCAGCCACAAAAAAGGAGTTGGCTGAAACTTCTTCGTCTGTCCATCCCCCTAATAAGGAATCTAGGACGATGGACAGATATGGGAAGTGGATGTTTTCCTCAGCGACCTTCTCCATGAGGTCGCTGAACTATTTGTGCCACTTTACCCCCCTTCAAAGGGATCTCCTCAAAGAGCTAGGAGATACCCTTCAGGATTCATCAGCCGCGGGGTCCCAGGCTAAGGTTGCCTCCCAGCTGGAGACTCTTAATTTGGTAGTAAACTCCTCCATGCGGCTCATCTCTTATGCAGCCGATGGCGTGAGTAGGGCCGCAGGCACAGGCGTGGCTTTGAGGAGGCATGCTTGGATGCGGTTATGCAACTTTGCGGAGCCCTTCAGGGCATCTTTCACCAACATCCCCTTTGATGGTTCTGCTCTGTTTGGACCACAGGTGAAGGATACCCTTACAAGGTGTGAACAGGAAGGCAAGACTCTCTCTGTTGTGGGAGTCCGTTTTTCCACTCCTTCAAGACCATATCCCAAGGGTCAGAAGAGTGGAAAAATGTGGTTCTGGAAACCCCAGGGAGCCGTGCCTGACACACGTGGAGAGTTCCCCTCCAGGGGCAGAGGAGGGAACAACAATAGATGCCACCCTAGGGGCAGAGGGGGTCTGCAAAATCAGGGCCAAAGAGAATCTTTCTCTGACAAGCCCTACCAGCATCCCTGAAGTGCTGCCCGGCTGTCCACCTTTGGAGGCAGTCGGGGGAAGATTATCGCTGTACCCAAAAGCCTGGCAAAGTATAACACAAGACAAATGGGTACTGTCTATCACATCCAAAGGCTACAAAATCCCCTTCCTTCGCACTCCACACATTCCCAACAAATTCCTTCCAGATGTTCCACACAATCTAAGGGATCGAGCAGTTCAAGAAATTTCAAAACTGCTAAGATAAAGAGCCATCCAGTCAGTATCAGCAGAACAGCAAGGATCCGGAATTTACTCAAGGTTCTTTTTGGTACCAAAAAAGACAGGGGACTGGAGACCCATTCTGGATCTCAGCAGACTAAACAGGTCTGTTCAAAGAACGAAGTTCCGGATGGTCACGCTACAGTCCATTTTACCCTTTCTGGGTCAGGACAATTGGATGTGCTCCATAGATCTTCAGGACGTGTACTACCATATCAAAATGAAAAGATGCAACAGAAGATTCCTCCGCTTCCAGCTGGGAGCCAGTCATTATCAGTTCAGAGCTCTGCCCTTTGGTCTCACCACAGCCCCCGGGGTGTTCACCAAATGTTTGGCAGTAGTTACCGCTCACCTGAGATGGCAAGGATTCCAGGTGTTTCCATATTTAGATGACTGGCTCCTTACTGCAACCACCAGGCATCACCTGCTGCGAGCCAGAGACTACACCATCCAAACTTGCTCCAAACTAGGCATCACAATAAATTTCGAAAAGTCTGCATTGTCACCTTGTCAATCTATCACCTTTATAGGCGCAAACATAAATACAAAGGACATGTTAGCGAGGCTTCCAGCAGACAGAGTGTTAGACATTCAACGACATGTGCAGGTCTTATTAGGATGCAAAACAATTCAGGCCAGATTCGTCCTAAGAACATTGGGTCTCATGGCAGCAGCTATTATACTAGTCCTCCTTGCACGTTTTCACATGAGGATTCTTCAGTGGATGCTGTTCACACAATGGTCCTTCCAGCAACTCACAATGTCTCACATGATAATGATCACACAGTCATGCAAAAACCAACTTGTTTGGTGGATGGTTTCCCCATCATTACACCAGGGCAGACCATTTGTTCTTCCTCCTCCAGTAGCTACGGTGACCACGGATGCCTCCCTCATCGGGGGGGGGGCATTTTCAGGGCAGAACAGTCCAAGGCACCTGGCAGCCTCATGAGTACCATCTGCATATCAACATCTTGGAGAAGACGGCCGTGCTTTTAGCATTGCAAGCTCTTCAGAACTCTCTTCCTACTGGGACCATTGCAATTCAAACAGACACTATGTCAGTAGTATGGTACATCAACAAACAGGGCGGAACCAAGTCCTACCCCTTATGTCAAGAAGCACTCAGACTTTGGCAGTGAGCGATCTCTTCCCAACGGTTTCTGATAGCAGTGCACATCCCTGGGAAGTCCAACATTATAGCAGACAGGCTGAGCAGAGCAATTCTCATGCCTCATGAGTGGTCTCTCAATCAAACTGTGGCGGACAAAATCTTCTGCAAATTGGGTCAGCCTTGCTGTGACCTTTTTGCCACCCCCTTCAACAACAAGTGCGACAATTTCTTCTCTCTCCTCCCTCTTCCCAGACACTTCCCCAGAGATGCTCTAGTTCACGATTGGCCTCAGGGACTTCTTTATGCATTCCCTCTGTTTCCCCTGATTCCCAAACTAATACAGAAAGCTACCACATTGGGATGCAAGATGATCCTCATTGCCCCTTACTGGCCTCGACAAATTTGGTTCCCGTTCCTGCATCATCACCTTCCAGAGCAGCCCTGGACCCTGGATCTACTTCCAGACCTCCTGATCCATCAATCGGGTGGGCTGCACCAATCTCTTCAATCTCTCCAGCTCACTGCTTGGTTGCTCCACTTCCGACCCTAGCCAGGCTTCTGAACATCTCCCACTCAGTGCATGAAATCATCTTATTCTCGCATAAGTCTACCACTAGAAAAACTTATGCTAGCAAGTGGAAATGTTTTTCCTTATGGACAGAGACCAGGAATATAGATCCCTTTTCAGCCCCTATGCACCATATTTTAGAATTTCTAACGGAACTTTTTCAAGCTGGATCCTCTTCTGCCGCAATTAGAGTTCAGCCAGCTGCAATTTCAAATATTCATACATGCCTAGTTGATACAAGCATCATGTCCCACAAGTTTTGTACAGCCTTTCTTAAAGGGACCACTCTACTCAGGCCCACAGTAAGAGATCCCCTCCCTCCGTGGGATCTGAATTTGATTTTAGCTTCCCTGATACTGCCCCCCTTTGAACCTACAGCTTCTTGTTCTTTGAAGTTTCTTTCTTGGAAAACCCTTCTTCTAGTTGCAATTACGTCAGCTAGAAGAGTTTCTGAACTTCAGGCTCTTTGTGTTCATCCTCCTTACCTAGTTATTCACAATGATAGAGTTTCTCTTCAGACTAACCCTTCCTTTCCTCCAAAGGTTGCTTCTGATAGTAATTTAAATCAGTCCATTGACCTACCAGTGTTCTTTCCAAATTATTCCAACAAAGCGGAATATAAATTACATCAGTTGGACGTTCATAGACAATTACACTTTTACTTGCATAGAACCAAGCAAATCAGAAAATCAGACCAGTTGTTCCTGTCCTATGCTGAGGGTAAACAAGGTATACCGGTGTCAAAATTAGCCTTATCTAAGTGGTTGACATCTGTTATTACATTTATATATCAGTTAAGGAATAAAGAGCGTTCTGCTAAACCAAAAGGTCACTCCATTAGAGCTCTAGCTACTTCAGTGGCCTTTCAGGCAAGATTGCCAATGGAAACTATTTGTGCGGCAGCTACATGGGCCAATCCTCATACCTTCATTCCACATTATAAGCTGGATGTGGCCACCAGGAGTAGAGCTGATTTTGGTTCCACTGTTCTGAAGAGTCTGTTCTGATGAGCCACCCAGGAATGAGGTGCTAGGGACGCTGTCCCAACCAGCAAGAATGAAGGCGAGATAGACAACTTAACATTAAGAAGTTATGTACCTACCATAACGTTCCATGTTAGTTGTCTTCTTCTTGCCTTCTTTCTTGCATCCCACCCTCCATCCCCCTATCCTAGTAGACCGAGAAGAGTTCCTTATGTTTTTTTATCACTGGCTGAGTCTTCTCTGGCTATTATGTCTCACTATCAGTCTCTCCAGTAGGTTCATGCATCCTACTAAAGTTTACTATATTATTATTATTATAATTGTTATTATTATGTCTGTAGTTATGTTTACCAAACAAGATCTGAGTATCTAGCGCCAGGCATCATGGGATATAGGGGGGCCTCGAGCCAGTAAGCAGCTCTCGAGCTTTTGAAGATGGTTTAGTCGAGCCGAGTATCGGCTCCAAACCCAACCAGCAAGAAAGAAGGCGAGAAGAAGACAACTAACATGGAACGTTATGGTAGGTACATAACTTCTTAATCTTGGCTCTGGGCAAATATTCTTCATGACACCAATCTAATCATAACCTTTGGACATCTGCATCCTTAGCACTTCTCCTTCTTGTAATGAATTGAGTAGTTTGCTAGTTTTATCATAATAGGACTGCTGGGTTAGACGCTGCTTCAACAGATTGGTTTTCACTGACCTGTTGTTCTGGACACACGGAACCAACAATTGTCTACTGATTGGTAATGTGGTTCTGGTTTGTCTCAACAGAAGTCTCTGAGCAGGTGAACCAAGATGTTTATCACGAAGAACATTTCTGAGATTCAAGACATTCAGGAAAACATCATTATTATCTTGTTTTGACTTCTCTAGTAACTGTTTTTCACTTTGAACTGCACGTTCTGCCAAACCATTTGACTGCGGGTACTCAGGGCTACTTGTGACATGAGTAAAGTCCCATTCTTCAGCAAATATTTTGAACTGTTGGCTTGAACCTTGTGCCATTGTCAGAAACACCTTTGTGTGGACTACCATGCACTGTGAAATGGCACTTCATCTTAGTAATGACAGTACTGGATGCTAGACTGGGAGGTAGGTCAATCTCAAACCAATTGGAGTAAGAGTCTACTAACACCAAAAATGTTGACCATTCCACTTGAAAATGTCTGTGGCTACTGTCGACCAAGGTAGTTCTGGAATCTGGTTTAGCTGAAGTGGTTCCTTCTGTTGATGTGGCTTTGTACTATTACACACTGAACAAGATGAAAGTGCTCTCTAAATGTTTTGTGACATAGAAGGCCAAAATACTAGTCCTCTCGCCTTCTTTTGGTAGAGTCTGTACCTGGGTGATCAAGATGCAAGATAGTAATGTTGTCTTGTTGCAAGGACATTGGAACAATTACTTTTGGATGTTTTGTAATGATACCTTTGTCAGACAAAATCTCATCTCTGTATGGAAAATAAGCTTGCACTTCTTGAGGTAAACTAGATTGCTTTGATGGCCATCCTTGATCGATAAAGTGGTTGAGCCTTTGTAAAGCAGGATCTGTGGCAGTGTGATTTCTCAACTCATCAAAACATGTGGAAGAAAAAATTCTCACTTCCATTACTTCAGAATCAATGTTCTCATTCTCATACTGTTGTCTGGTGTTTTTGGGTGATCTGGACAATGTACCAGCAAGATAAAGAAGTTTGCCTATCTTGTAGACAAGATTGAAATTATACTTTTGCAATCTCAGTATCATATGTTGCAGTCAGGCTGGAGCTGAATGTATAGGTTTTCTCAAGACAGTAACTAGAGATTGGTGGTCTGTTTCAGTTTAGATAGATCTCCCATAAACATAATCATGGAACTTCGAACATGCAAACACAATTTCCAAAAGCTCTTTCTCAATCTGGGCATAATGCATCTCAGTTTGGGGAAGAGTTCTTGATGCATAGGCAACAGGATGATTCTCTTGTAGAATGACTACACCAAGACCAAATTTTGAAGCACCAGACGAAAGTGTAACTGGCTTGCAAACATTGTAGTATCTGAGAGTTGCTGGACTAGCAATTCTCTGTTTCAGGACTTCAAATGCTCTTTGGTGTTGCTTTAACCAAGACCAGGATATATTTTTATGTGTCACCTCTCTGAGTGGTGCTGATAGTTGGTTCAAGTCAAGAAAGAACTTGATTAGATAGTTAATCATGCCAAGAAAATGTTGCATGGCTTGAACATTGTATGGAGCTTGCATCTTGAGTATGCCTTTTTGCTTTGAAGGGTCTGGACGTAAGCCTGTACTTGTAAATAAATGACCAACATAAGTAACTTCTTGTGAGAAGAATTTGCATTTGTCATGTCCTTTCTATAAATTTTCTGAGGTTTCTGTCATGCTGTGTTTCACCATGACTTCCTATTAGCATGTTGTCTACTGTAATAGCACAAGGATACTCAGAAAAAAATTGCTACATTGCATGTTGAAAGACTTCACTTGGCAGAATTTATCCCAAAGAGCATTTTCAAAAATCTGTGCCTGCCAAACAGAGTAGTAAAAGTAGTGAGCATTGATGATTTCTTGTCAAGCTGAATTTGCCAAAATGAACTCTTTGCATCTAAGACAGAAAAAATAGTGGCATTTTGGCATCAAGACTGCAACTTCTTCGACTGTGCACATTGGATGATGGGTTGTTTTTAGCGCTTTGTTCAAATCTTGTGGATCAATATATATTCTGATGTCATCTGAGCTTTTCTTATGAGCTACCACCATGGAAGATATGCATTCAGTTGGAGTTTCAACTGAACAAATTACACATTGTCACACCATTTTATCTAACTCAGCTTTGGCTCTGTCCTGCATGGTTTTTGGAACTTTACATGCTGGCGTGATAATTGGGCTGACCTCTGGGTATAACTTCATGGAGTACACAAGTGGAAGCTTGCCTAATTCATCTTCAAAAAGATCAGCATAGGTGGAAAAAATATACTTGATGAAATTAGAGTAGTGGTCTTTTAAGCTAATATGATGGACTTCCTTATTAAATGAAAGCAGTCTCATTTTCAAACTGTCTCTGAGCTCTAATAATGACTGGACGTGCCTCTGACCACATAAAATAACAAGTCATAGCTTCTTCCAGCAGAGTAACATGAAAGTATTACTGAGCCTTCAGTATGAATTTCTTTACCTACATAAGTAACAAGCTTCACACACCTTGACAAATCACCATGACACACTCTAGCAAATGGTTCTGCTGACATAACATTGCACTTGGGACATGTATCAGTTTTGAGCTCTATGGGTTTGCCATTTATCCGAACAGTACAAAATACTTCATTCTTTCCCCTTAAATCTACTGAATTAACCATTTCACGAAGCACTGACACTCTATCCACATAAAAAGTAGGGTTGCAGATTTCTAATTGAGCAAATAAACATGAGCTTTGTCACTGTACCTTCTACAGCTATTTTCATTTGTAAGCATATTTGTGTGCTTTTCTGTGAGCCCATATATCTGACAAATCTCAATGGCCTTATTCACAGTAAAATCACTGTCATGAGGCAAAATCTTTCTCACAGCTTCATCTAGGTGCCTTTTGATTTACAAAACGTTTTGAAATGATTACATTTATTCCATTTGTGACATTGCTGACCAAAAGCTAAACATTTTTCTCTTTTAGATTCATGACTTCCACCACAATTACAACAGTTGCCAATTAAACTAGGTCGGGGCCCATGCTTTGAGTTTGCTGACTCACTCTTATACTTCACTGAGACTGTGTGAACTCTGGAATTTCCTAACTTTTTTTCTCTGTTAGTAACTTCTGCTGCTGTTAGTAACTTCTGCTTTAAATAACCTCCTAAACCCTCACCTCTACTACTATAACCCTACTATAGCCTCCTCCTTTCTCACCCCTTCCCATTCACCACACTATTTATTTTCCACCCCTCCCCACTTCCTATCAATGTCTGTACATTTTCCTTCTTTTGAACAACAATTATCTTTTTGTTTTTACTATTATAGGTAGGAAATTTAGACCACTGCTATCAGTGCAACCCTTAATGTTCATAATTTTTTTTGTTTTTCTCTTTATAATTAATTTTGTATTTGCATTATTTTTAATAGTTTTTGTCCTGTATGTTTATCTTTGCTTATGTTTGCTGGGGCTCTTTCCCCTTCGGTCTCCACTGAAAATGAGTTGCTTACTATAAATGCAATGCAAATAGTTAATAACCTTTTCTTTTACACAATTATTTTGTATTGTGATTGTTATTTAATATTTGTATATTGTCACTTTATCTTTACTTATGTTTGCTGGGACTTTTCCCCTTGGATCTCCACTGAAAAGGGGTTTGTTTGCAAACGCAGTTGGACAAATCCGGTTAACAAATGTGAAATAAATAAATGTGTTTCGTAAAATGTTGCCTTTTAATAAAAGAATGTGGGCCTTTTGATTTATAAAATGTTTTGAAATTATTACATTTATCGCATTTCTGACATTGCTGACCAAAAGCTAAACATTTTTTCCTTTTAGATTCATGACTTCCACCACAATTATGACAGAAGGCAATGAAACTAGGTTTGGGCCCATGCTTTGAGTTTGCTGATTCACTCATACTTCATTGAGACTGTGTGAACTCTGGAATTTCCTAAAAAGCTTTGGGGTTTACCAGTGAGTGTTGCATGGGCTATGGTTGCTGCCATGTGCTTGGGCCTTTTCTTTTAATAATGTGCTACATACTATCAACATGAGCTTTGTCACTGTACCTTCTAGAGTTAGTCTCATTTGTAAGCATATTTGTGTGCTTTTCTGTGAGCTCATATATCTGACAAATCTCAATGGCCTTATTCAAAGTTAAATCACTGTCACAAAGCAAAATCTTTCTCACAGCTTTATCTGAGGGCCTTTTGATTTACAAAACCTTTTGAAATTATTACATTTATTGCATTTGTGACATTGCTGACCAAAAGCTAAACATTTTCCCTTTTAAATTCATGACTTCTAGCACAGTTACAACAGCTGACAATTAAACTAGGTTGCTTTGAGTCTGCTGACCCACTCTTATACTTCACTGAGCCTGTGTGAACTCTGGAATTTCCTAACTTTATTTCTCTGTTAGTAACATCTGCTTTAACTAACTTCCTACACCCTCACCTCTACTACTATAACTCTACTATAGCCTCCTCCTTTCTCACCTCTTCCCATTCTCCACACTATTTATCTTCCACCCCTCCCCACTTCCTATCAATGTCTGTACATTTTCCTTCTTTTCAACAACAATTATCTTTTTTTTTTTTTACTCTTATAGGTAGTAAATTTATACCACTGCTATCAGTGCAACCCTTAATGTTCATATTTTTTTTGTTTTTCTCTTTATAATTAATTTTGTATTTGCATTGTTATTTTTAATAGTTTTTGTCCTGTATGTTTATCTTTGCTTATGTTTGCTGGGGCTCTTTCCCCTTCAGTCTCCACTGAAAATGAGTTGCTTACGCTAAATGCAATGCAAATAGTTAATAACCTTTTCTTTTTTACAATTATTTTGTATTGTGATTGTTATTTAATATTTGTGTATTGTCACTTTATCTTTACTTATGTTTGCTGGGACTTTTCCCCTTGAGTCTCCACTGAAAATGGGTTTGTTTGCAAACTCAGTTGGACAAACCCAGTTAACAAATGTGAAATAAATAAATGTGTTTCTTAAAATGTTG
Organism: Protopterus annectens; assembly: GCF_019279795.1. Lineage (NCBI taxonomy): Eukaryota > Metazoa > Chordata > Ceratodontiformes > Protopteridae > Protopterus > Protopterus annectens. The sequence goes on from NC_056742.1 coordinate 162,270,883, forward strand.
CCTTTTAATAAAAGAATGTGGGCCTTTTGAATTACAAAATGTTTTGAAATGATTATATTTATTCCATTTGTGACATTGCTGACCAAAAGATAAACATTTTTCCTTTTAGATTCATGACTTCCACCACAATTACGACAGTTGGCAATGAAACTAGGTTGGGGCCCATGCTTTAAGTTTGCTGACTCACTCTTATACTTCATTGAGACTGTGTGAAATCAGGTCAGTTATATATTGTGCATAAGTTTCAGAAGACTTTTGATCCCTTGTGCCTTTTGGGTTCATAGGTTCATAGGTAGGTACTAGGCTATCTGCCCGAGGGCATTTATAAGCCTAGCCAGAGTGTGTCAGCTGTCGCTGCCCCATTGATTAATTAACTGATCCTCTGTCAAGCAGAGCCAATGAAGTGATCCCAGGGGTGTATTTTCTGTTACCCATCCACTTGTCAAGGTTTCTCTTGAAGAGTGTTAGTGAGGGGCTTTGCCTGATGTAATTTGGAATTTTGTTCCAAAGCATGGGGAGTCTCTGTGACAGGAATCTATCCCTCTAGCATGTTCTATTTATTGTTGTGGTGAGGTTTAGCTCACTAGAGCGCATGGCTCGTAGTGACTTGGATTTCTTTAGGTGGAGCATGTCCATCAATTCTGAGTTGGACATGGCTTTGTAAGTCAGGCAGAGATCACCTCTGATTAAGCAATATGCCACTGAGTACAGCCGGAGTTATTTCAGTCGGGCTGCATAGGACATATGTTTAAGGCCAGTAATACTCTTGGTGAGGTACTTTTGTGGTCTTTCCAGCTTTTGGAAGTGTATTGTGAGGTACATCCCCAATGGGGCATTGTACTCTATGATGGGTCTAATGAGTGAGTGAGTAACCTCTTTATTTCTGGATGTGAACCCTTTAGTAATTAGATGGGCCACATAGAAGGATTTCCTAACTACTTTGGCAATATGATTGTCAAAGGAGAGATTACTATCTACCTGGGTCCCCAGATCTCTTATTACCTCTTCTGTATTAAGGGGGCTGCCACCTATGTGGTAATTCGTGGGTGTTTTCTTTTTCCCAAATTGGATGACTATGCATTTTTTGGCATTTAACTTGAGGCCATGACTTTGACACCAGGTGTCCGTTTCAGTAAGGCCCTTTTGGAGGATGTCTGTGTCAGCTGGAGTGTCAATTATGGCTCCCAGTTTGCAGTCATCAGTGAACTTGGTTAGCCATAGTCCTCCTGTGTTTGCCTGTACTTCTGAAAAGTATATGCCAAACAGTAGGGGTCCCAGGACCGAGCCTTGTGGGACACCACTTGTGACTTGTTTAGAGTCGGACCTGGAGTCTAATATTCTTACTGTGTGGGTTCTGTCTGTAAGCCAGTTGGCAACCCATCTCGTGCAGTAGGGGTTTATGTTTAGGCTGGTGAGATTTTCTGTAATAACCAAGTGGGGAATGGTGCCGAATGTCTTGGCAAGGTCAAGGTAGGCTGTGTGAACCACCTTTCCCTCGTCTATGGCCTTGGTGACTGTGTCAAAGAAGTCAACCAGGTTTAGTAGGCATGATCTGCCCTTAACAAAGCCGAACTGGGTCGGGTCAAGTGTTTGGAGGTTCCCAATGTCTTTGTTAATGAGTTCCATGATGATGCGCTCCATAGCATTGCAGACCAGGCTAGTCAGGCTTATGGGGCGATAGTTACCAGGGTCAGTTATGGCCCCTCCTTTGTGGAGAGGAATAACCATTGCTGTGCACCATTCTATGGGCACATAACCTGTGGAGAGGCTGAGGTTGAACAGTGTGTTTAGGTGGGGGAGTTAGTTCATTCTGTAGTTCGTGCAAGATGCAGCCTGGGACACCATCTGGTCCCATTGACGCTGTGTTTTTGGCTTTTGAAAGGGCTGTTTTTATTTATTTATTTTTATTTATTTTACATTTGTTGACCAGGATAATCCAACTGGAACAGGTCAATTTTCAGTGGAGGCCCGGGGAGAACAGCCCCACGGTTACTTAAAGTGTATAAGACAAAGATGATAACAGCTAACATATTGCAATTATATAAGACAGTGCAAGAAGTATAAAAAAATATATTTTACAAGGTTAGACATTCATTTCAAGTTACTTATTACAAGTGTATAAGACAAAGATGATAACAGCTAACATATTAGAAGTATATAAGACAGTGCACAAAAAAAAAAATAAAAAAAAATATTTTACAAGGTTAGACATTCAATTCAACACTTTCCAAAACTAAATTTTGGGTCAATAACAGAGAATAGAGAGGTGGTGCCAGTAGTTAAGAGGTGGATAGTTAGGTGATACATGGACAGATCCAAGATTTTGTAAGATGTGCTTTGAGTAGTGTTTTGAACTGAGTGTTAGTAGTAGTTGTAACTATGCTGGAAGGGAGAGTATTCCAGTATTTGGCTATTGTGTGGTAGTATAGAGCTTTGACGTACACCTACAGAGGTAGGGAGGAGGGGTGATAGTTCAGCTTGCCATTGGACAGCTTGCTCTCTATCTAATAGATAGCTGCTGAACCAGGAGATAGTAGGAAAGTTGAAGGATAGGGAGGAAAGAGTATCAAGTAGTAAGGGGTGTGAAACCATGTCAAAAGCTTTGGAAAGGTCCAGGAAGATAGCAGATGCAAAGTTATTATTGTTTCTATGCAGGTTAACCTGATTGGTAAAAGAGAGAAGAGCAGTAGTTGTGCTATGGTGTGGACGAAAACCATGTTGGGTGGAGGAGAGAAGATTATGTGAGGTTAAGAACTGCATAACCTGAGAATGAATACATTTCTCTAAGAGCTTGGATAAGTGAGATAGTATGGCTATTGGCCGGTAGCTGGAGAAGTCGTATGAGTTTCCACCTTTATGTAATGGTATGATGTAGGAGATCTTCCATATATGGGGGACATAGGATTCTTTGATTGACTGGTTGATAAGGATTGAAATGGTGTAAGCTAAGGAGTCAGCTGTTATTTTTAAGAAGTTTGCGGGTATACCATCTGCTGCAAGAGTTGTAGGTTTTAGTTTACAGAGGAGTTTTTTTAATCTTGCTAGTAGGAACAGGTGACAGTGTAAAGGTGGTAGTATTGTCTGGGAGTTTAGTTGAGTTACTTGAGTTGCTCTTAGTAGGAGTGGGTAGGTTATTAGTTTTGGCAAATTGGGAGGACAGTTTGTGGATTGAATTTATGAAATGATGGTTAAGTTGGGAAGCGATACTGGCGTTATCATTAATGGGGGGTAGGGGTGGGGTGGTTATTTTACCAGGTTTTAGTAAAGAGTTTAAGGTGTGCCAAAATTTTGGGGGGTTTCTAGAGTGTTTATATTGTAGAGTTAGGAAGTAGTTTTGTTTGTCTAGTCTGGTATGTTTCTAAGTTGTTTATAGTTTTGTTTGTTTAGGTTGGAGTTGTTATGTTTCCATTGCTTCCAGGCCCTATCTCTAGATTTTAATAAGGCTCTTGTGTCTCTACTCAACCATGGGATATACTTTGCTTTGACTCTAATTTTTCTGATAGGGGCGATTGAATTTAGAACTCTGGTGAATGTTTCATTGAAATAATCAACTGCTTGGTCTAGGTCTAATGTTTCAAGTGGTTCCCAGTTGCAGTATTTTAAAGTGTCATTTAGATCCTGTTTGTTTATGTTTCGGTCATCCCTAACCTGTCTGTAGATTATAGGATTAGGGATGTTGGTACATTTCCTAAGGAGAAAAGTAGGGAGATAGTCACTTAGTCCATCTGGTAGAAGTCCTGTGTGGTAACTATGTTTGGGGCAGTTCAGTAATGTCCAGTCAATAATAGACTGTCTTTGGGACTTTTTGTCAATTCTGGTGAGTTCTTGGATTACTTGGGTGAAACCATAGAGGTTTATTTGAATGGAGGGGTTACTGGAGTTACAGGCTAACCAGTCAGTGTTTAGGGCTCCTAGTAAAATAGTTTCATGAGGAAGGTTTTGAGTGAGCCACTGAAGAATTTCTTCTATAGTATGGGAGTTATTTCCAGGAGGGATATAACTACATAGAATGTTAATTTGTTTTTCTTTGTTCAAAGACAGAGTAGCACCTATGATTTCAGCATTCTGAAATATGGGGATGGGGGTTTGAAGGGGCTGGAGGTGGAGTGAATTTTTGAATAAAAGAGCAACTCCACCTCCTTTCCTACCAGTTCTGTCTAACCTTAGAATATTTTATCCTGGTGGGAGAACTTCATTATTTGGGATAGAGGGTTTAAGCCAGGTTTCTGAGATAGTAAGTATATCTGGGGAGTGGTGGGAAATGAGTGCATGTAAGTCTGGGAGTTTATTTGAGATACTTCTATCATTGATGTTAATGATCAGTAGGTCTGATTAAGTCCTGTTTGTTAGGGCAGTGGAGCAAGGTCCTGGGTTTGGGTGTATGTCTCCTGCTATAAGAAGTATAGTGGTAAGAATTATTATGTGCTTAATAGTATGTGCTATACTTTTGTAGAGTATAAAAGGTGTTTTTCCATAGTAGGGATTTGGAAGTTGAGTCTTATTAGTATATAGAATTATGTTATCCTTAAATAATGTTGCACAGATGGTGAAATTAGTGTGTGTATTAGTAGGTGTTGAAGTATGTGTTGTATGGTAGTAGTTCTTGTCTAAGGGGTAGAATGTATGTAAGGCTGTAATGTAGGTTAAGGAAGTGAGTGATAATAAGAGTAGAGACAGTGAGTGAAACATATTAGAGTATAGTAGGAAGTAGATTGTATAGAGATGTAGAAATAAGCAGAGGTTTAGGGTGTGGTTTAAATGATAGAAGTAACAATGTGTGGGTAATTACCTTGGTGTTTCATCAGTAGGAAGTAGAAGGTAATTGGTGGAAGGAGGTAGTCAGGTGACAAAAAGCATGCATAAATGTAGATGGTGTGGGGGTGGGAGGGAATTGGGGGTAGGGTAGGGGAGCGGACTGAGCCGAGCTGTGCGAGGCAGACGGAGCGGGGGCACAACCCGATTGCACTGTTACAGAGCCAATCAGTATGTGTTGTTCTTGTAAGAACAGGCACACAGCTTGCCAGGGTAAGTTTGTAAGCTTTTTAGGGTGAGTTTTCCACTTTATTTAACTGCAAAGTGTGTCGACCTCACTCTATGTCCTGGCAAACTTAAAAAAGATACAGACTTTTAAAATATACCAACTTGTAAGGTAGATATAGGGATCTAGGCATATCTAGCTAGTGCTTCTGGTTCCTGTGGGAGGTATAGCAGGTTACAGTCTTTAAAATACACAGATAACGCATAGAATAAGGTATTAACCTTGTTCCCCTGTGAAAAACCTTGATTGACGAGTTACACTTTAGTGCTGCTGCCAAGTAATTTATTGTTAATGCAGCAATTTTCAGGCATAGCGAGCCTTACAAATGGCGTTGGGGTTGGCCGAAGCGGTTGAGTACAGGACCTTGTTCCCCTGTGAAAAATCTTGATTGACGAGTTACACTTTAGTGCTGCTGCCAAGTAATTTATTGTTAATGCAGCAATTTTCTGGCATAGTGAGCCTTACAAATGGGGTTGGGGTTGGCTGAAGCAGTCAAGTACAGGACCTTGTTCCCCTTGTGAAAAACCTTGATTGCCAAGTTACACTTTAGTGCTGCTGCCAAGTAATTTATTGTTAATGCAGCAATTTTCTGGCATAGCGAGCCTTACAAATGGGGTTGGAGTTGGCCGAAGCGGTCGAGTACAGGACCTACACCTCCGAGTTCTGCGAGAACTAGCGTCTTCTTCTTTTTCAAGAGTACAGTTTTCACCTGTGCATCTGTAATTTTTGGGACACTATACTTTTCTGGTGTTGTTGTGGGCATTTTTGGAGGTGAGAGGGGGGTGAAATTTGCACTGAATCTATCTGCCATGATGTTGGCAATATCAGTAGGTTCAGTATATTTTGTGCTGTTTTTCACTAGTTCAGTGCATATCTGCAAGTTGCCACTTAGATTCTTAACATAGATAAAGAAGGCTTTGTGGTTATCTTTTGAATCCATGGCTATTTTTCTTTCAAAGATTGCCTTGGTTGATTTCATGAGGGACCTTAATTTCTTACTGATACTGATCAGGGGTGTCTTTCCTTCTTGGGATTTGCTTTTTTCTGAACTAGTTTCCTCCTTCTATTGTATAGCCTGTTTATTGCAGGGGTCTACCAAACTGGTTTCCTTTTCTTAGAGGAGTGAGTCTTGGTTTTGCTAGGGATGGCATGATCCATGAATCCTTGTAGGTGCTCATAGAGTGCATTTGTAAAGGTTTCTGCATCTTGGGCAGCATTATCTTTTAGCATGGGGGCTGTGAAACTTACCACCTCTATCTTAAGTAAGGTGTAGTTTGCTTTAGAAAAGTTTTTTACTGTGGTTTCCTTAGTTGGGAGTGGTGGTGGGGTGTGGACATCCAGAGTGATTAGTTTACAGTCTGATCTAACCAGTGATGGGTTGACCTCTGGTGTGGAACACCTGTCGCCCATGTTGGTGATGACCAGGTCCAATATGTTTTCATCTCTGGTAGGGGGAGTTTACAGCTGATCCAGGGTGTTTGAGTTGATGAATTCCAGGAAGCGCTAGGCTTGGGAATTTGTACTTGAGTAGTTTTCCCAGTGAATGGTAGGGTAATTGAAATCGCCCAATATCAGGGTGTTCAGTAGGACCTTCATGTTTTCCAGTGTCTCCAGAAAGGTGGAGTGGTGGTCCTGGGTCATGGAGGGTGATCTGTAGCAGGCCACAATTTGCATTGCAGATTTGCTCAATGTTAGTTGCACATGGATGATCTCAGAGGTATCATGCTGCACCACTAACCTGGAGATGTAGGTATCCTTGAATATGGATACAGCCCCTCCTTTTCTTTTTTGGTCCATGTTCTGTGGCTGAAACATGTGGTATGAGTTGTAGCTTGGTAGTGCTGGGGTGCACTCTGAAGCCTTGAACCAGGTTTCAGTTACTGCACAGATGTCGACATTCTCCATACTGATGAGTGCTTCGAGCACGTGCATTTTGAGATTTAAACTCCTGGCATTGAGTAGCATAACCCTCAGTTTTTTGTTAATTGTGAATTAATTGTGAATTAATTAATTGTGAATTGTGAATTCATTTTCATTGTAACATTTGTCTGGGTGTTACACATTTCTCTAAATTTATGTTTTAAGCACTCAGGGATCTCCCTTAACTCAGCGGGTAATACAATATGACAGCTTTTCCCCTCTCCTGCACAGATATTAGGTGCATACCCAAATGATTGTTCCCTTTCCATGGCTTCTGACCCAGCTAAATTAAGTAGAATAAATGCCTTTGTATAGTCATCTTTATCAGAAAATGCAGGTCTATATTATATCCTCGAAGAACCATTCCATCAAATGCATCTTCATCGACCCTTAACAAGTGAGATCTCAGAACAGCGTATGTACACATCAGGGATTTCTTTCTCTGGGAAAGAAATCACTTGCCCTAACAAAAGCCACATCACTACAAACATTACAAAAGGGTGGGTTATTGCCCCCCACACCCCAATAGCTAAATACATATACCGACTCTGAGATTGCACTACCTGGGGAGAAAGGCAAACTAACAAGGATGGGCAAGCGATTTCTTTCCCAGGGAAAGAATTTGCTGATGTATTTGTTTGCTGTTCTGAGATTTTGTGTTTTACAGGTCGATGAAGAGGCGTTCAATGGATCACCTCTTCGAGGACATAATATAGACCTGAAAATGCAGCCTGTATGAAAATGTCATACTCTTGCTCAAACACTGTCCAGTTCTCAGCAATATTACTGTCAAACACAAGTGCACTGGGCTTTCAAAATCCATCTGCCATGCCCACAAAGTATGCACAAACTCACTGAAAATATGGCCCTTGTCATTATGTACAAACAAACTGTGCTCTGAGCTCCGAAATATCATTCAAATGCACTACGAAATGGCAGTCTAGGTTGCATGTGCTCAGTATTTATACACTTGTGCAAGCCCTTGGACAGCTTTTTAAATGTATATACACACATTGATCTACAGAAACCAACAAAAAAGCAGGTCTAGCACTGCAAGAAATGTCCTTAATTCTAAGGCTGATGAAAGACAGTCTCTCCAAACATTGCATATAAATGTTTACTGTTCTCATTCATTTTTCAGCTGTTAAGCAGGTAAAACTCATTTTCACTGTGCTGTAGCCAGACTGTAGCTGGGTTCTGATGGAAGTATATCTCAGTGGGTAACAATAAACTGTAAAGCAGAGTTCATCTTGCTCATTGACCATAGCAATGGAAGTCTATCAATAAATATAATGTTGAAAGTAGAAAAATTCAAAGGTACAAAATGCTGAGGGTACAAAATGTTGAAAGTGAAATTTGCCCTTTCCCCACTATTTTGTGATCCCAGAATTTGTATGTAGAATTAGCAGGGGGTGTGGCTGGATAAATGGAGTGTGAGAGCAAATAAACTAGATATAGAAAGTGCGCAACTAAAATCAGATGAAACTTTAATAGCAAATATAAAACTAGTGGGAAGTCACAAATAAAACGTGGTAAAAGGTATATGTGTGGGGGCTCTAAGATGAGCACTTTCAGCTTGATACCTTCCTCAGATTCTAGTAACAGCTTCATACATCTGACTACTGGGAGAAAATATATCCATGACATATATCCAGATTGCAACACCAAAAATGTTATATACATTGCATGCTGTAATACATGCATTCATTTCTATGTTGGAAAAAACTAACAAACCTCTCAAGGACAGAATTTTACACTACCAACAGATGCCCTAAGCAGACCATCTCAAAAAACTCCAACTTTACTCCTTCACATATCACCTACTCAGAGGCGGTCTCTGCCTAACATACAAAGCTATGTCAAACCCAGAGCTGTTGGACATGCTTCACTTAAAGAAATCCCAATCACTCTGAGCTACACGCTCTAGGGACCTAAACCTTGTCACTGCAATAAACAGAACATACTAAAGAGATAGATTCCTGTCCCAGAGACTTCCCATACTTGTAACATCACTCAGCCAAAAGGCCTCTTAGATCATCAAGCAAACTACTACTAGAAGTCATCAACAGCTACAACAGCTTTAGAGACACACTATATTGTAGTTCAGTGGCTAAAAAATGGAACTCTCTCCCCACTAGCATATAAAATACATTATCCAAGGCCTCCTTTAAAAACCTCATTAGGCAACATCTCATGCAAAGTTGGCAGTGCCATGATTGCTCCCCAGGCTAGTGAAAATGGATAAGGTACACATACTAAACCTAGAGTACTTGATAATAGTTTTCACTCTTACTCACAAACACTGGCTAATCTACAATGTATATACTGTACCTGTGTACTATGTATGTATTCTACCTATATTCCAAATTTCAGTTGTACACCACAAATCTATTAATTACCTTTATTTTTAAATTAATATATTTTTTTGTTTGTTCTCTCCACTGTAACTGTTGATGTGCCGCATACCTCTGTAAAAACATGTCTTTTGTAATTTGTGTGTATACTGATCATGTCTAACTAAATGTATCTGTAATTATTCTTTCTGGAGCTTTTCTCCCTGGGCCTCTGCTGAAAAAGGGCCTTTTCGGCTCAGTCAGACACGCCAGGTTAACAAATGTAAAATAAAAATAAAATAAAATAAATACTCTGGAACAAACTACCTATCTATAGCTATAGCAAACAAAGCTTCTCATTAGCACTCCTCAAGAAAATCTTGATGATTGGATGGGAGATAGGAAATTCACCCCGGGGATCATTTCTGTGGCTCTGCTTGATAGGGGCACAGGAAAATAATTTTCTTGGGTGGCGAAAGCCAGGGTACCTTTTTTGCTAGGCTTATATAGGCCCTAGGGCTAACAGCCTAATACCTACCTATGAACCAATGGACCTATTCCTCAGATGTATCTTAAAAGAATTATATGTGGGCTTCTGATTTACCACTCCTAGATTTTTGCAGCAGAAAATGGCAGATAATTTTATATTTTATATTGCTAATCATAGATTTCTTCACGCTAATCATTCATTTCTTCACAACTCTCTTTACCCTGGATAAAGTAGGCAGTCTATTTTATAGGATTATACTGTGTCTGTCATTCTCCAGAGAAATTACACAACAAAGCTGGATTCTCATCAGCTTTTAAAATCACATAAAAAAAAAAATCAAAACTTAATTGTGACCAAGTCTTTGAGGGTGTAAAACCAGAACAGCACACTTGAATGGTCTTATCAGTAAAATCAAACCAATATACATTCTTCTTATTAATATCAAAAGTTTCACAAGCTTAATAGCTTTAGAAGGTGCATATATGTCAAATTTTCAGACAGCATTTGTCTGCCATCCCTTAGAGCAACATAATCTCTAGACAGCCATTCCTGTAGTTTAACTTGAAACTTTGCCTTCACACAATTTGCCAACTTACTGGATTTTCTTTGCTATAGACATTCTCCCCAAAAAGATTATTCATATGGTTGCTGACCTCATTAAAAATGCCATTAAAATTCTAATAAGTCAGTCTACTGAATCAAATATCCAGAATTGCTTTCTGCTTGGCTGATTGACCACCCCATGACTGATAAATCTTAACACCTCTCATATTACATACTTGTGATCCCCAGAGTGCATGAACAGCTGGCACAGGAGGACAGTTGGGATTGTTGATTGTTATCCTGCAGTAATTCAGGAGATCTTCTGTTTGTTCTAGACCTATTCCATTTTGGTGGTATGCTCAGTGCAATGACTTATAAACTAGTCTCCCATTTGGGTATGAATTTCTACATATTCAGTTTGTGTAACTGGACACTGATGCTTTTGTCAAAGTCTCATGTCCCTTTGTCCTGCCTTCTCACACAGCATGGCTGTCTGCAACTGGAATAAGAGATATTATACAATGACCCCCCATTAATATTCAAAAACGTGCACATTGTAAATCTGAGTTATAGTAATGGAAAAAGGTCCGGTTGCCCAGACTTTTTCCATTACTATATCTCTTACAGCAACAACGAGTTTAACATAGCAAAATTCTCCATTGCTTTTTTTAAAGCTGTCTCACTATGTTAAACCCATTTAACATAGAGAAACAGTTTGTAAAAAGCAATGGAGATCTTGCTTTCTCTGTTGCTTTTTTAAAAACTGTCTCGCTATGTTAAATGGGTTTAACATAGCGCAACAGCTTTAAAATAAGCAATGGAGATTCTCTGTTGCTTTTTTTAAAGCAGTCTCGCTATGTTAAACCTATTTAACATAGCAAGACAGTTTGTAAAAAGCAACGGAGATCTTGCTTTCTCCATTGCTTTCGCCCACAGCTCTGATGTACTGCATAAGCATACGCATGCGCAGTACATCAGAACTGCTGCAGAATACCAGACAGCTGCGGAGGGGCAGCAAGGAGGCATTATACAATGCCATTATTTAAGAAAAGTAATTTTTTTTTTCTTAAATAATGTCATTGTATAATAGCAATAACCCACTTCTGGGTGTGGGTAATGCTGGATTTACCCACGGTTGGCTTTGTTTGGCCACTCGGGCTTCACGCTCGTGACCAAACCACACCAACCGTGGTTAAATCCAGCAATACCCACACCCTGGCGTGGGTTATTGCTATATTGTTCCAAAGTGAGATGTAGGCAAACTTGTTCCTGGTATGGAGAAAAACAACATCTGTCTCTTAATCTCACTGTCCCCTCCTTGTTCTTCCAGTGCCCTATCCACTGATCAAACCAGGGCCATTTCAGTGGTAGTCAGAATTCTTTCTCTCTATGACATGATAGCAATTGTCCAATATCCAACATTTAAAAGGCTGTGCTCATTTCATGTGTTAAGATAATTATGTGTCAGTCTACAATAATCTCTTCAAGTATGTGTACTTGTGTATATTCCAACAGTGTTTATTGATCATCATTATGGTTTGCCTTAGATGATCACATCTCTGCCTTAGTTATTTATCCATGTGTATTTATTGTATATGAGCTTTTCTACATAGATATCCACAGCAGATATTCTCTGCACATATGTAAATACACAGTTAACAAACTGAGACAAGTCAACAATAATTAATCTTGTATTAACTTTCTGTAAGCAAAGGTTTTAAGATTGGTGTTATTGTATGTTACAGTAAGGAAGGAAGGAATACATTTGTAAAATCATTCAGACATTCTGCATTGTGTATCCAGGCCATAGCACTTTAGCTGTTGGACCCCAGATATGGCAAAATTAATGCCACTCAGAGGTCAAGTAAACAAAGTCTGGCCGATGCGTAAAATTTATCAGGATTAAGTGCAATATGTTTCAGTAGCAGGAAAATAAGGTTACAATGGTGCCTAAGCAATTTATAGGGGGCAAATCACAGTGGTCACATTTCTAACTGTCAGGGTTGTCAAAAGAGGCATGTGATGAAATATATTAAATGAAGACTGGAGAAGTATTTTTGCAGACCTATAGTCTGCATGCATCTGTTGTACAAGTGGTGGCTTGTGTCAAATGGTATGTCTTATGTGAAAGAGGAAATCTTGACATATCCATCCATCTTAAATTGTGTTTTATGTTTGGGGTGAATGCAGAATTAGTGAGCTGATGCAAACATTCATGGTTTATTTTTGTGGCTTTGAACAAGGCAGAAACCAGCATGCTGTACTAAAATCAACTGTATGGGTGCTTTGCTTCTCAGAATGGATAAGTAACTTATTCATCTTCCATTTGTTGCCTGCATCGTACAGGAATTTAAATAGTGTGTTTCAGCAGATAACACCGTGTATGACATATATATATATATATATATATATATATATATATATATATATATATATATGTGTGTGTGTGTGTGTGTGAATAATGCATTAAAGGAACCTTTATGTACACATCTCACTCATGCTTTTATTATCAGATCATAATTTTAAGTTGTTAATATACAAAGCCATTATGCTATTAGTTTTTTGTCTTCCTTAGAGTCAGATATTTGCACGCATTCTAAAAATACTTTTTCTCACTCATTAACATTTTATAAAGAAATGGCCACTTCTAAATACTCCTAAAATGGTGCTTATTTCAAAATAACTGTTTTCTCAGCTAAAGTTTGTTTTTTACTGCATACATTTTAAAAGGTAATGTCTTAAAACAAGCATTGTTTCTATGAACTCTCCAGATAGTAGAAAATGTATTACTCAGATAATATTTATCAACATACAATAAGTAGCCAACTTAACCATTCTCACAGTTTAACACAATATAGCAATCAATATTTATTTGAAATTGCCTTTAAACAGATGCTAATGAATGCTGTAGAATACGACTAGACAGCTGTTATGCTGTACAGACTAGCTGGCATCTAAGGTTCGGACTCAACACTGACAATGTTACATAACGGTGTACACATTCCAGTTTATTGTCTTTCCATAGTGTGTTAAGTTACATAAATATGAATTCTGAAGTTCTGCTTTATCATGAATTGCACTGCAGATCCCTATACATTGAGATTGCTATTGGTATTATTTTAATTATAATAAGGATCAGTTTGGCTGAAAATTTTATTTCATTCTTTAAAAAGTATTTGTTTTCGGTTCTTTGAAAAAAAGTCTTCCTAGAACTGTCCAGTAGATAAGAATAGAAGAAAAGCCTCTAAGGAACCATATAATTATCATTTATTTATGTTTGGCAATTCATCATAGTAGAGTTATGAGGTTTAAAATTCACAACAGCTGTATGTACTTTCAAGAATTAAATGTTTTGCATGACTGAGTTAAAGCAGAAAATAGTGGAAAGACTGTTCTTGATAAGTAACATTTAATGCTTGAAAGATATATAGCTGAGCAAAACTTAACAGTTGCTTAAGTGAACCATAAAATGCAAGTTATACACTGAAATATTCTCTTAACCATATAAAGAAAGGCATACATTCCATATAAAAATCTTAAAATTCTTACTTTAAGGAACATTCCATTGAGTACTAAAACATAATTTGTTTTGCATGCTTTGAAAAATATAACAGGAAATATATGTGTTTTGCAATGATTTCTACTTAACCAACATGTTGTTTCATGTACTAGATGTATTTGTAGGCCACTTTTGAGATCTAAATGTGACTATATTCTCAGTAGCCCTTCTGGGTATTCTAAGTCATCAAACCAGTCATCTCTCATAGGTTCATAGGTTCATAGGTTCATACTAGGCTATTTTGCCCAAGGGGCATTATAAGCCTAGCCCATAGTTATTTGGCTTTTGCCACCCCTTTAGTTTGAATAAAACTATGCCTATTATTTTGCTGTGCCTCTGTCAAGCAGTGACACTGAAGTAATCCCTGGGGTATATCTGCGATCTCCCATCCATTGGTCAAGATTCCTCTTGAACAAGGCCAGCGAGGTGCTCTGCCTCACATGTACCGGGATTTTGTTCCACAGCATAAGGAGTCTCTGGGTGATGAATCTGTCCCTCCAGCACGTTCTATTAATAACCGTGTCAAGGTTTAAGTCTCCCACCCTTGTGGTTCTGAGGGATCTAGATTTTTGAGGTGAAGCATATTCATCAAATCTGGGTTTGACATGGCCTTATATGTCAGGCACAGGTCACCTCTGAGCAAGCGGTATGAGACTGAATGGAGCTGGAGTTCTTTCAGTCGGGCAGCATAAGACATATTTTTGAGACCCTTTATCCTTTTGGTGAGGAACTGTTGGGGCCTTTCCAGCTGCTGCAGGTGTCGGGTCAGATACATTCCGAATGGGGCATTGTACTCAATCATAGGTCTAATGAGTGATGAGTACAGGGGGACGATGACCTCCCTTGATCTAGATGTGAATCCCTTCATGATCAGGTGGGCAATGTAGAAGGTTTTCCTAACTACTTTAGCAACATGAGTGTCAAACGAAGGCTACTGTCAACCTGGGTCCCCAGATCCCTGATGACTTCTTCTGTGCTCAGTGGATTGCCACCTATATGGTAGCTAGGGTAACCTTGTTTTTCCCAAAGGGTATGACTATGCATTTCTTGGCATTTAACTTTAGGCCATGGCTCTGGCACCAGTTATCCATTTCTGTGAGGCCCTTCTGAAGGATATCTGTGTCAGATGTGTTTTTGACTATGGCGCCCAGTTTGCAGTCATCTGCAAACTTTGTCAGCCATAACCCTCCTGCGTTTGCTTGTACTTCAGAAAAGTAGATGCCGAACAAGAGTGGACCCAGGACTGAGCCCTGTGGGACACCACTTGTGACAGGCTTTGAGTCTGACATGGCTCCAGCAACTCTGACCCTGTGGGTTCTGTCACTTAGCCAGTTTGCAACCCATCTTGTGATGTATGGGTTTACATAGGTTCATAGGCTCATAGGTTAGTACTAGGCTATCAGCCCTAGGGCCTATACAAGCCTAGCCATAACAATTCCCTGAATATTTCTTCCCACATTATTTACTTTCCTGGACCCCTGTCTAGCAGGGCGACTGACGTGATCCCTGGGGTGAATTTCCTTTCTCCCATCCAATCGTCAAGGTTCCTCTTGAAGAGGTCCAAAGAGGCACTCTGCTTGACATGTATGGGCAATCTGTTCCAGAGTCTGGGGAGTCTCTGGGTCAGGAACCTATCCCTCCAACATGTTTTGTTTATTGTGATGACAAGGTTTAGATCCCTGGAGTGTGTAGCTCTGAGGGATTGGGATTTCTTTAAGTGTAGCATGTCCAACAGATCTGGGTTTGACATGGCCTTGTATGTTAAGCAGAGATCGCCTCTAAGTAGACGATATGCGACAGAGTATAGCTGGAGTTTTTTAAGGCGGTCAGCATAGGGCATCTGCTTTAGGCCTGTGATTCTTTTAGTGAGGTATTTCTGAGGCCTTTCCAGTTGTTGCAGATGTCTTGAGAGGTACATACCAAATGGGGCATTGTATTCTATAATGGGTCTAATGAGGGATGAGTACAGTGGGACAATGACCTCCTTTTTTCTGGATGAAAAGCCCTTCGTGATGATGTGTGCCACATAGAAGGATTTCCTGACTGTTGTGGCGATGTGGTTATTGAAGGTGAGACCACTGTCCACCTGTGTCCCTAAGTCTCTTATCACACTTTCTGTGTTTAGTGTACTGCCACCTATATGGTAATTCATGGATACATGTTTTTTCCCAAAGGGGATAACAATACATTTCTTGGCATTGAGCTTGAGCCCATGGCTCTGGCACCAAGCATCTGTTTCTGTAAGGCCCTTTTGTAGAGTATCCACATCATTTGGGGATTCAATAATGGCTCCCAATTTGCAGTCATCTGCAAACTTTGTTAGCCAGAGTCCCTTAGTGTTGACCTGTACTTCAGAGAAGTAGATGCCAAACAAGAGCAGCCCCAGGACTGAACCCTGAGGTACTCCACTTGTCACTTGTCTGGAGCTGGATTTGGAGTCGGCTACTTTTACAGTGTGGGTTCTATCAGTAAGCCATTTAGCAACCCATTGGGTGACATAGGGATTAATGCCCAACTTAGTAAGTTTATCTATGATTCCAGAGTGGGGGATGGTGTCAAAGGCCTTGGCAAGGTCTAGATAGGCTGTCTGGACCACCTTACCCTTGTCCATGGCTCTGGAGACTGATTCAAAGAAGTCAATCAGGTTCAGGAGACAAGATCGGCCCTTCACAAACCCAAACTGGGTGGGGTCCAGTGTTTGAAGGTTGCCAATGTCTTTGTTTATAAGTTCCATGATAATACGCTCCATGGCCTTGCAGATAAGGCTTGTCAGACTGATGGGATGGTAGTTTCCGGGATCCAAGGTGGATCCCCAGTTGTGGATTGGGATAACTATAGCTCTGCGCCACTCAGTGGGCACGAAACCTGAAGTGAGGCTATGATTAAACATGACACTTAGGTGAGGTGCCAGTTCATATTGTAGTTCATGTAGTACACAGCCCGGGATGTCATCTGGTCCCATGGATGCTGTATTCTTGGCTTTAGAGAGTGTGTTTTGTACCTGTGTGGCCGTTATTACTGGAATTTGGCAATCTTCCGGTATTGAGATGGGCCATTTAGGGGGTGAGAGTGGGGTGAAGTTGGCACTGAATCGATCTGCCAGGATATTGGCAATATCCTTCGGATCAGTATATTTAATGCCATTCTGTTTTAGCTCAGAGCAGATCTGAGCATTGCCATTTAGATTCTTGACATAATTATAGAATGCTTTGTGGTTGTCTTTGGAATCTTTGGCAATTTTATTTTCGTAACTAGCTTTGGAGGATTTTATGAGGCATCTCAGTTTCTTACTGAGGCTAGTAAGGGAGTTTTTTGCATCCTGGGATTTTCCTCTTTTCTGCAAAAGTTTCTTCCTTTTGTTGTAAAGTTCGTTTATGGCAGGGGACCACCAGATTGGCTTCCTTTTTTGGATGAGAGCATTTTGGTTCTATTTGGGATGGCACGATTCATGCATGAGTGGATGTGCTCGTACAGTGCCATAGTGTAGGATTCAGCAGTTGAACTTTCAGTTCCTGTCTGCATGGGTGTCATGAAGTTTGTCACTTCTGACTTGAGTAGCATGAAGTTGGCTTTAGAGAAGTTTTTTATGGTGGTTTCTTTACTGGGGGGTGGGGGTGGGATGTGGATGTTAAGGGTGATTTGCTTATGGTCAGACCTGACTAACGAGGGGGTGACCATAGGTATGGAGTATTGATTTCCCATGTTGGTAATGACCAGGTCTAGGATATTGGAGCCCCTGGTGGGACTATGGATTAGTTGATCCAGGGCATTGGAATTTATGAATTCCAAGAACCATTGCGCTAAGGTGTTGGGACATGAGTAGTTTTCCCAGTTAATGGCAGGGTAGTTAAAATCACCCAGTATTAGGGTGTTTGGTTCTATCTTAATATTTTCCAGTATGTTTAGAAAGGTGTAGTGAGAATCTTGGGGTATAGGGGGGGGATCTGTAGCAAGCTACAATTTGGATTGCAGTCTTACCTAGTGTTAGTTGCACTTGGAGAATTTCAGACACATTGTGTTGGCCAACTAGCCTGGTGGTGTGAATATCCTTGGTGAATATTGACACTCCTCCACCTTTAGTGTTTCGGTCCTGGTTTGGTGGCCGAAAAGTGTGGTAAGAGTTGTAGCCTGGTATTGCAGGGGTGCTCTCTGGAGTCTTGAACCAGGTCTCAGTTACTGCACAGATATCGATGTTCTCCATTTTTAGGAGTGCCTCGAGAGAGTGCATTTTGAGGTTTAGACTTCTAGCATTGAGTAGCATTACCTTCATGGAGATTTCTTCAGATAAAATACACTCACATTCATCATCTTATTTATAAACTAGCTGAAGTTCATCAACCAATCATGAAATGCTAGTAATTAAAAAAATCCCCATGTGTTAAAGGTGTACAAAGCACCTATTCCAATCACAAGTACATGCATTTAGTTGCAACTGCCAGACAAGTTCTATTTATAACAAATGTCATTGCCAATCAGCCCCCACTAGAATTCATCTGTACTTTTTCCAGTATACCAAAGCTAAACTTAACAAAATTACTACACACAACAGAGTGCCTGTACAATGCATTAACTTCCTTTTTCTTCATGATCTCATAACGGTGCTCATAAATTCTTGATTTCAAAGCTCTCTCTGTCTCTTTTTGTCTGGCAGTTGCAACTAAATGCATCATCCCCCCAGGTCTGAATGACCAAGTATCTCTCAAACCCATACAGAGTGAAAAAGCAGATTTGTTAACATAAACTTTAACGGAATTCAACATGATTTTTATGTATTTTTATTTATGTTTCATAGTTTATTCTATTTTGAAAAATGTTTTTGCAAGTACTTGTAATTGGAATATGTGCTTTGTACACCTTTAACACATGGGGATTTTTTTAATTACTAGCATTTCATGATTGGTTAATGAACTTCAGCTAGTTTATAAATAAGATGATGAATGTGAGTGTATTTTATCTGAAGTCTCCATGAGAGATTAAAGCACTTATGTGATGTGTTTTAACTAATAAAAATAATAGTATTTTATTCATGTTGAAGTCTGGTTAATTTTTACATTTTTTTTTACTTGTTTAGTGAAGTTTGGGCCTTTTTTAATCCATTTTTTGTTATTCTAAGTGATAAACTTTGGCATTATTTTGCCTATCACATACTGCTAGAGAAAAACTCCAAATTCTAAATTATTATCAAGAGGCAAATGCCATTTAATAATTCCATTTAATGTATAATGACATATGCATATGTAACACAAACAACAGATTATGGTAGTAGGAATTTCATGATTTAGGAGGTGTTTGGAACAACAGTTTGTTATAATTTCTAAAGAAAAAATACTTTCATATCTTGTCCTGTGGTTTCATTGCACTTAGTTCATAAATTTAATGAATTATTTCAGGAAAGGGCAAGCACTTTATTTGGCATCACTTTTATCTAATTTTAAAATCATCAGCTATAACTTTTTTTTGATATTTGTTTTATAAAGAAACTGCTCAAAAGTGAGGCATTTCAAGTGTTCCATGTATTCATGTGTTGATTTTGTAAATTATTTCTCCTAGTCTCTTTTTCATTGTTCTAGTGAGCATGCCAACTTATAATACTCTACAAAGGTAAATTAATGTATAAACAGCAAATTTTAGAGATATATTTTGCAAATCGGGTATAACTACTGTTAGCAACACTGTGTGAAAGATTTCATCAGTGCTTCACTCTTGCACTCAGTCGAAAAGAAACAATGTATGAGATGACTTCTACTTATGGCTTACAGTATATGTAATATTAGAATTGTAATATGGGTTGTTAAATTTATCTACTGTTCTCTCTCAAGCAGTAGCTCAAGTGTTTAAACTAATTTCTTAATGACATGGAGTACGGTTTTATATATATATATATATATATATATATATATATATATATATATATATATATATATATATATATATATATATATATAGACAACTAAGATAAAAAAAATACATGCATGAACTATTGTTATAGTGTTTTTGACATGCTTATAATTTATAGTTATTCATTCAGTAAAAAAAAATAGATGAAGTACAAAGCAATTAGAATACTGGGCAGTCAAAATGCAAGCACAAGTGAATCAATTGGTTAACAAAGTATCTGCTTCTATTTTACTGTATTAGAAGAGTCATATTGTCAAAACAGGCAGTGATGCCATTATTGGTTAAACGTAGTGAGGCAGTAAACTTGTGAGGAATTTCAAAAGAAGAAATAACATAAGAAAGTGAGTTGCTCTGTTTTAGACCAGAGACAGAATGCCATTTCAGCAACGATACGTTAAGTACTGGGAATAAGATTGATAAATGAGGAAATGGAGAGTTTTTGAATACAAGTTTAAGTGAATGTCTGCCAGATTGGAATCAGCAGTACAGTTCAGATCTAGAAGTTTGTGGATGATGATAATGATGATGCAGACTGTATATGTCATCCTGTAGGACACAGGGAGTGGCAAGTTTCTTATTGTTGTAATACAGATATGTGTGCTATTTGAAGAGAGAATGGTAAATTCACAGAGCTTGATAAAATATTTTTGCAGTAGGTAATTTAGTGGATAAAAAGTGATAGTGAAAGCAAATAATTTGTTTTCACAATAAAGGGAGGAAGACCCTGAACAGACTATAGTTGGCTGTTTATATATGGAAACCTATGACACTGTATAGTACTATCAGCTGAGGGTTACATTTGTCAGAAATTCTTCCTCCCATTAATTGTACAATAATTCCTTGCATTCACTACTCCCTCTTTCTATAATAATAACTTGAAAAAGCATTTCAATTAGCTCTATGAACTGACCACTTTTTCTTCAAACTGGGACCATGGACTTTTTCCAAACTTTCCTTCCTTTCTCAGGTTGATGCCCCAGATTTCTGATGCCTACAATTGCTTTGTTCCACTACTTCTTAACTACTGTCCTATTTTTCTCTCCACCTGTCTTCTCTTTATTTCTGTCTTTGTTGCACTTCATCCCCTTTTAATAAACTCTCTACATATGTTATAACTTCCATTTATCTTTACTACAGCATAGATTACTTTGCTTCCTTTATTGCTCTCATTTCTGTAAACTCTCCTGACATTTTCAGAAAAAAAAGTAAGCTTGTCTGTAGTCCCATAACTCTTTTAGTTATGAACCAACAACAAAGTGGTCAGTTCAAAATACCAATAATGCAAAAATATGTTTCCCAGATCCTGAAACAAAGGAAGCTCTACAACATATCACCCTATCAATATTTATTAATCAGTTTTGTGCTTTTATCCACAAATAAATTACATGGACTTTTTCATAACCTGAAAGCTGCCACCACCAAAAACATTTAACCAAAGTACATCATGTACTCAAACATCATTCAAACACTCGCAATAATAGTTACAAGACAGAATGAGTTTCATTTCATACTAAAATCAAAATATAAGATATAAAATAAACCCGGTAATGGCATTAATTGTAAAAATACACATATTATTTATTTATTGACATTTGTTAATTGGGTTAGTCCAACTGGGCTAGTGGCCCATTTACAATGGAGACCCGAGGAGAAAAGCTCCAGATTACAAAATCATTTTACAGAATTGTACAGATTTACACTCCAAGAAAACTAATATTTCAGTACAGGTAAAAAACAAAAGAAAATAAGCTCCATTTACAAAAACAATTTACAGTATTGTACAGATTTACACTCCATGAATAATGCTATTACAATATGGGCAAGATAAGAAGCCAAGTAGACAGAAAATATGCAGCAATGAAGTAGCAATGCACATAAATAGCATAAACAATAGCAACAGGTGGGCTATCATTGTTTAGAGATTATAATTTCTGCATAGGTTTCAGCAGGTAACAGAGTGAGAGAGGTTGAGACTAATACAAGCAGACATATGATGGGAATAAGGTAGAGAGAAAAGAAGGAGGGGATAGGTAGGGTTCTGACAGGGGCAAGTTTTGTTGTTAAGCAGATAAAGTTTAAGTTCTTTTTTAAAGTGTA
This sequence comes from Protopterus annectens, assembly GCF_019279795.1. Lineage (NCBI taxonomy): Eukaryota > Metazoa > Chordata > Ceratodontiformes > Protopteridae > Protopterus > Protopterus annectens. The sequence goes on from NC_056742.1 coordinate 162,292,761, forward strand.
ATGGGTGGGTAATGGAGCGTAAGTTTAAAGGAAGTTTATTCCAAGCTTGGGCTATGGAACATGTATAGAGTCATTTGCCCACAGTTTTCTTTGGTTTGCAAATGTCAAGGAGCTGCTGGTATGAGTCCTTATGGGAGTATAGGTGGATACCAAGGAGGAGTGACCTGGGCAGGAGGATGGCTTGTATAGTACAGAGTGTCTGATTTGCAATTGTGATAAAAGGAGTAGTTGCATGAGTTCAAGCCATTGGAGGGAGCTGAATGCAAGGCAATGGTGAGAGCTGTAAGGGGAGTTGGTAATGAACCTTGCTATTTTGTGGTATGTTTGTTGTAGTTTGCACAGGGTTGTGGATTGAATGTTAGTTAGGATAGGGGCAGCATAGAGAAGTGAGGGGAGGAGAAGTGCCTGTGCCAGGGAGAGTCTCAGCATTAGCAGTTAGAAATGTTTTATTGCGATAAACAGACCTAGTTTCTGGTATGTTTTTTTAATACAATGGAGTATATGTAGGTTAAATTTGATCCAGTTCATTGTCAATGATGAGGCCTAGAAGCTTGGTGTGAAGTTTTGGTTGTATTATGGTGTTATGTGATAACAAATGTGGACCTAAGTCGGGAGAGTGAATGTGGAAGAAAGAGCAGGAGTTTGGTTTTTTTTTGGTGTTTAGTATGAGAAGATTATCAGACAGCCACTTTTCAACACATAGAAAGGCATCTTGTGTTTGAGTGTGGAGTGCAGAGATATTGTTAGCAATGGAGATGCGGGTTGAATGATAAGCATATTGGATTAGGGCTGATATTTTGCAGGATGTGTACAGTTCATTGGTAAACATATTAAATAGAAGGGGGGCCAGGATAGAACCCTGTGGAACACCTTCTGTGACTGGAAGGGAGACAGAGCAGGATGAGAGCCATCTGACAGAATGTAGCCTACCAGAGAGGTAGCTGGAGAAACAAGATAGGGAGGCAGAAGATAGGCTAGATTGGATAGTTTAGATACAAGGATAGGGTGGGAGACTGTGTCAAAAGCTTTGGAGAGATCATGGAAGAGGCAGGATAGGAGTTGGTTATTGTCACGGGCCTCAGCAATAGTATGAGTAAATGAAAGGAGGGCAGTAGTTGTGCTGTGGTTAGGTCGGAAACTATTTTGAGTGGGTGTAAGGAGGTTTTGTTGTAAGAGATAGTTAAGAAGCTGTGAGTGAATGCATTTTTTGAGTATCTGAGATAGTGGGGATAGGATGGTGATGGGTCTGTATATATATATATATATATATATATATATATATATATATATATATAAAAAAATATGTAAAATCTCATTCTTAATAATTTCTTAAAGAAACACATGAATGAAAAATCCAATAAAAACTGAAAGGTCTACCATAGAAATGCTTTTCTCTGTTTCTCTGTTTGGCAATTAGAAGAAAAGTGCACAGAGCAAAACAAACCTCTGTGTATTGCCTACATTGATCTGACCAAGGCATTCGACTTTGGCAGTACGAACGGTCTGTTCATGATTCTGGCAAAAATCAGCTGTCCTCCAATACTGCTTTGCATTATCAGGGCCTTCCATGAATGCATGAAGGGGACCGTCATGTATGAAGGATCCACATCTGAACCTTTCGAAATTCTCAGTGGAGTGAAGCAGGAGTATGCACTGACTCCAGTACTGTTTGGTATCTTATTTTTGGTTCTGTCGAAATTTGCTTTCATAACTGCTATCTTTCTAAGAACCAGAATGGATGGCAACCTCTTCAAACTATTGAGGCTTAGATCAAAGACCAAGGCACTTGAGTAAGTGTGTAAGGGAGTTCCTGTTTGCTGATGACACAGCTGTTGCTGTTTACACTCAGCAGGTACTTCAGTGACTCTTGACTCGCTTTGTAGATGCATGTATGGAATTTGGCCTCATAATCACTCTAAAGAAAACCCAGGTGATGGGATTGCCATACTTTGGATAAAAGGCAATATTCTGAGAAATGGCCATATTGGACTTGATATATGTAAGTCCTTTTTGGCCATTCAGTCTCCATGTTTCAAGACTGTCTCTCTAGCAAGTCCAAACATTTCAAATAGTTATGCAGTTTTTCTTTACCTTTAAGTGTTTTGAAGCCTTTGTTGCCTTTTATTACATACCTAATTCTTTTCAATACGAGCTTCCATTTTTTAGACAAGTTATTGTGTAGCTTCCGACACATTAGTGATTGAATAAGGTAAATATTTATGAATAGATGTCATCATCATATTTTCAGAGTACATGATAGCCCTTAAATGAGACAGGTCCAAGTTGAGGCGATTGGTGTATACAGTGAGAAAACTAGTGGATCTAACATATAACTGGCTGAATACCAGCTGCTAAAGTTGCTTTTAAGGAGGTATAATTTAGTCCAGTAACTGCAAACGCTCTGTCAAATAAGTAATTTCTAAACCAAGCTGTAACTTCATGGGTGGCACAGTAAATCCTAATCTATTATAGCTTCTCATTACTGAGTATGGCAACATACAGCAGGATTGGTTCACCTATAATCAAATTGTATCTGTTTGGAAGAGAAATGTGTGAGCCTTCAGTACTACTGTAAGACTGGCACAGTGGGACAAATGGCTGAGTGTTATAAAGGGGAGGGTCTGCACAATAAACAGGGATCTATGAGACCTCAAAGCAAGAGCTCAGAAGTAAAGAGTAGCAAACAGATGGTGTAGTCAAGAGAGTGTGTTATTTACTGATAGGGAATGGTACAAGGTGTGGCAAGCTCTGCAGAGACTGAATTCATGACCCAAATATAATTACCAGCAAATGTGTCTGCTGTATAGATGATACTTAACTCCTATTAGATGGGCAAAGCAGGGCACTAAATGGGATGGAATGTGCCTGCAGAAAATCTCCATGTATTTTCTCATTGCCCTGTGAAAAGACCGTACTGGTTTCACCTTGAACTCCTTTTAGAGAGAATTTTCAATACTGCCCTTTACGGGAACTGGAAATTCTGGTTATTTGGCCTAACATACCCATATACGTGTGTTCTTTCTAGTGTAATTAAACTAACATGAGCAAGGGAGTGGAAGTCCAGTAAAACCATGGCACTGAGCCAGTTTGATTCATTTTTATGCAAACATATAAATGATATTCTGTGTTCCTTCAAAGATTCTAATCCATCTGTTAAATTACCATCTGCATTGAATCTTTCCTTAGCTACATATGTGAATATGTGAAAATGTAAATCTCTTTACAGAAGATTCATATATGGCTGGTTTGAATTACTGATATGCATAGATGTTCGCTGGTTTGTAAATAGTCTACATATTTATATTCCTCCTTGATTTTAATAATGCTGTCTGTTGTATGTTCATTGTTTGTTTATGATTGTTTCATTTCTGTGATGTATTATTTGTCATAAAGACTAATAAAATGTTGTTGAATAAAGCTATAACTTCTAGTGAAATGTCATAAGAATGTAGTTAATCTAGGAAGATGTTATGATTTATGGTTTCAAATGCCCTTTTTAAATCAAAATGAATAGCTCCTACAAAAGGACCATTTTCCGTATTAGAGTTAACTTGTATATGGGTATGTTAGGCCATGGGTATGTTAGGTAACACACGTATATGGGTATGTTAGGCCAAAAAAAAAAAATAAATAAAAATAAATATATATATTTTTAAAATGTAAAATTTTTTTTTTTTTAACTGTTAACTGTATAATTTTTTTTTTTTTTTTTTTTTGTGTGTGTTTGTTGTGTGTGTTTTCTTACTTTCTTGTTTTATTGTAATTGTATTTAAACTTCTGTAAACTCTCTGAAAAAACTCCTGGCTCTCTGCTAAAACCTGCCGCACCAGCTAGACTAGCCCGGTCAACAAATGTAAAATAAATAAAAAAAAATAAATAAAATGTGAAGATTATTGCATGGGTACAATTTTTAGATCAGAAACCAGGCTGTCTGTCAGATATAGGTTGTATTTTTGTATTTATTTAATAAACTGTCCATCATTGTTTTTGTCATTTTTTTTTTGCTAATGGGCAGAGATTTACAATTGGTCTGTAGTCACTTTCAGACTTGGGTGAAGGACTTAAAGCAAGGGTATAATCACAACATGCTTAAAATTGTGAGGCATTATACCATTAATAGGGTATCAGCTGATAATATGTGGTAAGGGTGAAGCTATCTAGGGTGCAGCATTTCTAAGCATTTAAAGATCCAGATAGTGGAATTGGAATTGAATGTGTAGTTGACTGCTTCCTTAATAATCTTAGATGTGACAGTTTTATAAAGGACGGGTGTAAGAATTTTGTGTAGAGAAATGGATCTAGTAACCACATTCTCAAAGAGCAAGAGTTTTAGCAGAGGAGGAAATATTTACAAGTATGTCCTCAAGCTGTACCGTGTACCACACTGCTTTGGGAATTATGGCACTAAGCTTAGCAAATAAACAGTAAGACCCCAAAGATGCCTAAACATACAGATTACGTGCATAGAGTCTGAAATCTTTATCCCTTTATTCAGTATCTTATAGAATTTTATGACACATTTTGGTCTCATTTATCACACTGAAACCTAGTAGTTCTGGGTATTCTCTATCTTCTCATGTCTAAAATCTGCACCAGTACTAGAACCAAGGGCTTAAATCTTCACCTGCAGATAAATAAAATATTGTGAAGGGAGATATTTATAGCTCAGAACATACTATACCTCTGAAATAAACTCCCCCTGTATGTTAAGCAGTGTGACTTTGTCTTCCTTTAAACAAACCTAGATGGTTGTATGGGCATCCAGAAATTTACTTGAGATTGACTGCTATGAGCCTCCTAGAAAAAGAAGGTGCGGCCTAAGGGAGGTTAATCAAGGAACAAATTATGTGGTCTTGGACTATCTATGAATTTGTGTCTTCTGTCTTTCGGCTTTTCCTGGTTACTCCGGTCCGCTAATGATTGGCAGTAGATTTTTTACGTGCTGGCTTGCCGGGCCTAACGCACAACCTTCAATAAAGAAACACCGATTCACGCATGTCAACACACAGAAGACACTCTAACTGAGAATTGAACATGCAACGTCTAACCGTGAGGCAACAACGCTACCACAGAGTGTAATATAGGTATATGTGTGGACTTCTTGTGAAGTAAGTCAGGAATTGTGTATAACTGAAGACCTTCAACAGCAAGATACCCTCAAACCTGAGACATTACTACAACAAAGTGAGAGACAGCACTTGACCGTATGGCAAGCATTTCCTTATAGTTATGTCCATTTAAAAAAACACATTTTATTTATACATACACTCTGAAATAGTAACACTGATAACACAAATAATATGTTCAACAGTGAAACACAGTCACATGGAGTACATGCAGAAAACACAGTTACTGTATATTCTAAATCCAAAGTACACAACATAGTTCTGTTGTACATTTTTAGGGATGTAAACTCTTATTCAGCTTGTGCAATACCATAACAGATACATTTTATTTCTTTGTCCAGTGGTTGTGCAAACTCATCTCAAATGTATATTTTGGAGGGGGTGCACAGGGAGCTTGCCACTTGCCAAGACATTTAATGTTTTGATTTGGTGTGTTAATTTCACTGATTCAAATTATCTTTTGTGGAATGTGTTGACAGTTGGTATGAAAAAAAAGAATTCCTGCCAGATTAGATTTCCTCAGCAGAAATACTTCATGAGTCTCTGTGCTGAGTAATGTGTAATTCATTAGCATATACAATGCATTATTTTACTTAAATTTTACAGTGGGTATAGGTCCTATATTTAGTAGATTTTTTTCCTTCTATAAATCAGTCTCCTTCCCTGTCTAATTCTTATTGCAGTTTATTCGGTCTAAATTATGCTGGTACTGGCACCCCCTTTAGCTACTGTTGCTTAGTGCACAGCAAATCTCACATTGACTAGCATAGTAGGATACATATTGATTTCATACCAGTCTGTTGGCTGTGGGTCTTTTCAGTCACTTCATAATAAAACTGTTACAAGAGTTATGTGCACTTGAAAAAAAACACGCTGAAAGTTATTTGAAATATAGAATATGTGCTGAAAAACTAAGGATTTTGTGGTGATAATTTGCTACTGACACAGACCTCACCTCAAACAGTAAGGATTGCCTTCCTACTGTGTGTGTGTGTGTGTGTGTGTGTGTGTGTGTGTGTGTGTGTGTGTGTGTGTGTGTGTGTGTGTGTGTGTGTGTATATATATGTGTGTGTGTATATATATATATTATGACTTGCAGTTCAAAAACGATGACCTATAATTCAGCATTTTGTTTTGAATAATGCTAGTAATACATGCAGTTTAACACAACACAATGCAGAAAACAGAAACAAATAGTTGAAAAACTGGTTTCTACATTTAGCCTAGCTGTATAATTATAAATGGAATATTTTTAAAACAAATGCACCAGTCTGTAGTTCCCAGAGAACAGAATTTTAATCAACTCATTTTTTTCATATCCCACAAGAGTTGTCTATTTTTTTGTTTACTTTCAGCCTGTCATTTCTAGTCAATCATAGTAAATTAGTCTGCAGGTATCATAGTATGTCATGACAACAAATTCAAATTGTACCAAATAAGCAAATCAGTAAGACTGTATGAAATCAGAGAACTGTTCAGGTAACATATTTCTTACCAGACTTCAAACAGAAAGGTTTAACTGAAGCAAAGAAAATCACTGTCTATTATAGATATGATTTTAGGCATAGCATGTAAACTATCTATCCAACACAATTTTATAATCAGAAGAGCAGAGGTCAGAGTATTACATGAAATGAAAAAATACATAAAAGTATACATCAAGCCTTGCAAACATACTTTCTGGATTTAGTGACTGTTTTTCCTTTACTTTGTAGAGAAATGAAATTCTGTACATGTGCCAAACATGTGCAGATAATACACAGTACAATTTATTGCAATCAGCTGCTTAATTTTTTAAAAGCATATGTTGTCACACTTTTCCCAACAAGCTGTATTTAATGATACGCAAACTACTATATGACATTGAATCATTGGCAGAAACCTCTAGCTTATTTTTATAATATTAATCATTTTGCCATATTGCATTGGAATACAGCTAATGTCAGAAGGTATGCAAGATAGAAGCCTACAGTTTTGTGCCATTGCTTATTGATATAAACATGCATATGAGATATGACTTTTTTCATCCTCCATAGCAGTTACTTTTAATACAAGGTTCATCTCTTGGACATTCCAACCTAGCAAATGCCGTCTGGATTATATTAATCTGGCACTGCTCAGCATTGGTAGTTTTTACAATAAATTTTCGCATTTTGATTTTTGATGCTTAAATACATATTCTCCATCTATACCAGGATACTGCACCTATCGCTCATTCAGCATAAGCATAAGTATCCATAATTATCTGACCCATTACCTCAGCCAAATGTCTCAAGACACCGACTTTGGAAATCCTTCCCATTTTAATCAAATTAAATTAAACCACTTACAACATTAATGCCATGTATGAGTATGAACCCTGACATCGTCTCCTGATGACAATAACTATCTCAATAATTATTTGGCATCGATTAATTCCAGTATATTAAATATGGCTCATTTAAACTACCCATCTGTTAAATGAAAATCTTATACAACAAATAAATATCCCCAGTGGTTCCTTGATTTTTATCACTAATAAATACCTAAATCAAATCGTACAAGTTCATGTCAGAGTTGATAACATACTTGACATTATTACAAATGCTGCTTCTGCCTGCAGCCTTCCTGATGTCATTCTCTCTTAGATCAAGTCTGACCAAACTGTCTAATCCCATAAAACTAGTATCATTTATCCAGTCTCTCTGCCATGTTCAAAGATTACTCAGAAGCCTTCCTGTTGGTCTGAAGAAATTCAAAAGCAACCTTCCACAATGACCAAGGTCACTAATGCCACTGCATATGCCTTTGACGTTTATGCCCATATTAATCAATGAATAGCAAACTCATTCTTATTTTGGAATTAGTAGAACTGAAAATTCAAAATCAAACACCTAAACCTAATCAATTTGACATTATGCAAGATATATCCTGCCTCCTTCTGGTGAATTCCCTTGAAAATGTAAGGGATGCCATTAAGTACTCCATTCTGTTCAAACTACTTATATGGACCTTGCTGGATTCTTTATGACTCCACATGTTAGCATTATTGACATACTCAGTAGTCTCAACATAAACCCTTATGTCACCTGTTGGATTGCAAATTGGCTCTCTAAGTGAATGCAGTTAATCTGTTGTACCTATTTATCTAAAAGACATGTCACTAGTGATGTCCCCCAGGGCTCTATTTTGGGTTCCCATCTGTTTGGCATCTTCTTCTCCTCTGATGTGAAATCAAATAATTTACAATGAAACACATTTGTTGTTGGATATAGAATGTGTACTGTTGTTGATTCCCCCCCAAACAATCACATGGGTACTGTTATTGATACCTCCCCAGACAATCACATTAGTACTGTTATTGATACCTCCCCAGACAATCACATTAGTACTGTTATTGATACCTCCCCAGTCAATCACATGGGTGCTGTTATTGATACCTCCCCAGACAATCACATGGGTACTGTTATTGATAGCTCCCTAGACAATCACATGGGTACTGTTATTGATACCTCCCCAGACAATCACATGAGTACTGTTATTGATACCTCCCCAGTCAATCACATGGGTGCTGTTATTGATACCCCCCCAGACAATCACATGGGTACTGTTATTGATAGCTCCCTAGACAATCTCATGGGTACTGTTATTGATATCTACCCAGTCAATCACATGGGTACTGTATACCTCCCCAGACAATCTCACAGTACCTATAAGATTGTCTGGGTACTGTTATTGATACCTCCCCAGACAATCTCATGGGTACTGTTATTGATACCTCCCTAGACAATCTCATGGGTACTGTTATTGATACCACCCCAGTCAATCACACGGGTACTGTTATTGATACCGCCCCAGTCAATCACATGGGTACTGTTATTGATACCGTCCTAGACAATCGCATGGGTACTGTTTTTGATAACTCCCTAGACAATCATAGCCTTAAATAGGGGCTTTCCAGAACCAGCACTTGGAGAACAAATCCATGGCCATAACTTTTAGGCCAAAAATGCAGTATTGATGCCTTTGGGAAATAAATCTATACTCCTAATTACCTTGTAAACTGGACCCCACTTCAGATCAAAACAATCATTAGACAGCGAGGAATATTTATTGAATGTGAGTCTGAATTGTCCTTTAGACATCTTGTATCAGCTATAGTGAGTAAATTCTTTTAGCCTGCCCAGTTAATTACTGAGGGTATAACCTCTAGGGCCAAAGATGTCATAAACCCCTCCATTTGTCCCTCATTGGGCCAATCATAGAATACATTTTTCCATTTGGAATGTACAGCTTCAAACATTTGACAGCTAAAAGAATGTAACACTTGCTAAGCTAAATAACAAAGGTCTAAGATCTCTCAGCTGTATTGTGGTCTTTGTCTTGACTTCTAAGATATGAACGATCCTCTTCTATTAGGGCTCCACCATCTCAGAAACTTTCATAATACTAAAGCACTTAACTTCAGAGACTTCAACCATAATCACAATGTAAAAAGCCCTCTTGGAGAGACAGGTTTCTCATTCCCTCAGTTTCCTATTGCATGTCAACTATGTAACACAATGGTCTTCATGAAGTTCTGCCTTGATGATTGGATGGTTACCCACACATTTACACCTAAGCAAGCTGTGTTACCCTTATTGAGAGAGGTGGCAAATCCACCCAATAAGATCTGGATTACATACCTTGGTTTTGCATGATCACTCAGGCTGCCTGCTTATTTAAGAACTTATTAATCAAAGTAAAAAATAGCTTGTAAAGAATGTTAAAAGCCTATCTGAAAGGAACATAACATAACAGAATAAATGATGCAGTTACACTGATGTTAATCCAGTTGAGGACATCCGTGTGACTGGTGAGCAACGCAACAATATACATGATTGATTGCCGACTGTGCCGGCCACCATGGGATTGAGTTAGTATGTTGCTGTGAACTGTGTGAAACATGATACTATATGACTAAATGCACACTGGCAGCTACCTTGTCATCTGTTCTGTTCTATGACAATGGTCCAGAAACCTTTTTCAACATGGTAACACAATGTAATAGTGTGGTGGTATATATTTCCAAGCTGCTTCTCTGCTACAGTGTGTTCTTTGTTACATCTGCTAGTCTTTCTTGTGACAGCATGAGTTTTGGCCTGATGTTAGTTTTCCCACCCACATTTCAAAGACCTGGTCTAAGTGAATTATTAATTATCCGTACTGTGTTTAAGTATATTTGTTTTTTTATGACAGACTGACATACTACCCAGGATTAGTTTCTTTTCCCTGTACCCATCAGTGGTAGCATTTGCTCCAACTCTCTGCAGCCCTGGATAAAGCTGACATGGAAGAATGGATGAACAATCTGCATTACTTCTCATATGTTATTGTTATCATTATGTGAAATATTCTTCATAAATGGGCACACTCTTCAGCCTGAACTACAGTGACACCCTAAGATCTTTCCTCCAACTAAACTTCAGCATTTTGTATCTACTTGGTGAAGGGATTAAAGGACTGATTGGACTCACTAATGACTAGACATTACTTTTGTGCTGGAAAAGATAATAGCATGCAATATTGCCAATAAATTGTATTATGGTTAGCTTAAGATCTAACCTTTAGTTGCAGATATGGGAGCCATGTAGTGCTAAATGGCAGCAATCACATAATACATTGCTAGCAAACACGGTCTATGAAATTAATGACCTGGAAGCACATCAGAAATAGTAGAAAAGTGAGTTAATGTCAAAAAAACATGAAGAAATTATGTCCATGTTACAGGGCTTGAAGCTGAGATTTTTCTTTAAAATAATTAATTACATTTTAAATTGTTCCAGAGGAGGGGCCTCTTTTATAACTCTGGGTTATAGGAGGCCACATTGTGAGTGGAACCAAGTAATAAGACATGGGGTTTGTTTATTTATAAGGAAAGTGAGAAGGATTATCAATGTTATCAAAAGGAAATGTGCAATTGCTAGGGTAATTAGGGAAAGGGTAGATGAGGTGCAGATACAGTAGCAAATGATTAGGGCAAGAGAAATGGAGAGATGCAAAGGATAGAGTATAGGTGATGTATTTTGTGAAAGGAAGGGTAGAAATCTTGGTTAAAGTTAGATTAGGGTAAAAATCAAAGGTATGTGAAGGTGATTAGAGGTGGGTAGTTGTGAGGGACACCTGGCAACAAGACTATAGTAGTTGCTTTTTTATGGCCCAAATGAGGATAAGATGGATATCCTCAAAGAATGATTGGGGGTAACTGGGAAAGAAAGAAAGGTTGTCTTTGGAGTGGGCTTTAATACTGACTTACAGCTAGAAAGTGATAGGTTGTTGGGACTGTAGAATTTCAAATGCAAAGACAGAAAGAATTGAAAAGAGGTATTTGAGCATTACGGCTGTTAGGTAAGAATTATGGCTGTTAGATATAAGAAGGAATATGGATGTGATTGTTTCCACAGATGAAAACAAGTGAGTAGTTTGGAAAGGCTACTAATAGATAATAAAATGTTAGGGAAAATAGATAAGGTTGTTGTATTATATCTTGGCCTTTCTGATCACTAAGTGGTGCTAATGGAAATTGGGAGACAACAGATGATGCTGGAATTCTGATATGAAGAAGGGAACAAAACAGGTAAATTATGAGAGAGCTGGTTAAGAGGGTATTGGTAGATAGCACAGGGGAATAAGAAGCAGTGGTAAAAAGGAGATGAGATAAAGGTAAGGCAGCTTGGCGAGGAAAAATAATAGGTTATAGAAGAGATTACATAATGCAATGAATGAGGAGATTTGGGAGGGGGTAGGCAAAATATGTCTTCAGTGTAGACTTGCAGATGGTGGAAATTGTGAGAGGAAGGTTAAAATTCTGGCTTACAAGAATCTTTTCAAAATGGAAGAACCACAAGTAGAAATGGTGATGGAAAGAAAAGGAGAACAGTGGTGGGTTAGGACTGGCAAAGAAATTTAAACTTCTTATCTGGAAGGTTAAACAATAAAGGAAGCATGTTTAGGTTACAAAACAAAGGGGGTTATGGCTAATGGCGGAAAGCCCTAAGAATATCTGAGCATTATATGAATTTGTCTAAAATTGTAATGTCTTAGAGGACTGGGAAGGACAATGTCCTTGGACCATGGGAATTGGCACAGTAAAGTATGGTTAGAAGAAGCAGATTTTTAAAAATCAGTAGGGCTGAAATTGTGGGGTTAATAGATGAAATACTCATTCAGTAGTGTGCTTGGGAGAAATTGTGATGGCATTAGTGAAAGCTATATGGAATGTAGAAGAACAAGCAATTTTTCATCCCGTCACCCTTTGCAGTGTATATTTCAGTTTGCTAGCTATGGTATTCACAGCTGGGTTAGAGAAGATTTTATGAGTAACAGAAGGGAACCTTCATCAGTTTTGTCAAAGGAAGTTTATCAACAGATCCATTGAAGTTGCTGATAGATGTTTTAGAAAGGGCAGATAATGTGATGAGAGCTTGGAATATAAAGAAAATGTCTGAGCAGTAAACTGGAGTTTTCTCTTTAAAGTTATCAAAATAGCTAGCTGATGATGATGGAAGATTGTTACAAGAGGTGGAATCTCTATATATAAGGGTCCCAGTGCAGCTAATTTAAGGGAAAAGATAGTGGTGAAGTTTGTAAATGTTTATTTGGTCATGGGATGGGGGGGAGGGTTGATGGGCTATGATACCCTCAGCCATTTGCAGATTATTGCAAAGTGTTAGTTGAGGATTTCAAGAAAATACTCTTGTGGAATTTGTGCTGTTAAAACATTTGGAAAAGAGTGTCACTTATCCTTCAAACCCAGAAAAGATGTGATGGCTATGACTGGCTGGCAAGGAGGATGGGAGGGTAGGATGGACAGCTGGGCTTCCTTCTAAAATTGTGGGTACAATACATATGGTTGTGAGTAGGCCAATGTTCCTGTGTCCAAATATAGACTCCTGCAGAATGATAACCACCATTTAAACCTCCTCAAGTGCCAACACTCTGAAAAGACTTACATACTTCTGTCTTACATCACAGCTGTGCAAATGGTGTTTCAATTTACTGGGTATGATCTCTTTTTTCCCAATGATGTGTGACCAGGGAATTAGCGTATAAACATCTAATGTCAACGCTGTGGGGTGAGGCACTCTAGGTGGGTGGTACATGAGTTCTTCCCTTTACACAAAAGTATGTTTTCATATTCTTTAGGTATACATTTCTAGAGTAAGATATGAATTTGTGGAGCTTGCAAGTAAGTGTGCAAGACATCTGAATGTGAGCTCTTGTAATGAATCTGTGAGAGTATATCTGCTGAGTAAAGGAAACAACTGCCTAGAGCTGAGGAAGAAAATGGCTGTAATAGTAGAGATATGGTCAAGAAGCATAAACTCTTTATGGAAGAGAAAAGAAAAAGAGTGATAGTGCTGCCATTATTGCTGTAGATACTGAGACATTTGAAGAAAAGTTGCCAGTATAAAATATTAGGAAATATTCAGCGAATCTGTGATAAACTTATGTTGAAAGGAAGAAGAGGGAGAATTGTTTAAATGAACATGGAAAAAGGTAAATGGTCAATGCCAGACATTAAAAGGTATACTACTGCCATGAATGTTGACCAGTAGATGAGCTAGTTAGGGAATAGTTGTCAAAGATGTGTATGGTGGGAGGAGAGGCATGTATTGTGAGAGATTGTTATGCAGCTAGTAGAAATTAAACCAAAACAAAAGGTGGTATGGAAAGTGGAAGGTAAAAAGTGAAGCATTTTAACATTGTTAAACCTATGATTATGGCATATGGGGAAAGACTGGGAATGGTAATCAAAAGAGTTAGAATTTATTAAGGATTGATTTAAGGAAAGTATCAGATAAATAAACAAACCTGGAGAAGGAGAAGCGTGAGATAAATTGATAGTCAGACCTGCCTTGGCTTGAGTAAAGAATGGCAGGAATGGATTATATACAGAGGCCTAGGGGAAGTTAAAGTGAGGTAGATATAGAGAGGTATCAATTATGGGGTAAAGGAAGTGAAGGTTGACACAGTCGTATGGGATGAAGTATTGCAGGTAGCTAAAGTATTAAAAAAATTTAGACTGATGCATAACTGTTACAAGATACCCAAAAAGCTTGAGGAATAGAATGTTGTCGATGTGAGCCACAATGGCAGATGACCTGCCTATAGGGTGGTGCTGTGATGAGGTTAGGGAGAAGGTTATTGGGATTAGATGGTCATCATCTCATCATCTTCTTTCAGCTGTTCCCGTTAGGGGTCGTCACAGTGGATCATCTATTTCCATTTCTTCCTGTCCTCTGCATCATGCTCTTTCACACCATCTGCCTGCATGTGCTCTCTCACCACATCCATAAACCTTATCTTAGGCCTTCCTCTTTTCCTCTTACCTGGCAGCTCCATCCTTAGCATCATTTTCCCAATATACCCAGCATCCCTCCTCAGCACATGTCCAAACCAACGCAATCTCGCCTCTCTTGCTTTGTCTCCAAACTGTCCAACCTGAGCTGACCCTCTCATATACTGATTCCTAATCCTGTCCATCCTAGTCACACCCAGTGCAAATCTTAACATCTTTAACTCTACTACATCCAGCTCTGACTCCTGCCTTTTCGTCAATGCTACCATCTCCAACCCATATAACATAGCTGGTCACACTACCCTCTTGTAGACCTTCCCTTTCACTCTTACTGGTACCTGTCTGTCACAAATCACTCCTGACACTCTTCTCCACCCATTCCACCCTGCCTGTACTCTCTTCTTCACCTCTCTTTCACACTCACCATTACTCTGAACTGTTGATCCCAAGTACTTAAACTCATCCACCTTTACCAAACTCTACTCCCTGCATCCTCACCATTCCTCTACCCTCCCTCTCATTTACACACATATATTCTGTTTTAGTCCTGCTGACCTTCATTCCTCTCCTCTCTAAAGCATATCTCCACCTCTCCAGGGTCTCCTCCACCTGGTCCCTACTCTCACTACATATCACAATGGCATCTGTAAACATCATAGTCCATGGGGCCTCCTGTCTAATCTCATCTGTCAACCTGTCCGTCACCACTCAAATAAGAAATGGCTCAGAGCTGATCCTTGATGTAATCCCACCTCCACCTTAAACGTATCTGTCACTCCCACCGCAGTCCTTACCAATGTCACACTACCCTTGTACATATCCTATACCACTTTTACATACTTCTCTGCCACTCCCAACTTCCTCATGCAATACCACAACTCATTATGCAGTAAGGATGCAGAAGGTTGTTAGGGTAATGAATGTTGAAATTAATTTTTTACTGGAGTCAGATGATTTACAGAGTTTTGTATATGTATTGCTGTTCTAATATTTTTAAGATATCTGATTAAATGTTTTATGCAAATGAGCTAATATAATAAAGTCTTTATTTTAGCAGCATGGCACATAGTCTGATTCCAATATTGTGAATTGTGTGGTTGTTTTACGAGATCAGCACAGAATATATCATAGGTTCAACCCTAATTTTATCAGCAAGGTGACTGATGAGAATGATAGCTAACAAGTGGATGGGAGGCTAATTGCCAGCACTGACAAAGAAGGGTTTAATATAGTGGGCTAAGAAAATTGTGAGAGTGGTCATATGGATAACTGGGGAAAAGTCTGTGGGAGAGGTGAAGAATTCAAGAATGGGAAGAGGGTGGTGGAAGTATCCACTAATTGAGTAATGTGAGTATATGACACCGTTGCTGAGATGATTATGTAGGTGTCATTTTGTCATTTTCTGGGAATTTATGAAGGTTTGTTAATGGGGAAGAACAACATCACCACTGACTTAATCTTGCAATTGCAAGATCATGGAAATGAGAACAGAGAACGTTAATAGAGCTATATGTCTTGTAGCATAAATCATATCAGTGATTAAAATATCAACTTATAGAACTAGAGGTCAGTTTTATGTAGTTAATTAGATGGCCATTAATAGGGGCTATATAGCCTCAGTGAAAGCAAAATATGTTTAAATGTCTGGGCTGCAGATGCAAAAGTGTGGGAATTTGATTAAAATCGGATAAGAGAAAGAATGATGATGCTGAAAAAGTATGCACCTGAGTCAGTATTTGTTAGTAAGAGGCACCAACACAGAATTGACTTTACAAGGTCTAGCAAAAGGAGAGAGATATGAATGTTTTAGTACCTTACAATAACGAGTGATAAGTCTGTGATAGGTGAATGGTAGCATCAGGATGATTGTGATTACTTCAAGAGCAATGTTTCCTCTAAAGTTATAGTACTAGTGATTTGTGACTAAAATCAATAAAAAAGCTTGAGAATAAAAAAACAACATTCTTGCAAAGTTAACTGCCTGATGGTAAATAAACTCAAAACTCAAAAATGGCAGCTGTGACAGCAATAAACTAAAGCCAACAAATTCAAACATTTAAGGCTATTAAGACCAAGACTCACACTGTAAATTAAAGTTAAGCACTTGTGTTGTTTTTTAAGACCAAGAACTTAAACAGAACATTGACTTACTTAAAAAATTTCCTTTAAATACACTCAAGACATGATGTAACAAGCAGTTAACACTTTTCCAACTAGTCATGTGACAGCCTTGAATGAAAAAAAAATATATATATATATATATACATATATATATATATATATATATATATACATATATATAGCTAGATAGATATAGATATAGACGTGTGTGTGTGTGTGTGTGTGTGTGTGTGTGTGTGTGTGTGTGTGTGTGTGTGTGTGTGTGTGTATTTTAAATGAAATATTTTCAACACATCACAAGTAAATATATGTGAATACTAATATAAAACTGTAAATGTTATAATTTAGTTGTTTTTAATAAACATTTTATATTTAAAGTACCAGGGGCCAGGAAACTTACCAGAAGCCAAACTTATTTGCCACCTTAATTCCATGCATTAAAGTGCATCTTATTAACACTGTCCAGAACAAAAAAAATAAATACATTTCCAAAAATTGACACATTCTGTGGCATGTTTTGCCAATGCATTAGTACAATCTTTTTTCTTTATAGCACTAACATGTTCATATATTCTCTGTGATATTATTTTAATGGTTTCACTCTTATAGAAACTCTCGCAGGAACCACAGGTGGCTAAATATACCACTCCTTCTGATTTGCATGTAAATCTCTTCCTAGTAGAAAGTGTGCCACCTCTTCAGATTTACATGTAAATCTATTCCTAGAAGATAGTGTTAGGTTTGATTTTAATAAAATACGCATACACATTTCATTTGAGTTTGTCACATGACTAGTTGGAAAAGTGGCAGGTGCTTGTTATGCTCCATCTTCGGTGTATTTAAATACAATTGTTTTAAGTAAATCAATGTTCTGATATAGTTCTTTGTCTTAAAAAGAACAAAGTGCTCAACAAGTTTAATTTGCAGTCTGTGTTTTGATCTTTATAACCTTACATGTTGGAATTTGTTGATGTTACATAAACTCTCTGTGTATGATTTTTAAATTAAGTAAATTAAATACTTAATTTTATTTATGGCTCCATTATAATTTGTTTTCAAATTACTGATTTGTTAACATGAATTTAAATACATTGCATCTGCCAGTTGTCTCATCTTGTTCCATAATGCCTCCCTTCTATATTTTGGTTTAATGCATGTGAGAGATGTCTCTTCCTTTTCGAAGTAATGAGGACAAATAGTGTGGTTTACAGTTTATTAGAGTGTCAGGGAAGGAAACGAAACCCAATAGTTAACAATAGGCATCTCCATGTACAGGGCATTATTTCTGAAATCAGTAATTTAACATTACACAGTAGACATATTTGGAATGTTATTTAGCTGGTAGGAGTTAAACTACATGTGGCAGTTATGACTAGACACTACGCTGTACAACTTTCAGTATGTTGCCAGCCTCATTTGTCACATACTAGCAGCATGATGCTTAGTTCAATTGTCATGGTTGATATGCTGTATTGCAAGGAATTTAAGCTGCATTGAGAGCTGATGGCAGCACTGTACAGGGACATTAACCACAGTGTTAGCAAAGTGAGATTTACAAAATTATTTATTCACCGGTCATTGACATTTGTAGCTTTTGTTTTAAGGCATTTATACTGCAAGCAAAATAAAACATATATTCAGTGGAATAACTCAGTTGAGAGAATTCAGTGAGAGGTGCATTTTTAAGCATGTTGGTCCATCATTAAACTGAATATATATATGCAACATTTTAGACTAGACAAAGTCAGAGGAACAAAAAGGGCACTGCTTATATTATACTACAAACTGACATTTCAGAATGGATGGACAAACATTTTCACTATACCGTCATCGCCTTTGGGATCAGGATTTGTAAATTTCAGGCAGTGCAAATTTTTTATTTACTTTTATAACTAGGTGGGTGGGCTTGTCCAAGAACCCTTCTCAGCAGATACCTGAGATCTTAAATAATGTTCACTGATACGGGCAGTGCCGGTTAGCTGCGGTTAAATTATCCCCGGCTGCATTAAGTCTCCTCTTCAGTTTTTCCCTTAAAACTAATCTAACTCTCAACCTAAGCACTCAAAAAGTATCTTACAGCCCAGCACTTGCTCAGACCTAATAGCAAGCACTAATATACCCTGACACTGACTGCCCAGCAGGGCAAGGCTCTTTATTCACCCTTCACCAACCAAGCAACTAAGCACCTCACCCTACTATTCAGGCATGACCAAAGGGCAGCTTCAGGTGCACTCTCCAGTCCAGATGGTGAATCTGGGTATCCTGAGGCAATGTTACTACTGCCTCATGTACACAGACAACCCTCTCCTCTTACCACAAAACACTAACATATGCGAGAGATGCAATTATACAGCCAAACTGGAAGCTAAGCTGTCTCCATCCAAGACTGGAACAGACAGTCAAGAGGAGAAGGTTAACACTTGCACCACAACCCCAGCCGCACACAGACCTACTAAAACAGCACTGGCAAAAAATACACATAAATACACAAAATTATACTCGGAGACTCTAAATAAAAACCTGCAAAAGCATCAGAGACCTCCAAAGCAGACACCCAAACAACCAGCACTTCCTGTCACAAAACAGTCAACACATAAAACACAAAATCAGTGTGCCGCACAATCACAGCCCTTAAGGCAAAATAACATACCTAACACACTAGTAATAGGTGACTCTATAGTCAGGCATATTGACGTCCCACTCACTAGGCTGGACAAGCAGAAGGTTACTGTTAGCTGCCTGTCGTGAGCCAGCATCCACCACATAACACAAGCACTCAGGTCACTCCAGAACAAGTACAAATATGACTCTGTCATTGTTCATGTTGATGTGAATGACCTGAGACATACCTCCCTGGACTACATGAAAAGAGATAAGGAAGAGCTCTCTGATCATGTAGCCCAGACTAGTATGACCCTGACCCTGAGTAGCATCCTGCCTTCACCAAGAATGATACCTCAGTATTAAGAAAAAATGATAAATTTCAACAATTGGCTAAGTTTCTGGTGTCATTCAAAGGGGATCCAGTGTCTGTCAGCCTGGGACAACATGCTCAACAAGCTGCATTGCTTCGGAAGAGACAACTTGCACCTGTAACCCTAGGCTTTCGAATACTGGCCAAGGCTCTTGCTGCCCCCATAGTGCCTTTTTAGGCAAGGCTCAAAAGTCAAACCCACCTCTGCAAACAGCACAATTAACAAAAAACTGAGGGTTAAACTACTCAACGCCAGGAGTTTAAATTTCAAAATGCACATGCACAAAGCACTTCTCAGTATGGAGAACATCAACATCTGTGCAGTAACTGAAACCTGGTTCAAGGCTCCAGACAGCACCCCAGCACTACCGGGCTACAATTCATACCACACGTTTTGGCCACAGAACACAGACTGAAACACAAAAGGAGGGGGTGTATCCATATTCATCAAGGATACCTACACCTCCAAGTTAGTGGCACAGCATGATACCTCTGAGATCATCCATTTGCAACTAACATCGGGCAAATCTGCAATGCAAATTGTGGCCTGCTACAGATTACCCTCCATGACCCAGGACCACCACTCCACCTTTCTGGAGACACTGAAAAACATGAAGGTCCTACCGAACACCCTGATATTGGGTGATTTCAATTACCCTACCATTCACTGGGAAAACTACTCGAGTACAAATTCCCAGGTCATGGAATTCATCAACTCAAACACCCTGGATCAGCTGGTAAATTTCCCTACCAGAAGTGAAAACATTGGACCTGGTCATCACCAACATGGGCAACAGGTGTTCCACACTGGAGGTCAAGCTGTCACTGGTTAGATCAGACCATAAACTAATCACACTGGATGTCCACACCCCACCATCACCCCCAACTAAGAAAACCACAGTAAAAAACTTTTCTAAAACAAACTTCACCTTACGTAAGACAGAGGTGGTAAGTTTCACAGCCCCCATGCTAAAGGATGCAGAAACCTTTACAAATGCACTCTATGAGCACCTACAAGGATGCATGGATCGTGCCATCCTTAGCAAAGCCAAGACTCACTCCTCTAAGAAAAGGAAACCAGTTTGGTGGACCCCTGCAATAAACAGACTATACAATAGAAGGAGGAAACTAGTTCAGAAAAAAAGCAAATCCCAAGAAGGAAAGACATCCCTGATCAGTATCAGTAAGAAACTAAGGTC
This sequence comes from Protopterus annectens, assembly GCF_019279795.1. NCBI lineage: Eukaryota > Metazoa > Chordata > Ceratodontiformes > Protopteridae > Protopterus > Protopterus annectens. The sequence continues at coordinate 162,313,500 of NC_056742.1, forward strand.
CCTCATGAAATCATCCAAGGCTAACTTCTAAAAAAAATAGCCAAGGATTCAAAAGATAACCACAAAGCCTTTTTTAGCTATGTTAAGAATCTAAGTTGCAACTCGCAGATATGCACTGAACTAGTGCAGAATAGCACAAAATATACTGAACCTACTGACATTGCCAACATCCTGGCAGATAGATTCAGTGCAAACTTCAACCCCCTCTCACCTCCAAAAGGGCCCACAACAATACTGGAAAAGTGTAGTGTCCCAAAAATCACAGATGCACAGGTGAAAACAGCCCTTTCAAAAGCCAAAAACACAGCGTCAAAGGGACCAGATGGTGTCCCAGGCTGAGTCTTGCACAAACTACAGAACGAACTAACCCCCCCAACTAAACACGCTGCTTAACCTCAGCCTCTCCACAGGCTATGTGCCCATAGAATGGTGCACAGCAATGGATATTCCTCTTGAAGCTTTTCAAGGCGAAAAAAAATAACTAACTTCCTCAGAGAACAACTAAATCAACTTAAAATGTGGTTATTTAAATGATATTTAAACACGAAAAAAATGTGGCTACAAGTGTAAAAAGTCAAACATATAGCCATCAGCTTATCAACATTAAATGTCTTTTTTTTAATAATTAATTTTTATTCATGCCATATACATTACAATGAATATCAGTTTGTCTGCCTTTGATAACAATAAATGGCAGTAGTATAGACGACGCTCATAAAAGTTAAGGCATTCGGCTAGAGTGTTTCTGACATTTATGCTATTATGTTTTATGCCCTTGAGTATGACCAGAGTTTTTTCCTCTATTGTTGATTTTAATGGACTGAAGTAATAAGTATCTAGTAGTAAAAAAACTAGTTGTTCTTCTGAGAAAGTTGGGTTTTTCTTTTTTTTTAAAAATAAAAAAAAGTTATCACTCTTTTGCTGGTTCTTTCTTCAAGAGTTTGTCTTTTCTGGTTAACTTGTTTAATGGATATTCCTCCCCACAAAGGAAGGGCCACAAATGACCCTGGTAACTATCGCCCCATAAGTCTGACTAGCCTGGTCTGCAAGGCTATGGAGTGCATCATCATGAAACTCATTAACAAAGACATTGGGAACATCCAAACACTTGATCCGACCCAGTTCGGCTTTGTTAAGGGCAGATCATGCATGCTAAACCTGGCTGAATTCTTCAAGACAGTCACCAAGGCCATAGACAAGGGAAAGGTGGTTCACACAGCCTACCTTTTCCTCGCCAAGGCTTTTGACACCATTCCCCACTCAGGTATTACAGAAAAACTCACCAGCCTGAACATAAACCCCTACATCATTAGATGGGTTGCCAACTGTCTTACAGACAGAACTCACATGGTAAGAATAGCGGGCTCCAGGTCCGACTCTAAACCAGTCACAAGTGGTGTCCCACAAGGCTCAGTCCTGGGACCCCTAATGTTAAGCATATACTTCTCAGAAGTACAGGCAAACACAGGAGGACTACGGCTAACCAAGTTTGCTAATGACTGCAAACTGGGAGCCATAACTGACTCTCCGGCTGACATGGACATCCTCCAAAAGGGCCTTACTGAGATGGACACCTGGTGTCAAAGTCATGGCCTCAAGCTAAATGCTAAAAAATGCATAGTCATCCCATTTGGGAAAAACAAAACACCCACAAATTACCACATAGGTAGCAGCCCCCTTAATACAGTTGAGGTAATAAGAGATCTGGGGACCCAGGTAGACAGTAATCTCTCCTTTGACAATCATATTGCCAAAGTAGTTAGAAAATCCTTCTATGTGGCCCATCTAATTACTAAAGGGTTCACATCTAGAAATAAAGAGGTTATAGTGCCCCTCTACACATCACTCATTAGATCCATCATAGAATATAATGCCCCATTTGGGATGTGCCTCACAGGACACTTCCAACAGCTGGAAAGACCACAAAAGTACCTCACCAAGAGGATTTCTGGCCTCAAACATATGTCCTATGCATCCCAATTGAAAAAACTCTGGCTGTACTCAGTGGCATATCGTTTACTCAGAGATGATCTCTGCCTGACCTACAAAGCCATGTCCAACTCAGAATTGATGGAAATGCTCCACCTAAAGAAATCCAAGTCACTGTGAGCCACACACTCTAGTGAGCTAAACCTAGCCACAACAATAAACAGAACATACTGGAGGGATAGATTCCTGTCACAGAGACTCCCCATGCTTTGGAACAAAATTCCAAATTACATCAGGCAGAGCCCCTCACTAACACTCTTCAAGAGAAATCTTGACGAGTTGTTGGTTAACAGAAAATACACCCCTGGGATCACTTCATTGGCTCTGCTCAAAGGATCAGTTAATTAATCAATGGGGCAGCGAAAGCCTATAAATGTCCTCAGGCAGATAGCCTAGTACCTACCTATGAACCTATGAACCTATACAGCATTTTTGCTGTAAACAGGTAGGCAATGTAATAGCAATACAGATATTGACAATAACCTCAGCTTGTAAAAATGCAATTTAAAGAGCCATCGTGTTACATATGTATGGAACTGGGGTTCAAAAATTACTGGGTGCCTAAGTGGATGTGTGTCCTATAGTGATAAAGTATTGATTTTTCTTTGTTACCAGCACATATGAGCAAAGTTTGAAAACAGCTGGTAACGGTTGAGATCCTTAGGTAAAATAGGTGTGCAGCTTGTTAACAATATTACAACAAAAGATTATAAAAGAATTGTAAATCTTAACACCTTATTATTTGGTAATAAACTCAAAACTTCAAATCTCTTTACACTATTCAAAAAAAAAACAGCTTGTATGGGATCTCATTTTTGTTTACATGCTTGAAAGTTTAGGCTTCTGATTATCTACATGCATGAAAAACTAAGGGTTATGAGACATTTTAACATAATCAGTGTACCAGAAATTGGTCCAAATACCTTTTGGTACCCACAACAGTAAAAGTAAAAATATGCAATTTATTTATTTTCACTGTGTATGGGTTAGTCTTCTTACAGCAGTGGCCTCTTTCTTGTGAAGATCTGATTTGGCATTCATAGTGAGCATGGGAAATTTTGCCTGGGAACCAGGGAACTTCACATACACTTTTTGAGGAGAGGAAATGTAGTACTCTCTGGAGCTGCTACATGACAGCAGAGGACTGCTACTCTAATTCTAACCATTCTAAGATGGAGGAGAGTGCAGAGAGGAGCAGGAGAAAAGGTAGTGACTGAAGGAGGAGAAGAAGGTGACAAAAATAATTGTTAGACTTAAAAATCAGAATTGGCGACACCAGTGTTAATAAATTTTATGACACAGGTAGAGCTAAAGGAAGGACAAGAGGAAGCATGACAGGAGTCATATGACTGTGAGAGTATTCGAGGAGGAAGAAACTGAGAAGTTGGACACAGAAGTAACAACTTGTAAAAGAAAAACAAAACTGAGGTACTCTTGGCTCATAGTCCAGTCACTTTTCGAAGTCTACCTCTACAACAGAATTTTTTTTTTTTTTGTTAAAATAAAGAAGCACTTATGCAGATGCAGACAAGGAAGGAAAAATGGAGTAAGGAACTAAGATATGATAAAGATTTACAGTTTTTCAACAGCCACAGACAAGATTTCTGGTTAAAAGAAGGAAAAGGTTAAAACAATGACAGTGTGAACAGGTATGATATTTTAAACAATATTATAAGAGCATTACTTCATTTGGGAGCTCAATATTTCTGCAAAGTGAGATTTTGCAGCTTTAATTTGATTGAGAATGAAAAATAAAGTGAAGTAGCATCATGGAAAGACTACAATTATAAAAGAAAATATATGTGCAATATGCATGAGTATTAGTCATTTTTTTCTTTCACTTTGTAGTAAAGTTTGTGAAGTTAAAAAATATGTGATGAAAGGAATGTATAGACTGGGGGTTAAGAAGATGTGGGTAGAAATGGACTTTAAGGATGAGAACATTCAACATATTTCAAATACAATAACTATGAGTGGTAATATATGATTTATTTCATACTAAGGCCAACCTAAAGCACGTCTTACCTGTGGGGATAAAACTCATTTAGTACAAAATTGTAACAAATGAAGGCAAGGCCGTTGTGGGGGAAGGGAACGTATATCAAAAACTGCATGCCTTTTTATAGAAAATGTTAAGAATTCAGGCACTTCTCATCTGACTGTCCCATTTTTAAAAAGAAAATGTCAGATGAAGAGGAAATCTTAGAAGTAAAGCAAACAGTAGAAAGTATATAGAATATTTAGAGAGAGAAGGTGCTATGGGAGAAGGGGATACTGAAGCAAGGTTAGGGAATGAAGAGGTAGTTAGAACTAATAAAAATAAACAAAAGTATGTTATTTGCTTGTGGGGTACCAGGTGGAATAAACAAAATGTAAAGACTACAAACAGTATGGGGGACCAGCTTGTTTGGTCAGTAGGAAATGAGACATGTTCTGGCATAGGAATTCTTATCAAAATGAAGCAATAAAAATTCTAAATGTAATAACAATAGTATACAAGAAAGAGTAGTGATATGAGAGTAAGACAAAAATGTACCAGACTAATGATAATTTGTGCATATGCCAATACAAGAGAGAGCAAAAAGTTGTTTCAGGAAAAGAAATAAATAAATACAACTTGTGTTTGTGAATGTCAGTAGTGATGGCAGGAGATTGTAACTGTAAATTGAGCCAAGGAAAAGTAACACATGATGTTAAGAGATGTTAAGAGAATGAATAAAATGTGGAGATTCAAAAGTGGGAAAAATAGAGAATGGTCATATAAAATGGCATTTTTTTTAAGTCTGAAGTTAATTGTATAATTTATTCTAAAGACAAGAAAGTAGTAGTTTACTCGGAAAATACAAATGGCAGAGTTTTCAGATCATAAATTATTATTGGCCAGGATAGGGAAAGACAGAAATACAATAAAGAAGGGAAAGGAAGAAGGGATGATATAAATATTATGTAAAGATCATATGACAAGGAGTCCATTTTATAAGAGATAGACATATTGGTGTGTTTCATATAAGTAAAAGTATGAAAAATATTAGAAGTGGGGAAATAATAGATAAATAAGATGAAATATAAAGATATTTTATAGAAGTATGAGGAACATCTAAAACAAGGAAGTGACAAAATAAGGGAAATGGAAAGAAAGATGTTTTAAAAAAATAGAGAAAAAAGTAAAAATGATCTAACATAGGCAAATATTTTTTTTCCAAAAGAAAAGAAAGTGGGGGGTTCCACCTTCTTAAGGAAAATAAGTCAAAATGAGATAAGAAAGGATGAAGTCTATATTATATGGTAAAAGAGACAGAAAATGCAAAGAAGATATTATGAAGGGGGTAGAGAGATCTGTTGGAAAAATGTATGAAAAGAAGGGTAGAAATGGGAAGAAGGTTGCATGATTTGCCCAAAGGAAATTGTAGAAAAAGGGAAGCTGTCTCTGAAATTCAGTGAGTCTTGCAGAATAAAGGGTCTTCTATCACATTTTGATTTCCCTGCTACAATGAGAATTAAATGCTTTCTAGGGTTCCTCTTTCTGCAGAAGGTAGTTTAGTACAGATATTTGATTCTCTCATTATCCTGAGTCAGTGTTACTGGATTAAGCCATATTACAAAAAATGCAATCATTAAAATATTTGTCATCCATTGGTTTACTGGTAATTTATTCACACATGAGTCATCTGTTTAATGAAAAATGGTCTTTGTTTCGGGGGGGGGTCTATGCTTGAGAGCAAGTGTATGTGAACCCTGACAGTAACAAATGCAGTTGAATGTTTATTACAGGATACCAGACAAGAAGATAATGTAATAGATTATAGTTTATAGTATGAAGATTAAATAATTATACCTCTTAAAATAATGGAAGAATAATTTTGCAAAACTTGGCTCTGCTTGTCTAGTTTCTGATTATTCAGAAATGTTTGTAACCTGTTAAAGCAGGAAGAACCACAAACTCATCCCAGACAATATTATTGCAATGGATTTCTGTGTTAATTTAGAGCAAATCTGAAACATATCAAGTAATCTTTATTATACTGGTAAAGGGAATCAAAAGACATTGGTCACATGTTTGTCTGTTTGACTTGGAGGACCTATGACATTTCAAATGTCCAGTTAAATCAAGTCATACTCTTTACTTTTAAAATTCATCAGTTTACATTTCTTTTTTTGTCACACTTCACACTTGACAAGATTAAGGGCCTAGTAGTTCACATCTGATGTCTTTCTGACCATGCATTGATCTCAGTTAATGTAGTAGAATCTCCTTTAAGCAGTAAATTATTTATCAGGATCAGCAGTATGGTATTTTATAAACATAAGAAAGTTATACAAGAAAAAGAAATTAATCATGTTTGACTAGTAGCAACAAACACAAAGTGCCCCTTAACAAGCAAAGGGGGAATATTCAAAACACACACACACATATATATATATATATATATATATATATATATATATAGAGGTCTGTTTTGAATAACATAATGGAAGAAGGAAATGAGTGACTTGATGAATGGTGCAAGTGCTGATAAATAAACAAAGCAAAGAAAAAATGTACAAAAAGCTTAAGAACACTTTTAAATGAAAAACATATTTGTCCTGCTCTGAATTCCAGGAAATATATTATTTGCATGAATAATAAGATAACATAATAAGAGAGCAGAAAAGAAAATCAGGAACATTACTATGAATCAGAAAGGCAAGCAAATATGAAATCCATAGATCATAGTATGTAACAAATATTTTTCTGCAAAATAATTTGAGTAGATATTTTAGGATATAACAAGTGGTGATCATATTGATATTTGGACTCCTTTGTGAAGCAACAGATAACTTTTTTCTGTTTACTTTAGCAATACAAGGTCTGCAAATTATTACTGTGTTCCCATGGATTAGTGCCCTTGATACTGCCTAATGAATTTATATATTCTTGAAATTTTATTTTCTCTTAGATCATCTTGGTTAATTCTTATTATTTTCTTTCTCAATGCCTACTCCTAAGATAGGTTTGCATCTAGAACCCCTCCTAAGATAGGTTTGCATCTAGAACCCCATGTTCTAGTAAAGGTTCCTTGTATTTCAAGTATTACGTTTCAATGTCATCTATCAAAAACACTGACTCTAATTTCTATTATTTTCTTTAATGATTAATTGTCTGAGAACATGAGACAATTTCTGCATTGCCTTAGGATGCCCAAGTATACCAAGCAATCAACACAAACATTTGGAATTTGTATATCCATGTTGTCTGGTCCTGTAATAGGACAGGCTGTTTAGGATTATGGATGAGGTTTTAACAGTGGTCTTCTAAGGTAGATTCTGGGGTTAAGGGTAAGATGGTATATATTGCTAGGATATGGTAGTGCTAGTCAATGACCAAGCTAGCTACTCTAAGTTTAATTCTGTACAATGCCACAATGTCTTACTATTTAATAGGTTTTAGATGGCCTAACCCTGACTTTATATGGAAATTTTGCTGCCTAGACATTTTCTACTATATAGGAGAGCCTCCATATCCATGTTGTCTGGTCCTGTAATAGGACAGGCTGTTTAGGATTATGGATGAGATTTTAACAGTGGTCTTCAAAGGTAGATTCTGAGGTTAAGGGTTAGATGGTATATATTGCTAGGATATGGTAGCGCTAGTCAAAGACCAAGCTAGCTACTCTAAGTTTAATTCTGTACAATGCCACAATGTCTTACTATTTAATAGGTTTTAGATGGCCTAATCCTGACTTTATATGGACATTTTGCTGTCTAGACATTTTCTACTATATAGAAGAGCCTCCATGAAGGTGGGTGTGTGGTTTGTGCTTTTATGTGAGAGCTGTGATGGTGGTGTTATGGAAGGCTATGTGTTGCATATGGTGTGGTACAGGTGTTGACCTTCTCCTCTTGACCAGCTATTCCGGTCTTGGCTTGAGAGTGCATGGCTTCCAATTTGGATATATAAGTGCATCTCTCATAAATCTGATTGTTGGGAGGTAAGAGGAGAGGGATGTCTGTGTACATGAGGCAGTTGCTACACTACCTCAGAATACCCAAGTTCACTTGGTTAATAAGAGAAAGCACAGGGAACTGAACTTTAGACATGCCAGGAGGGATGGTCATTATTACTAAGTACTGGAGCTGTTTTGTTATATATTCTTTTTACAGGAAAAATGTCACTCAAAGTGTCTGAGTCTGTACAGAGCACTGCCAAACACTTGAGGGGAAACTAATATGTAAACCCTGAAAATTTAAGGATGAAGTATTTAGGCAGATATTCTGAAGTTAGAAAGAAATCAAGCATTACTTACTGAAAAATAAAGAATTAGCTTGTTAAGAATGATGAAAAGATGGGAGTTGCATGAATGGGTACTGCCTGGCTACTACTAATGCTGGTCTCAGCACAGCTTCACTCTATTGGGATACAATACTCCTTTCTCTCATCAGAAGCAAAATGTTAGCACCAATCCCAAGAAAGAAGTGTTTACTGTAATGCATGCCTAATTTTGCAAGATGTTCTGAATTCTTAGTTTTCCGGGTAATCAACCAACAATGTGCAGTGGTGTGCTTTTGTCACTCATAGTTATTTTATTAAAACCTGCTTGTGTCCTAGTTTTACATTACTTTTCTCTAATTTGTTGATAATACCAGCACAGTGGATAGTGACAAAAGGCTTGACCAATTCAAAATAAATAAGCTGCATAGAATGACTGTTATCCACAGCCCCTGCATCCTTTTCCAAGAAACATACTAGGTTTTAGAGACAGGACCTCCACTTCACAAAACCAAACTGATTGAGATCTATATCAGTTTGGCTGCACGTCTGCATAAATGAGTTCTGCCATGATACATTCTATGGCTTTACATATTAGGCTGGTGAGTCTGATTGGGCTATAATAACCAAGGCCTGAAGAGGAGCCACCCATGTTTAGGGGAATCATTGTGGCTAACCTCCAGGCATCAAAGACAAACCATGTAGATAGGCTGAGTTTGAACAGTTTGAGCAGAAGCTTAGATGAGTAATACTTAACAGTGATGAGAATGTGGCTTGGTATGTTACCCAGTCCCATGGAAGTAGTGTTTCTAGCCTTTGACAGTTATTTTACGACTTGTTCCAAGGTGATTTCAGGGGAAACTAAATTCTCATAGCTAGTGGGTGCAACAGTATCAGTGTGGGGAGGGTTAGCTTAGCACTAAGTTTGTCTTCTGATATATTAGTTATATCCTTAGCGTCAGAATGGGTTACATTATGAATGAACTCAGTGCATTGTTTGACATTTATACCTTAATTTTCTGGCATAACTGAAAAAATATAGTTTCCTTTAAAATCTGTAGCAACCTTAAATTAATAACTCTTCTTTACATTTTCTAACAGTGTTTTGTAAGTTTCTTACAGGCATGTTTAAGTGTAGTCTGGAAGTTGTGATATGGGAATCTCTTACAACTTTTCATTACTTTCCATCTTTTGTTGTCTAATTGATTAATGCTGGAATTACACCAGAGAGATTTATTCCTGGATTTTCTGTTATATTTATGGTGGTTGGGTACTAACTTTTCTAAGCAACTGCTCATGAGCTAGGAAAAGCAGACATGAAGTCAACATCCCTCTTAGGTAGGTTTGCCTTGGAGAAGTCCCTAAAGATGGTTTCAGTTGGCTGTGGGGTGGTATAACTCTGATTGACAGAGAAGATGGAGATAAGGAGATGTGGGGTGGGTTGCAAGTGGGTCCTAGGTTGGTCAGAACCAGGTCAAGGATATTTTTTATTTATTTTTTTATTTAACATTTGTTTACCAGGAAAGACTGACTGGGACAGAGCCAATTTTCAGTGTAGTCCTGTGGAGAAATGCTCCAGATGCCTGTCTTTGGAGTGTTGAGGGAAACTGGAGCAACAGGAGGAAACCCACATAAATGCATGGAGGACAGGCAGACTCCACACAGCTCAGCTGAGAATTGAACCAGAGAACCTCTTGCTTTGGGCAACAGTGCTAACCACTGCACCACTGTGCCACCCATATTTAAACCTCTGTTAAGTAGTTTTATAATTTGCTGTGCTGCATTGCTATTAATGAAGTCTAGGAAATGCTAATTATAACTTTTTAAAAAAAATAATTTAGTTTTAAAACAATTAATAAATCAATTCTAAAACAAACAAATAACTATTTACATAGGTCCATAGCTGATCAGTACATAAAAGTTATATATCAACAACAATTAATATTTTTCTTAATTTTAAGCCAAGATTTATATGAATATGTAATATTGGAAGTTCTCATCTTTATGGTATTGAATTCATTACTGCAAACATTTTTTGCCATACTAACAAATTCAATACTAAAGCAGGCAACTTTAGTTTTCCAATTTTTAGTAATTGCTTTTCTGGCTATAGCAAGAATATACAAAAGAAGAGGCACTTGGGTTTTTGGAATTGTCTCAGGATTTGGAGCATTAAATAAAACTAAAGGTTTAGAAATATTACATCTATCTGACCATAGCATCTTTCCAAAAAGGGGAGATGATTTCAGAATCACATCTCCGGCATTTAATTCTGTTTCATTTATACATAATTGTACATTTTTTAGGAGTGACAAAAGCTCTGTGTAAAAATTTCCAAGTGAAAAGCTTGCAATATAATGAAGATGTAGTTTTATATATAGATTTTAATATTAATTCCTCATATACTTCAGAGAAGTCTTCATTACTAATTTTTGAGGAGTAGTTCCAATAGGAATTGTCTAAATTTGAGAAATCTAACTTAAGAATTTTATAAATTTGTGACAAACATGATGTATTTGTCATTGCATTATTACTGGTATTTATTAAGAATTCCAATAATTTAAAGAACAATTTCTTATCTAGGATCAATATCTTATTTACATCTGTGTTCACAAAGTCTCTAAATATTTGTAAAATTAACCAATTCTCAGAATCTTGATTGAATTTGGACCTTACATTTTCAACAGTTTAAATGTCAGTACAATTTAAGAATTGATGCCAATAAATTAAATTATTTTGTTGTTTCAATGCTAGCATTTTGTTGAAGTTATGTGTTATGTGCTTCCTAACCAGTCATTTGTATATGCAATTTGAAACAGAAAATATTATGTCTATAGTACAATGGTTAGAATATGTGAACTTTTGGAAAGAGGAAATTATTTTATTTAAACAGAGAATTTGAGAAGAGGTTAAAATACCATTTGCACAAAAATCTTATAATAACCCAATAAAACTATTAGGTACTATTTGTTTATGACTGGTTGTGATATATTTATTATTTACTAATAATTTTTCTTTTATGTATTTCTTTCCAATTTGAATCATAAGACAAATTTATCCACAAAATTATAAACTTTATAATTATTGAAGTAGCATACGATTGAATATCAGAGAATCCTATTCCTCCATTATTACAACCTTTTCAATGCCAGTCAAAGGAAACTCTTGGTTTGTAAAGCATGTCAAAAAATGTAAATAGAATATTATCTATCTTCTCCATCTTTTTTTTGGTGGTGATAGTACTAAAGATTGTAAGGCAAACAGTATTTTAAGGATAATTACCATCTTAATAAGCATTAGTTGTTCTTCCATGGCAAAGAAAAACGTGTTTCAATTTCTGATTAAACTTACAATTTTATCAGCAACCTGTTGAAGGTTTATGTTTATCATTTATTTGCTATTAGACATAATGGTTATACCAAGATATTTCATTTGATTGCTATTCCAATTGAAGTTAGAATATTTTTGTATAATTTTTTTGTAATATTTTATTAATTAATAATGTACATCATCACAAAAGGGTTCTCATCTAGGAAAAAAGAGGTCATTGTTCCCCTCTACTCGGCACTCATTAGACCAATTATAAAGTACAACTCTCCTTCTGGAATGTACCTCACAAGACATCTGCAGCAGCTGGAAAGGCCACAGAAGTACCTCACAAAGAGGATTACTGGCCTCAAACAGATGCCCTACACTGACTGTCTCAAAGAACTCCAGCTTTACTCTGCAGCATATCGCCTACTCCAAGGAGATCTCTGCCTAACATATAAAGCTATGTTAAACCCAGGGCTGTTGGACATGCTACACCTAAAGAAATCCCAATCCCTCCGAGCTACATGCTCTTGGGACCTAAACCTTGTCACCACAATAAACAGGACATGCTGGAGGGATAGATTCCTGTCCCAGAGGCTTCCTATAGTCTGGAACAAGCTACCCATCTATGTCAAGCAAAGTTTCTCATTAGCACTATCTTGATGTGTGGATGGGAAATAGAAAATACACCCCGAGGATCACTTCTGTGGCTCTCCTCGACAGGGGCACAGGAAATTAACTTTCTTGGGTGACGTAGGGCAGAGAACCTTGTTGGCTAGGCTTACTTATGCCTTTGGGCCGATAGCCTAATACCTACCTATGAACCTATGAACCTATGTACTTGTTTTATAATTAAATCTTGTTTGAGATTTCTTCAAACTGACTCATAGAAATAATTATATGTTGTAATGAATTTTCAATAGTCCATATTATTAGTAAAATATTATCACCAAAGAATTAAATCTTTAGTTAGAAATCTTCTTTTATTTTGATACCATTAATGTTCTTATTGGATCTAATGCTATTAGCAAAGGGTACCATAGCCAATGCAAAAAGGAAGGAGGAAAATGGTCAGGCTTGTTCTCTGTCTCTTTGTAATTCAAAAGAGTTTGAAAGAAAATAACCTATTTTAACATAAACACAAGAGTTAGTCTTTAACTTAGAAATTAATGCAATTAGCTCAAGTGAGAAATTATAAGTGTTTTGAACAAGTACAAATAATGAATCAATGAGTCAAAAGCCTTATATAAATTGAAATGAATGATGGAAAGTTCTTCGTTTGTTTTTTATTTTTGTGGTCTATTAATGTATGTATTCTTATTGTATTATCCTGTACCTGTCTATTTGAAATACACCCATTTGACCATTGTTAATTAGTTTAGGTATAAGTAGATTAATTCTGCTAGCTAAAATGGATGTGAACATCTTACAGTCCACATTTAAAATGAAATGGGCCTGTATGATGAACACTTTGCAGGATCCTTATCTTGTTTTAAAATAGATAATATAAGGGGATATTTACATGATGGGGGCCTTCAGCAGTTGTTTCTACTTCTCTGTACACCTTATCTAATATTTTAACTACGTCATCTAGTAGTATTTTATATAGGTCTGTTGTAAGGCCATCTAAGGCTGGTGCCTTATTACTTTTTAACTTTTTATTTGATCTTTTATTTCTGTTAAAGTGAAATGCCCATCAATTTTTTTATTTGTTCACTTGTTAATTTATTATTTATATTTCCCTTAGAAAATTTCAACTATAGCATCATTATCTAGGTTATTTGTATTATTGTTATTTATATCTTCATAAAATATTTTAAAGTCCTCAAGAATACCTTTAATATCTGTTCTACTTTCTTTTCTATTATTTTTATGTATTATAATTTCTTTGATATGATTTAGTTTATTCATTTTCTTTGATCTAAGAGCAGGTTTATGCAAGCTTAAAGGGGTTAGTGAAGTTTAAGCTTTGCCAGCTTTATTAAAATGTTATGATTTAGAATTTAATCATATTTTGTATTTACATTTTTAAGTTCAGGCTGACTTATAATGTGAATTGGTTTTCAATTTAACTTTAGTGTATTTATTTTGGTCTGTAGTATACTCAATTATTTGTCCCATTCTCTTGTATTACTAATATAACTGATAGTAACTATTCAATTTAAGTAAGCCTTCAGTGAATCCCAGAGGACAATGTCAGTTACTTTATCATTCATTTTTATTTCTAGGAACTGTTTGATGTCTTTAACATACCGGTCCTTAAATTCTTTTATTTTAATAATGTACACTGGTAATCTCCTATGATGTATTAGATTGTTTTTAAAATAACATTAAAGATTATATTGAAACTTCTCTGAATATGCGATAACAGATTGTTTGAGAAAAAAGATCAGCAATATTTGTTTGTGCTCCATATCTATGTGAATAATGGGTAAACTAAATTGAGTTTGTTTTCCTTAGCTTATAAATATATATATATATATATATATATATATATATATGTGTATATATATATATATATGTATATATATATATATATATATATATATATATATATATATATATATATTTAAAAAATAATTAATTTACAAATTCATGTTACATTGAGTTGCAAATGATCTAGGCAACTCTGCAGAAATTTAAATTCAGTGAAATCCCGGAACATTGTATTTTGCTGCCAGGAAACTAACCAATTGGCCACCAATAATAAAAATACAAATCCAAACCAAATAAAACACAGCAAAGTTGGGGACTTTGCCCCCACACATCCCCATCTGGGGGGTTGTACCCCCCAACTAAATATACCAAATACAAGATTGCACCACAGTTGAAAAAAGGCAAAGTTCACCATGGTGGCCAAGTGATTAGTTTCCCGGAGGCAAAATACGATGTTCCGGGAGTTCACTGAATCAAGTTTTCTGCAATGTGGTCTCAATTTTATGTGATTCAATATAGTGGTAATTATATATAAATATATATATATATATATATATATATATATATATATATATATATATATATATATATATATATATATATATATATATGTATAGGTTCATAGGTGTGCACTAGCATAATGGCCTTGGAGCCTTTACAAGCCAAGCCCATAGGATTGCCCCTGCATTGTGCCAGCCAAACTTTGTTCACAGTGCCTCTGTCGAGTAAAGCCACTGGAGTGATCCCTGGGTTGAATTTTCTATTTCCCCTACACTCATCAAGATTTCTCTTGAAGATTGCCAGTGAGGTGCTCTGCTTGACATGTAAGAGAGGTCTATTCCATAGCAGGGGTAGTCTCTAGGTTATGAACCTGTCCCTTCGGCATGTTCTCTTGATTGTGGTAATGAGGTTGAGGTCTCTGGAGCATGTGGTGCAGAGGAATTCTGATTTCTTTAGATGTAGCATTTCTAACAGTGCTGGGTCAGACATGGCTTTGTAAGTCAAGTAGAGATTGCCTCTAAGTAGGTGATATGAGACAGAGAATAGTTGGAGTTTTTTTAGTCTGTCTATATAGGACAAGTTTTTAAAGCCTAGGATCCTCTTTGTGAGCTACTTTTGTGGTCTCTCCAGTTGTTGCAGATGTTTAGTGAGGTACATGTGAAATGGACATTGTACTCAGTAATTGGCCTAATGAGAGAAAAGTAGAGGGAGACAATGACCGCCACCCCCCAACACAACCCAAATGACACATAGCCCACAGACTCAGTGTGCCACTCAACCACAGCCAATAAGGTAAAACAACGTACCCAACACACTTGTCATAGGCGACTCTATAGTCAGGCACACTGATGTCCCACTCATCAGGCTAAACAAGGAGAAGGTTACTGTCAGCTGCCTGTCGGGTGCCAGGATCTGTCACATAACCCATGCACTCAGGTCACTCCACAAGAAGTACAATTACAACTCTGTCATTGTCCATGTTGGTGTGAACGACCTGAGACATACCTCCCTGGGCTACATGAAAAGAGACATGGAAGAGCTATCTGATCTTGTAGCCCAGGCAGGTATGACCTTAGCCCTGAGTAGCATTCTGCTATCACCCAGAATGATGCCACAGTACAAGGACAAAATGATTGACTTCAACAATTAGCTAAGCTTCTGGTGCCATTCTAAATGGATCCAGTATCTGTCTGCCTGGGATAACATGGTCGGCAGACCATGATGCTTTGCCAGAGATGGCCTGCACCTGTCACCCCTGGGATTCCGGATACTGGCTAAGGTTCTTGCCGCCCCTATAGTCCCTTTTTTAGGCAAGGTTCAAATGACAAATTCACCACTGTAACAGGAACAGGAAAGCAAAAACTGAGGGTGATGCTACTCAATGACAGAAGTCTAAATCTCAAAATACACTCACTCGAGGCACTCCTTAAAATGGAGAACATCGATATCTGTGCAGTGACTGAGACCTGGTTCAAGGCTCCAGAGAGCACCCCTGCACTACCAGGCTATAACTCATACCACACTTTTCGGCCATGTAACCTGAACTGGAACACCAAAGGCGGAGGTGTAGCCATATTCATTAAGGATATCCACACCTCCAGGCTAGTTGCTCAGCATAATGCAGCCGAGGTTATCCAAGTGCAACTAACTCTGGGCATAACTGCAATCCAAATAGTAGCTTGCTACAGATCACCCACCATGCCCCAGGATTCCCACTCCTCTTTTCTTGATGTACTTGAAAATATTAGGGTTCAACCAAACACCCTAATAATAGGCGAATTCAACTACCCCACCATTAACTGGGAAAACTACTCATGTACCAACTCCTTCGCTCAATGCTTTCTGGAATTCATAAACTCCAATGCCCTGGATCAACTTATCCACACCCCCACCAGGGCCAACAATATCCTAGATCTAGTCATTACCAATATGAGTGACCGGTGTTCCACACCTGAAGTCAGTGCCTCATTGGTCCAATCCGACCATAAGCTAATTACCCTAGATATCCACATCCTGCCTCCACCCCCCATTAAGGAACCCATAATAAAAAATTTCTCCAAAGTCAACTTCATGCTTCTTAAGACAGAAGTGGTGGACTTCATGAAACCCATGCAGATGGACAATACAGTTACGACTACTGAATCCTGCACAATTGTACTTTATAAGCACTTACATGAGTGCATGGACCATGCTATCCCAAACAGAACCAAGACACTATCCTCCAAAAAAAGGAAAGCAATCTGGTGGTCCCCTGCCATGAACAAACTGTACAATAGAAGGAAGAAACTCTTGCAAAAGAGAGTAAAATCCCACGAGTGGAGGAGCTCCCTGGTCAGCCTCAGTAAGAAGCTGTGATCCCTGATAAAATCCTCCAAAGCTAGTTATGAAAACAAAATTGCCACTGATTCTAAAGACAACCACAATGCATTCGATAGTTATGTCAAGAATCTGAATGGCAATGCTCAGATCTGCTCTGAGTAACAGCACAATGGCACTAAATATACAGACCCAACTGATATTGCCAACATCCTGGCAGATAGGTTCAGTGCTAACTTTACCCCCCACCCCCTAAAGAGCCCATCTCTATACCGGAAGAATGCAAAGTTCCTGTAATCACAGCTGCACAGGTAAAAGCCACACTCTCCAAAGCCAAGAACACAGCATCCATGGGACCAGACAACATCCCAGGCTGCGTTCTGCATGAACTACAGAATGAACTGGCACCCACCTAAGTACCATGTTCAATCATAGCCTCACCTCAGGCTTTGTGCCTGCTGAATGACACACAGCAATGGTTATCCCACTCCACAAGGGGGGAGCCACCACAGACCCCAAGAACTACTGCCCCATTAGCCTGACAAGCCTGGTCTGCAAGGCCATGGAATGTATCATCATGGAACTTAAAAACAAAGACATTGGTAATCTCCAAACTCTGGATCCCACCCAGTTTGGGTTTGTAAAAGGCAGATTATGTCTCCTAAACTGGATAGACTTCTTTGAAGCAGTCACCAAAGCCGTAGACAAGGGTAAGGTGGTTCACACAGCCTATCTAGATCTTGCCAAGGCTTTTGACACCATCCCCCACTCTGGAATTAAAGATAAACTCACTAAACTAGGTATAAATCCCTATGTCACAAGATGGGTTGCCAACTGGCTCACTGACAGAACCCACACTGTGAAAGTAGCAGACTCCAAATCCGACTTCAGACCAGTGACAAGTGGAGTACCATAGGGTTCAGTCCTGGGTCTTCTCCTGTTTGGTATCTACTTCTTTGAAGTACAGGCTAACACAGAAGGTCTTTGGCTAATGAAGTTCGCAGATGACTACAAACTAGGAGCCATAATCGAAACTCCTAACAATGTGGACATCCTACAAAAGGGCCTCACTGAGACAGATGCCTGGTGTCAAAGCCATGGCCTCAAGCTCAATGCCAAAAAGTGCATTGTCATCCCCTTTGGTAAAAACTCTATACCCATGAACTACAACATAGGTGGTAGTATACTTAACACCGAAAGTGTGATAAGAGACCTTTCGACACAGCTAGACAGTAGTCTCTCCTTTGATAATCACATCACCACAGTAGTCAGGAAATCCTTCTACGTGGCATGCCTCATCACAAAAGGTTTCTCATCCAGAAAAAAAGAGGTCATTGTTCCCCTCTACTAATCACTCATTAGACCCATTATAGAGTACAATGCCCCTTTTGGTATGTACCACACAAGACATCTCCAACAACTGGAAAGGCTGCAGAAATACCTCACAAAGAGGATTATAGCCTCAAACAGATGCCCTACGCTGACCGTCTCAAAAAAACTCCAGCTTTATTCCATCGCATATCGCCTACTCAGAGGTGATCTATGCCCAACATACAAAGCTATGTCAAACCCAGAGCTGTTGGACATGGTCCACTTAAAGAAATCCCAATCCCTCCAAGCTACACGCTCTAGGGACCTAAACCTTGTTACCACAATAAACAGAACATGCCGGAGGGATAGATTCCTGTCCCAGAGACTTCCCATACTCTGGAATAAACTACCTATCTATATCAAACAAAGCTCCTCATTAGCACTCTTCAAGAAAAATCTTGATGATTGGATGGGAAATAGGAAATTCACCCCGGGGTTCACCTCTGTGGCTCTGCTCTACAGTGGCACAGGAAAATAATTTTTTTGGGTAAAGCCAGGGTAACTTTTTGGCTGGGCTTGTATAGGCCCCAGGGCCAATAACCTAGTACCTACCTATGGACCTATGAACCTATGAACCTTTCTTCCTGGATGCAAAACCCTTAGTAATGAGTTGTGCCACATAGAAGGACTTTCTGACCGCAGTGGCAATGTCGTGGTCAAAAGAGAGGTTGCTGTCAAAATGTGTTCCCAGATCTCTTATAACACCTTCTGTGTTCAGTGGACTACCATCTATGTGGTAATTCATGGGAACTGGGTTTTTCCCAAAGGGGATGACAACACTTTTTTGGCATTGAGCTTAACGCCATGGTTCTGACACCAGTCATTGGTCTCAGTGAGGCCTTGCTGTAGAAGACCAATATCACTCAGAGAGTTAATAATAGCTCCCAGCTTGCAATCATCTGCAAAATTTGTCAGCCAGAGCCACTTTGTGTTGGCCTGCACTTCAGATAAGCAGATACCAAACAGGAAAGGACCCAAGACCGAACCCTGTAAGACTCCACTCATGAGTGGTCAGCAGTCTAACTTGGAGTCAGCTACTTTCACACTGTGGGTTCTACCTGTGAGCCAGTTTGCAACCCAACTAGTGATATAGGGGTTGATGTCTATCTTTTTGAGTTTTTCTATGATTCCTGAGTGGGGAATGGTATCAAAGGCCTTGGCCAGATCAAAGTAGGCTGTATGAACCACCTTGCCTTCATCCACAGCTCTGCTGGCTGACTCAAACAAGTTGACCAAGTTGAGCAGGCATGATCTACCCCTCACAAAGCCAAACTGTTTAGGATCCAGAGATCGGAGATTCCCTATATCCTTGTTTATTAGGTCTATGATGATGCATTCCATAGCTTTGCATATCAGACTTATCAGGCTAATGGGGCAATAGTTTTCAGGATCTGTAGTCGCACCTCCTTTGTGGAGAGGGATGACTGTAGCAGTGAACCATACAGTAGGGACAAAGCCTGAGGTGAGGCTGTGATTGAACAGGGTACACAGGTGAGGTGCCAGTTCATTCTGTACTTCATGTAGAACACAGCCATGGATATTGCCAGGTCCCATAGAAGCTGTATTTTTTGCCTTGGACAGGGCTGTTTTAACCTGTGCATAAATAATACTGGGTGCTTTGCAATCTACTGGTATTGTGATTGGTCCTTTGGTGGGGGAGAGAGGGGTAAAGTTGGAACTGAATCTGTCGGCCAGTATATTGGCAATATCTGTTGGCTAGGTATAAGAGGTGCCATTGTGCATTAGCTCATAGAAAATCTGGGTATTGCCATGGAGATTCTTTACATAACAATAGAAGGCCTTGTGGTTGTCTTTACTTTCTGCTGCAATTCTGCTTTTATAAGTAGCTTTAGAGAATTTGTTGAGGGATCTCAACTTTTTGTTGAGGCTGATAAGGGAGTTTTTCCAGTCTTGGGACTTCACCTTATTCCGCATCAGTTTCCTCCTTCTGTTGTAGAGCTTGTTCATAGCAGGGGACCACCAGATTGACTTCATTGTTTTGGAGGACAGTGTCTTGGTTTTATTGGGTATGCCGAGATCCATGCATTTGTGTACGTATTTGTACAGTGCATTGGTGTATGGTTCGGTGGTCATACAACTGATCTCCATTTGCATGGGTGTCATGAAGTTAGCCACCTCTGTGCTTAGGAACCCAAAGATAGCTTTGGAGAATTTTTTCATGATGGTTGCCTTTGCGGGGAAGGGGGTGGGAGGGATGTGGCTTTCAAAGGTGATTAGTTTGGGGTCAGATCTAACCAGGGAGGAGCTGACTATTGGTGTAGTGCAATGGTCGCTCATGTTAGTAATGACCAGGTCAAGGATGCTGCTATCTCTAGTTGGGTTAAGAACGAGCTGGTCCAGGGCATTGGAATTAATGAACTTCAGGAAACATTGGGAAAGTGTATTGGTACATGAGTAGTTTTCCCAGTTAATGGAGTGGTAGTTGAAATTGCCCAGTATGAAAGTGTTAGGTTGGACCCTAATGTACTCCAGGGTGCTTAGGAACATGGAGTGCCAGTGTTGGGACATAGTTGGAGACCTATAGCAGGCTACGACCTGAATCGCACTCTTACCCAATGCTAGCTGCACCTGAAGTATGTCTGATGTATTATGTTGTGATACCAGTCTGGAGGTCTGCTCATCCTTTATGAATATGAAACACCACTGTCTCTGGAGCTTTGGTCCAAGTTCTGGGGCCAAAAGGTGTGGAATGAGTTATAGTCTGGTAGTGCAGTGATGCTTTTTGCCACCTTGAACCAGGTCTCTGTTATGGCACAAATATCGATGTTCTCCATTTCAAGGAGTGCTTCGAGTGTGTGCATTTTGAGATTTAGACTTCCAGCATTGATCAGCATGACCCTCAGATTGCATTTGTTTGTAGCTGTTACAGTGGTAATTTGACCTTTGGAACACCACCTAAAAAAGGCACTATAGGGGTGGCAAGAGCCTTGGCTAGTATCCAAAAGCCCAGGGGTAGCAGATGCAGGCCATCTCTTGCAAAGCATCAAGGTCTGTCAATCATGTCATCCCAGGCAGACATATACTGGATCCCCTTAGACTGACAACAGAAACTTAGCCAATTGTTGAACTCAACCCTTCTCTGCTTGTACTGTGGTATCATTCTGGGTGATGGTAAGATGTTGCTCCGGGCTAGGGTCATACCCGCCTGGGCTACATAATCCGAGAGCTTCTCCATGTCTCTTTTCATGTAGTCCAGGGATGTATGTCTCAGGTCATTCACACCAATATGTACAATGACAAAGTCATATTTGTACCTGTTGTTCAGGGACCTCAGTGTGTGCATTATGTGGTGGATCCTGTTACTTTCTCCTTATTCAAACTAGTGAGTGGGACATCAGTGTGCCTCACTATTAAGTCATCTATGACTAGTGTGTTAGGCATGCTGTTTTATCTTAGGGGCTTTGGTCTAGTGGCACACTGTTTAAAAGAGTTATGTGTCTCATGATTAGTATTGTGTTGTGGTGGTGGAGTGCGTTTCTGCCTTGGAGGTCTCTGCTGTGTGGGTAGATTTTTATTGAGAGCCTCCATGAAGGTAGGTGTGCAGTTTGTGTTTTTAAGTGAAGGGAGTGCTGGTGTGTGTTCTGGGGGGCTATGTGTTCCATGTGGTATAGTGCAAGTGTTGACCTTCTCCTCCTGACTAGCTATTCTGGGCTTGGCTGGAGGGTGCGTGGCTTTCAATTTGGATATATAAGTGTATCTCTAACAAGTCTGAGTGTTGGGAGGTAAGACTAATGGGTTGTCAGTGTACATGAGGCAGTTGCTACATTCCCTTAGGATGCCCAAGTTCACCAGGTTAATAGGATAAACCACAGGCTACTGACTTTTAGACATTCCTGGAGAGGTGGGCATTAATAATAAGTACTGGAACTGTTTCCTTGTAGAACGTTTAGTGCTGGTAGCACTTTTGTGTGCTACAATCATTTCTACAAGAAGTCTGGTAAAGTGCTAGACTAATAAGCTAGTAAAAGTGCAGGAGACGAGAGAACTAGTGGATCTCAGGGAAAAATTGAACAGCAGACTTTGGCACTGCTCAGAAGCTTACAAACAGTCCTGGATACAGCAAATCTGTATCTTGACGAGACTAGTGACAGGAAAGGCGGGAAATAAGAGCAAACGCAGGCTTTATATATATATATATATATATATATATATATATATATATATATGTATGTATATATATATATATATATATATATATATATATATATATATATATATATAGATATAGATATAGATATATATGTATATATATATATATATATATATATATATATATATATATATATATATAGATATATGTATAGATAGATAGATATAGATATAGATAGATAGATATAACTACATATATATTTTTTAAATTCATTAGATTTACAAAATCCATTAAGTGTTTGGCTGAAGATGTGATTCTCAGCTTTCTACCTGCAGTGGAATATCTGTCTGATAAAATAGGCACTATAGGGGTGGCAAGAGCCTTGGCTAGTATCCAAAAGCCCAGGGGTAGCAGATGCAGGCCATCTCTTGCAAAGGCAAGTCAATGTCAATCATGTCATCCCAGGCAGACATATACTGGATCCCCTTAGACTGACAACAGAAACTTAGCCAATTGTTGAACTCAACCCTTCTCTGCTTGTACTAAACTCACCAGCCATTATGATTTCACCTTTCATATAATAGGCAATGGTATCTATGTAATTTTTTTGCATCTTTAGGTCCAGCCCTTGGAATACAATAAGAGATGTATATAGTTTTCAGTTCCAATCAGTGATGACAATGCTTAATATACAATTTTTATCAACATAGGTATCTTTTACTTTACACATCACTGGTGAGTTCTTCCATAAAATGGAGATGCCACTTCTTTTAGCTCTAAAGACAGAACCTGCTAAATCCAAATAATTCTTTAATGAAAGTTAAAATGTGCTTCCTGTAGAAATACTATCTGAGCTTCATGCAACTGTAAGTATTTGAACAGACTCCCCTTCTTTACTGGATTATTCAATCCATTAATATTAATAGATATGCATTTAAAATCAGACATTTATATAAGAGAGAAAAAAAGCACAGGTGTGATGAAATTGCATTTATGTACAGAACTTATTACATACTTTATATATAACTATATGAAATCTTCAACTATGGGCAGAACTTTTGAAACAAATAAAAAAAATTACCTAGTGATATAACTATAAAACATTCTACCATGGAACAACATACTCTAGTTTGCTGAAAAATATGCTTATGATGCTATTTAAGCTGTTTCTAGTTGATTTATGTGACAAGGGCTTGTAAATGAACACTTCAATTCACACAAAAACATCCACGAGTGAATCCAAGCCACCTCCGCTCCACACATCAATCCCTCAAACCATTCCAAACCACTAAAAACAATAAAAATAATTTCAAATTATGTTAACCACTAAAAAGCTATTATATTTAAAAAAAATGACATTTAATGATTCAGTAACCACAATTTGTACAGGATGTTTCATATAAAATAGACTGATATTTTTTAAAGGAGACCTAGAATATAAACTTGCATTAAAAGAACGATAGCTATGTGTTATCCAGGTTTAACTTGTAAAAATGTGAATTTTACGCTACTTATTTGATAACATTCCAATAATAATGTTTATATATGTAAGAAACTATATTTTTATACTTTGTTTATAGCAAAGTATAACTTTCCTGGGTGCTATTGCATATTAAGTATACTATCAGTGGAAAGCATTCAGAACTATTTAATAAATAAAAAGTGGTTTAAAATGTAATCCACTGTCATTTGCTTATTATCTTAATTTGTATTCATTGACATCTTAGCATATGATTCAAAATATTATGATTATTTACTTGTAGACAGGAAGAAGTAACCTGGACAGTTCTTAGAATATGGGAACTGTTCTAGCATCACAAAAGTGCTCATGAATATAAATAGTTTCAATGTGATTTTCATGATAAGGGCCTGAAAATGAATAATACATCAGTTGCAATTCACACATAAATGCCCACAAGTGAATCCAAGCCACCTCCACACCATGCACCAATCCCTCAAACCCCGCCAAACCACAAAATAAATAAATAAATAAATAAATACATAAAATAAAATAAGAAACATCTCAAGGTATCCCAACCACAAAAAAAAAAGCCATTGCACTCATTCAACAAGCACTATTTGTATGAAATGTTTAATATAAAGCAGATTGTCATTTTTAATGGCGACATAGCATATAAAGTTGCATTAAAAGAATAACAGTTATATGTGATCCAGGTTTAACTTACAAACGTGTGAGTGTTACTCTAATATTTCGATATCATTCCAATAGTAACTTTTATATATGTAAAAATCTATATTTTTTATACCTTATTATAATATAGAATGTCTTTCATGGGTGCTATTGTATGTCAAGTATACTATCAGTAGAATACTACTGGAACATTGTAAGAACCCAGAATGTAACTTAACAGGCCTCATTAGTGTCATTGTGTCATTTGTTATGTCTTGTATTATATTTAATAGTACATTACTCAACTATGCCAAGATATCAGAAAGTGTGCTACTTAACATGTTTCATCATAATAATGATTAGCTTTTAATAATTTGAATAGTTTAACCTTTTGAACTCTAAGTGAAAATAAGTGGCTTTAATTTCATATATAGCTAAAAAAATCAAAGTCTAGCATTTAAAAAAGGAGCTAGTAACCATTTGACATATGAAAGGATAGAAATAAATTATTTAATTTGTAAAAAAAGTAATATGCAGCACCTGATCGTAAGTATTGAAGCATTTATTTAAATTAATAAGAATTCATAATCATGAAATACATTGATTTTCATGTGTCCTTCAGTTTTTTTACTGTTTTTGTCTTTTATTAACCAAACATCTCTTGTTGCATTTCTCTACAAAGAAGTTGATAGATTCCAGTCCATTTTTTCTGTTTTTTTTTCTAGAATTATATTTTTCTATATAAAGTCCATTGCATCTTCCAAGGTTTTAAAAATCTTTCCTTCTGGAAGGTGAATCCTTATTTTTTTCTGGGTTTGTGCATTAATATTATTTTTCGTTAAGTGTTTAACAAATGGCACATATGCTTTTCTCTTTGACATCACTAATGTAGAATAGCCATTGTCAAATCTTATAATATGTTCTTTAATTTTAACTGGATAAATGAGGTTTGGAACAGACCAGTATGTCCAGGGACATCTTCAAGTGGGTCTAGATATGTAGAGTAGCAGGAATTAAGAGAATGGGGGCAGGATAGGGTTAAATAGGAATGAGGGATGATTGCGAGGAAATGAGGTTAGGGTATGGAGGGGCTTAAAGGGTTTTAGGCAAGTGTAACCAGAGTAGGAGTCACATTTTTGGCGTGAACTTGCTACAGCAAGTACTACGTCCTTGACGACCTGGAGGCATGGGTGGTCAGGTGGGACTTGGAACAGTTGAGTAGGGTAGAGGTGAGTGATGGTCAATAACAGGGGTTTGTAGTATTGAGATATATATATATATATATATATATATATATATATATATATATATATATATATATAAAATGTTTTGATTTTTCTTTTTGCATTTCTTGCTGGATCAGACAGAGGGGACTGAGGTGAGGGAGGTCTACATTGGTGGACAACTCTTTTGGGGTTTGAGAGGAGCACTGTGGGGTATTTGTCTCATGGTTTGGTCTTGGTTCTTCGGTCTTGGGGCAGAATTTCGCTATCGCTGTGCTTGTGTTAAAATTTCCACCTACATTGGAGGTGTGTGGGTTTAGCAATAGAATGGTTCCTGGCTGCTCTCCTGTTAGTCCTGATCTGTGCTGACCCTTCTGTGATGTGTCCTCTTTGCTTTCATTGGCTCGAGGGAACCATGGTGGCAGTGGGTGCAGCGTGCATGCACCATCTACTTTGGCCTTCTCTTGAAGTGATAAAAAAAGAAAAGAAAAGAAAAAAAGCCTTAAATTAGAGAGGATGCGGCTCCACCTTATGCTAATTATTTATTGTTGAGTGGGGTTTTTAGCTCATTAGTCATGGTGGTTTTGTGGCTTTCATGCTGGCTCTGGATTCATTAGTGGGGTGGTCTACCATTGGGGGGTATCCCAGTTTGATGTATTTCTTCAGGGAAGTGCAATGATTTTGCAGCCTTTGAGCAAGTCGGTGTGACTGCTGTTGCATGCATGCATAGTGACAGTGATCGGGACAACTGAATTTGTTAGTATTTGGGATGGCTGACCATTTTACAGCTGCAAGGATAGACTTAAAGATTTTGATGTTAAGAGTCAGCTTTATATGTAAAATAGAGAAGCTGAGGGATTTTTTTTTCTCTCAGTCTGAGAAATGCAGCTGAAGGCTGAATGGGCAGTTGACATGTAAACACTATTGCTGTGTTTCAGGTTCATGACAGGTGTCCAGATAAGAGCTTATCCTGCTCTTAGTGTGAGAACCTTTTGCAGAATAGATTGAATACATTACTGTGGTCAATGAATAAAGGACAGTTCACTATATTAGTGTTTTTATTTTGAGATCTAATTTAGTAGCTGAAGCAAAACTAGTATAGAGTAGTGCTTACCAGTACTAAGGTTTGCTGTGGTACACTGACCTACTAGCTGTTTCAATCCTGCTTTTAAGTTAGACAGACCAGAAATTTTCTTTTCTATTAGAGACAAAGGTCTCTAAGAATTAATATATTCTTGCTGTTTAGGTACTTGTGAATCAGTTTGATGACATCATCTACAGAATCTTGACTTGCATGAAGAGGGTAGTAGACTGGATCCTGTATAAACTGAAACTGCCAGATTATGCACTCACAAACTAGTCAGTTTGTTTCATAGTCTGTTTGGACATGTGTTGAAAGCTGGATGTGAAAATATTTCTTACAAAACACTGTACTCCCCAACCAGTCCTTTTTCAAGTTAGTTGACATTAAAAAAAACATCACAGTTAACCAGAGCATAAATTGAGATTAAAGTCTGAAGGTTTTGACAAGGGCTCTTTGTTCTCAGCTATGTCTGGATTATTAAGATGCAGACACATTTTGAAGGAGGGACCTTACGTACATACATACATACATACATACATACATACATACAAACAAATATTTCAAGCATGGGCATTAATGCCCTTCCAGCTTTCCAATATACCAAAACAATTATTCCCTTAATAATTGTCCAGGCTGTTCTTAAAAATATCTAAACTAGTAATTGGTTTAATGTAGTTTGGTTGCCTGTTCCATCCATCAGCAGCTGTCTCAGAGAACCAATTAGTACACTTCTCATTCCTATAGAATCTTCTACATAGGTTGTCTAATAATGGCAAGAGTGCATTGATGGTGTTATTGAATTTTAAGTTTTGGTTGAAGGGAACTGTAGGGTTCAAAGCTGACTTAAAAATGCAATATTACATGTTGTCATACATAACTGTTGGCTCCTACCTAAGGGTTGCTTGAAAGGTCTAGTGTTAATTCACTTTGTTTATTGAGAGGTAGTGTTGGCACCATTCACATTTGATTTGTAATCGCTTTGCGGTCACCTCTTGCTCTCTTTAAGTCTAATCATGCAGAACTCATAATCCCTGACAGGGTCTAATGCATTCAGACAGCTAAAGTTGCTACTGAATTCATTTTACTCTGGTAAAATTGGGTTTAAGGCTTTTATTTCAGCAGTATTGGAGACCGGCCTATCCCTCTCCGTCTACTTTTGCATAAGGTTATGGTCCTAAATAGCTACACTGTCATGACAAATTAACTGACAATTGCATTTTATTTTACCCTCGGTAGATGGTGCACTCAGAAATAAGAGAAATGAGGACTGCTCAGTCAGTTAACATTAATTAGAACATCAGTATTTTTAGTGTCAGTTATCATTCAATGACCATTCTTCTAAAAATGATATTCGGAATTGAAGCACATATAGGCTGCATCTGAGATGTTACTGTACTGTTTTCTGTAGGGATGATTATG
The DNA here is from genome assembly GCF_019279795.1 of Protopterus annectens. NCBI lineage: Eukaryota > Metazoa > Chordata > Ceratodontiformes > Protopteridae > Protopterus > Protopterus annectens. Next base: position 162,341,640 of record NC_056742.1, read on the forward strand.
CAAACACGGTGGTTTTCTTATTTCTTATAGAGAAAGGGGAATGGCACTACAAATTCCTGAACATTATATTCGCATGATTCCCCCATTCGACATTGGGGATGGCAGGTGGCAAATGTGCTCGGTAAATGAAGTGTTGTGGAGGAGTGTCATGGCGGGCAGCTTGCCACTGACTGGAATACATTTTGCTCTTGTGCTCACTATGGACTGGGACCATACCTCTTCACTGTCCCTGATTTGACTCAAATTTTAGATCTGTCCTTCTTAATCTCTCCTAAAATGGATGACTCCTGGCCCTTCTAATCAGTACACACGTACTGTCTGGAAAAGGAGGAGGAAGTGTCGGGGGGTAGCATTACATTGTGCCTAATTCGGTGGTTGATTGGGGATATGTACAGGTACAGGGTTAGCATGGGCAGGCATCTTACTTCAACTGCTAAATATTGAAAGGTGATGATACAAATGATACTGGCCGGTTAGGGTTATAGGATAAATCACAATTGTCTCTGGGTTCTGGGACTTCTCTGATCAGGTCAAATCACTGAAGTTTGAAAATGAGACTGTTGTTTTCAGGCTTTGCATGATTGATGTTGTTCTGGGGTATTAGTCCCAAATCATTTAGGTTTGGAATTTGAAGTAGCATACACTTGGGTTTCCATCTTCACACCATCTGGGAGGATTTTGATAATGATGGTTGCACTTTTTTCAGGTCGGCAGTCCTGTGGGCTATGTTCTTTACCTAGATTCTTGTCTAAGAGGTTATGAGTTAAGTGTCAACCTTAAAAAGTTTGTCATTTGTGGAGTTAGGGCAGATTTTACCTCATTATGTAAGCCCTTCTTTGAACCTTGGGGTTATCACATCTGACAGATAATTTAAGCTAGATGTTAAAGGAAGGGTCATAGTGATAAGTGTGATGCATACACATAAGGCATAGGGTTTGAAGCTCAGTTTTGTTCACTTTTTGGGAAGGCAAGGTGCTTAATTTGTTTTCTCTTGCAGATGGTGAGGTATGGAAATGGAGCAAGCATTGGTTGGTGACCTGAATGAAAGTGGTTCGAAAGGTGATCAAGGCTGCTTTGGTGGATGTCCCAGTTGTTCAGGTGGTGCACAAAGGTGACAGATGCAGGAGCACAGAATGAACAATGGTCAGTGCTCTGACGGATATGGAATTGAAAGGCAATGGACTCTGCTTGCAGGAATGCTGTGATTGCTAGAATGGTGCACAGTAAGGTTGCAGGTAATCTGTCTGTGTGGGTTATTGGGCTAAGGAGGTGTTTGATATGAGGTGGGAGTTGTTTCAAATGTGGTATTTTTGAGGAGATAAACCCTTTAAACAAAATTTGTTCATGTTGTACATCAGGTAAGGTTTTAGAGTAAGTAGCTGGTAAGTGTGCAGTAAAGGTATGACTTTTATGGGTAGATAAGGTTTTGATGGAGCATTATGGGTATTTGGGTGTTTTGAGGACATGGGTGCAACTAGATATTTCATTGATAAGCAGAAGTCAGCAGGTTTATGCTAGACATTGTTTGGGATTCCCTGCAGATGTAAGACAATTGTATGAAGGTGCCAAAGGGAAGCCAGGGCCAACACTAAGGATGTTCTCAGCTGTGTGGGTCACTGAAATGGCATGTTGGTCATTTTAATTAGGTTGCTGTGGGCAGAGGTAAATAAGTTGGTGCAGGTAACTATTGCGTTGTATCTCAGAAATTTAAGAGGATGGCACTTAAGGCAGATTGCTAGGGATGGTCATGGGGATTTACCTTTGTTTATGAATGTTGTGGGAGGTGTTGAGTTTGTGGGCCTAATTTGGGGGTCTGGTTTGTGGCTTGTTGGATGATATGATGGCAGGATAATAGGAATGTTGGATATTATATGTTTTAGTCTGGAATAGGTTTAGGGGAATTGTTGGGGATTAGGGTTCATATGACAGTTGTATGGGTCATGTTTGATGAGGTGTGTCAGGCTGCATTAATGTTTAAAGCTTGGTGCAAGAGTTGAGGTTCCTCTTATAAGTAAAGCATAGGGTAGGGCATTGCTAGTTTGGTTAAATGTGTTTTACAGTTGTCTGTCAGGAGTTCAGAAGGAAAGTGTTAGTTGTTAAGATTGGGAGCAAGGTAAGGCAGTTCAGTTGAAAAAGGAGGATGTTGCTGCGAGTACAGCAGTTGTGTGGGTGGCAGGGCTAAATGAACGTATTAAATTGCAACTCATTTTATATTCTTTGGGTGAGAAAGGGGATGCAGTTAAGCAAGATAGCATGCAGCTTGACTTGCCTTGTTTTGATGACTTTGGGTTTGGTGTTTTGGTGGCCTGGCTTGGGTTTACTGTTTGTAGTGCATTTGGGGTTGTCCTGATAAAAGGCCATGATGGTGGTTTGTTTCTTATTGATTATAATTGTTTTTTGGTGGGTTGGCAAGATTGCTATTCAATGGAATTTTTGAAAAGTGATCTCAAGTGATTATTATATTCAGTGGGCAGCTAAAATGGGGCTGCAATCTGATGTGAGGGTATGCAATTGCTTCTGCATGGTTTCAAGTGCAGAGATTTCATTTGGTTATTATATTCATTGGGCAGTAAAGTGGGGGTTGCAATGTGGCATGATGATATGCAATTGCCTGTGCATGGTCTTTCACTGGCAGAGGTCTTAGTGTTTGGTTGTCCAGTTGGCTGGTAATGCCCTTGGAATCACTGTGAATCTTCCACTGGTCACTAGGTAAGGATTACTTAGCTATGCGCAGTGGTTATGTTAGGTTATGAGGTTTTGGTTTGTTACTTTAGCATAGGAGAGGGATCAGTGGTTTGCTTTCAGCTGTTTAGGCAACTGGCTATTTTCATTAGTTATGCGATAGGGTTTTAGGGGGGATGACTTGGATCCAGCTTTTTTAGAGAGTATGGGGTACAAAAAATGATGTTTGGCCTAATGCTTTAA